>NC_083720.1:132847437-133447437 GCF_028564815.1 Eubalaena glacialis | reverse complement strand
GAAGGGAGGGGGGCGCCGGGGGAGGGAGCCGCCAGGAGCGCAGGGCCCCATCCGGGGTCCTGGAGGGGCGGCCCATCCTGGGGGCCCCGCCCACTGTGACCGCAGCCCAGGCCTTTTTCCTGGAATCCTACACAAAAATGTTAGAAAGATACACGGTCTATAGTAAATTTTCACAAATGATTGTTGCTGCTGTGCTTACTATCCTATTAAAGGTGTAAAGTCCACAAAACACTTTAAGTTCAAAATTAAATATGAATTTTTACCTTTCTAATTATGTCTCTGCTATTCACAATTGTGGTTAATGAATCAGAGACTGTGGCATCACTAGTTAAAAATGAGCTTGTTAAAAAAATAGAACTCAGGCCCACCGGACCTACTGAATCACAATCTGCACTTTTACAATCTCCCCAGTGTACTTGTGTACCCATGAATAGTTGAAAGGTACATTTCTACCTCGACATGTCTTTTCTGTCTGAGAAATACACACATTTTATCCAGTTTGATATAAATAAAACACTCAAAAATGCATATGCCTGTGTTGAAACCATCATTTTATCATTTCTTTTCCAGATAAGTATAGTCTCTATACTGGTTTTGTGGGTCACATGCCATACTCTTTTCTTGTAGTTAGAAATAAGGTAGAGAAAGTTACTTTGTAAAAAAAAAAATATATATATATATATATATATATATTTTTTTTTTTTTAGTGGAAAATTGAAGACACTCTTCTAAATTAAAACCAGTTCTCTTAACTTGCTGTTTTCTTCCTGGGTCACATTATGAACTCTTCCCGTGGCCACATGGCATGTGTACTTTTAATTTCAGGGACTGCTGACATTCCAGGACATGGCCATAGATTTCTCTCAAGAGGAGTGAGAATGCCTGGACCAAGATCAATGGGAATTGTACAGGGATGTGATGTTAGAGAAGTATCGGGACCTGCTCTCCTTGGGTGAGGATACCTTCCTTCCAGAATTCCTTATCCAACCACAGGGTTTAGAGTCCTTCATTTGTAGAATGTCTCCTGGAATCTTCTGCTTCCTACAATAGGGTTTCAGATTACAACGTTTCAGGAAAGATTGGGAGTTTGTGGGTATAATTTATCTTATTCTTTTAAAATTGCAGCCTCCCTTTTAATATACTTTGTAACTGCTTGGGATGTGTCTATATGAACTGTGTACTACATGCTTCTGTTATAGTCCTTACAATATTTTATTGTCTTATTTTCTGTAACAATTTTCCATGGATTCTTTGGGCTTAAGGTATATTAAAAGGGAGACTGCGATTCTGGGACTTCCCTGGTGATGCAGTGGTTAAGAATTCGCCTGCCAATGCAGGGGACACGGGTTCGATCCCCGGTCCGGGAAGATCCCACGTGCCAGGGAGCAACTAAGCCAGTGGGCCACAACTACTGAGCCTGCACGCCACAACTACTGAAGCCGGTGCACCTTGAGCCCGTGCGCCATTTATTTTTTGCAGAATAAAACCACCTCTGAGTGATTAAAATTTAGACCAGCTAGTCCAAATGCTTTATCACCTGTTCTTCTAAAACACTGATCAACGGAACGAGTTTTACTAGGGATAACAGTGTAATTGTATTCTGGAGTTCATATCGGCAATATGGTTTATGACCTTGATGCTGGATCACGACATTTCAATGGTGTAACTGCTATTAATTGTCTGTTTGTTCAACGATTAAAGTCTCACGTGATCTGAGTTCAGACTGGAGTCATCCTGGTTGGTTTCTGTCTATTGCAGATTTCTTCCAGTATGAAAGGACAAGAGCAATACGGCTTACTTTACAAAATGTCCTCAAACTAAATGATGATATAATCTACATTCAATTAATTTATACATACCCTACTGTAGAACAGGGTTTGTTACGGTGGCAGAGCCCAGTAATTATGTAAAACTGAAACCTTTATCTGCACTGGTTCAAGTCCTCTTCCTAAGAATATGTTTATAATCAACGTTCTTTCACAAATTACCCAATTTCATTCACCATAGCATTCCTCATATTAACTAAATGGAAAATCCTAGGCTATATACAAATCCAGAAAGGGCCAAAAATCATCAGCCTCCATGGGTTATTACAACCCATTGCTGAGGCATTCAAATTACTTATTAAAGAACCACTATGTCCATCAACATCATCAATTTATATATTATGGCCCCAATGCTTGCCTTAACCCTGGTTCTCACAGCATGAATTCCTCTTCCCATATCTTGTCCACTAATTAATATAAACGTAGGCATATTATTTATATTAGCCATATCACACCTAGCCATTTATTCCATCGTCAGATCTGGATGAGCTTCACATTCAAAATACTCACTCACCGGAGCTCTAGGGACAGTAGCACAGACAATCTCATATGAAGTAATGTAACCGTTATTCTATTCCAGTCTTACTGATAAATGGATCATTTACACTTTCAACAGTAATTATTACACAAGAACACCTATGACTAATTTTCTCCTGACCCCTACCCAGAATTTGATTATCTCCGCAGTAGCAGAAATCCAATGAAGCCCCACTTGATTTAACAGAAGTAGAATCAAAACCTGTATCTGTCTTCAATGTAGAAAATGTAGCAGGCCCATTCACCCCGTCCTTCCTAGAGAATATGTCAATTTCCTTATAATAAACATTTCCACAACAATCTATTTTTAGGAGCATTTGACAATCCCTAGGTGCCAGAATTATAGATTCTTTCATCTTGTGAATATAGTTTTTTTAAAAAATAATTTTTATAGTTTTACTACCTTTAAACAAAATGTACTCCGTTGCTGTGGAATATTCCTTCATAGGAGCGTGCATGGTTCATTTCTGCATCCGCTTGTGATGGTCTTCCGGTTCTTTCAGGTTTGGCTCCTGTGGCTGCAGAGTCCATGTCCGTGTGTCCTGGTGCAGGGCTGGTGGGTTTGTGTTCAACTGGGAGGAGCACTGTGGGTCTGTGTGCACAGACTTCGCTATCTGAGGCCCGATTGTTTCAGAAGTGGTTGCATCCCCCCGCTGCGTACCAGGCTTTCCATTGCTCCACATCCTGCTGATATTTGATACTATGTCTTTCATGTCTGCCATGCTGGTAGGTGTATGCACAGTATTTTTCTTATGGTTTTAATCCGTCGGTTGTTAGTGAAGTTGTGCATCTTGTGGTATTCATGGACTATTTCCTGTTGTTTTTAAAAAAGTTTTAAAAATTGTGGTCAAATACACATAACATAAAATTTACTATCTTAATCATTTTTAAGTGCACATTTCAGGGTCAAGAAATAATTCTCACTCTTGTGCAAATCTGACCGCCATCGTCCTCCAGTACTTCTTCATCTTGCAAAATTGAAACAGTCCCCATTAAACACTCACTCCCCATTGTCCCTCCCTCAGCCCCTGGCACTCAACATCCTACATTATGTCTCTATGTTTCCGACTGCTCTAGGGGCCTTGTATGAGTGGATCAAGCACTGTTTGTTTTTTTGTGTCTAGCTTACATCACTGAGCATAATGCCCTCAAGGTTCATCCCTGCTGCAGCCTGTGTCAGAATTGCCTTCCTTTTTAGGCTGAATAACATTCCCTTGTATGGATGGGCCGTGTTTTTCTTCTCCATTCATCCATTAGTGGACACATGTAACATCTACATTCATTTCTCCTGTCATAATATTTGTGGAGTAACGTCAGAAAGTCCTATGAATCAAAGTAATTTGCCATTAACTTTTTTCTTAAACTTTTTATTGTGAAAAACATCAAAGCTAAGAAAAGGGAAAAATACATGTCAGCTTCACTTGTGTTCAGGAATTAATGCTTTACGGATTCACTTTATTCCCTGTGTGTGTGCTATGCGTGTGCATGTGCCTGTTTGCATACATATGCTGTGCATGTGCATAGGTATGCGCACTTGCACGCGTTAGTGTGTGCATGGGCATATGCGTGCATGTGTGTTCATATGCTAGTGTGTGAATATATTTATGCTGTGCACGTGCATATGTTTGTGTGTGTGCTGTGCCTGCCTGGGCGCACACCTGTGTGTTTGCTGGAACCACTTGCAAGTTGGTTGCAGACTGAGTTGGGCCCCAGATATGTCCGCATGCACCTGCTCTAACAATCCTGCGTAGCCACGTAAAGGTCACATATCTCAGGGATTTAAATGGATGGAGTAGGATGTCCTGACACAGAGTCTGTCTTCCAATGACTCACTGTCTCAGTAACATCCTTCACACCTTGTTTAAGCCCCATTCAGGGTCCAGTTTAGACCCCCATTATATTCAGTCACCTGCCCCAGATCCCCTAAAGCTACAATGTCACAGTTGGTGAGCCCGGCCAAGGCTGGGGGTGCCCCTCCTAGGCCCTGCACTTGGATCCTGTGTTCCCATCTCTCATCCAGGCCCCGACTTGAGTGGGGCCGCCACCTCTTTCCTCACAGGGTCCCATCGCCCAGTCAAGGGGGTTCATTCTCCCCAAACAGAGCATCAGGAGTGGGGGGTGACAGTCCCCACTGGGTCTCCTTCATGTGAGACCCTGTGCTGTTGAAAGAGCAGGCGCCCTGCCCTCGGGGGTGGGGGGCTGGTGGGTGGCCTGCGGCCCACGATGGGCAGGCGGGTCCCCGGGTGGTGTGAGGCAGTGTGCAAGGAGTTCCGCGGTGGGTTCTCCTCTCCAACGGCTTCTGTGCCCCTACGTCTCCCCGTGCCTCCCCTCGAAGACAACGCGGTGCCCGGGACGGGAGCCATGAGAGCCGTCAGCCTCCGCCCCCTCTACACACACACACACACACACACACGCACACGCACACGCACACGCACACGCTGCAGGGAAGAAGGACCTGAGTGCAGGGCTCTCAGCGGCCCTGAGCGCCCCGCCCGGAATCGGCCAGCCGAATGGACAGACCGGGTCTCCCGGCCTGGACCATGCAGGACTGTCCTGCCTGGGCTTCCAGTGTGGCCGCCTCCTTCTGGAAGCCTGCGAGACTGGAATCAGGCCACTTCTTGTCTGTCCTGGCAGCAGACTGGGCTGCACTCTAAGAAGTTCTTGGCTCACCCGTGGATCCTGACCATCAGGTGGCCAGAGAAATTGGGAACATTTCTGTTTTGCCTGTTGAAATGTTTAATGACAAAGATTTTGTTCAGTTTCCTGATGTGGGTGTCCAAAGATGAGAGACCCATGTGTGTGATCTGTACCTCCTATGAGATCAGCCCTAAGCTAGTTTAAACATGATCAAGTTCTGTCTACACGGTAGATTTAGACCTCTGCATGTCCTGTCTACTGATTATGTTTAGAGCTGACCATGTGTTGTCTATAATAAGAAGATTTAGACCTGACCATGTTCTGTATACCCTAGGACTATGGGGACCTGGGTAGAGACCCGGCCTGGCCTCAGTACTGGGAAGCTCCTTGCCTGCATCTGAATGTCAGTGCTTAGATGTCTGGGGTCTGGAGCTGAGGTGGGCTTGTCTACATAACAGCCTCTCTTCTGAGTGTGGTTACCTGGTCTTCCCAAGGGTCAGTGCTATGGTCGGGACCTTAGTCTTAATCCCTGCAAGGTTCACCTTCCCTGGGGCTCGTGGAGAATCCTCAGGAGGGCTACCTGGCAATAATTCCAATTTACCAGCACATTCAATGTGCGTAGGGAGGCAGGTTTAGCTGGTGAATTGATTGCAGGGCACGCAGATCGGGCAAAAGGCCGATGGGTAACAGCTGAGGCTGCTGCTGAGCTCTCCTTCCAGTCTACCATCCCTACTCAGCAGAGTCCAGAGCTGCCCCTCGGCTTTCAGCCCTGCCGTCCTGTGAGTTTTCTCAACATGTAAGTGAGACGAGAAAGGACTGAGCCTGCCAGCACCAAGGTCGTGTGTTCAACTCTAGCATGAAAGCTTTAAAAACAGTTAAAATCAGACAGAACCAAAGTGAGAAGAGGAGGGCTCCTCTGGGACAAGTGTGGGAGAGGAGACCGACCTGATACTTTTTCCAATCCCAGGAGGTCCCAGGGACCCAGCTTGTTCCCACATTAGGGGAGCCACCAGCAGAGCCATGGTGTCCTGACCAAGGGGACGTGTGACCCCAGGTGCAGGGTCTGGAGAGGTGAGGTCACCCTAGGACTGTGGACACGTGACCCAGGTGGAGGTGTCTGGGTAGGAGGGGTCACCTAGTGAGAGAGAACGTGTGACTTTAGGTGCAGGGTCTGGGGAGGTGGGTCACCCTGGTGAGTGTGGATGTGTGACCCCAGGTATAGGGTGCAGGGACTGTGTGGGTCTCACCACATCTGCATGGGTCAGGATCACATGTACGGGGAGACCGCATATGTGCTCTTTGCCTGCAGTGTGTCCTGTCCCCTTTGAGATTTCCAACCTCTGCATTAAGGGTGTTACCTTGATTAACCTGTAGTTCCTTTTCATCTCTTAATCTTGTCACAATCATATGAGGTCAGGCATGTTTGAGTGGGTTGCTGCTCTGTGTTCTGGTGAGTGACAACACTTGGTCATATCATATTAATATCCTAGCATATCATATGTCTAATCTATGGGGGTCACCACTGCCTGGGTCCCCCTGGACAGAGGTCAGGTGAGCACAAACTAGCCCCCGCTAAGAATGGTCTCCCACGTGCTCTGTGAGGGTACCGTGATGGCCCCTAAGGTAGGGGACTGTGTCTGGGCCTCCAACATTTGTAATGAAGGGGAGTCGAAATGGAATCTCAATTAACAAGACATTATTTTAAGAATTTATTTTAAGTGAAATAAAACACACGTCACATACCCTTTACCATCATCACCATTTTAAGTGCACGTTTCTGAGGCATCAGGTATATTCACTTTCTCGTGGAGCCATCACCACCATCCCTAGAACTTTTCGTCTTGCAAAACCAAAATTCCACAACCATGAAAGTCTCACTTCCCATTCCCTCCCACTGCCCCTGGCACCGATATCTACTTCAGTCCCTGAGTTGTCGACTCCAGGGTACCCACTGGAGTGGAATCCTGCAGTGTTTGCTGACGGGTCATTTTGGAAGAGCTGACTTTCAATCTGAAGCTCTGCCTGTTTGCATCTGAAGAATCTGCATTTAAGGAGAGGGTGTATGAGGAAGGGGGTGTATGAGGGACAAAGGTGTCCGGGGTGCAGATGAGCCAGGACCTGACCAGCTGCCTTTTGCGTCCTCTGGTCCCATCTCTTGGTCTGTGCCTCATCTGCATCATCACTGTCCCCGCTGGCACCCCTGGGGTGTTGTTGTCTGAGTGAGATTCCCCTGGTGCCCCTGCTCTCCTCCCCTCCTCCTGCTGGTTGGGGAGGGAACTGCTTGCTGTGTGGTCTCTACTCCTGAGGCAGGAAGGACCCTGTAGCATGGACCTGCAGAGTGTGGGGTGTGGTCCCAAGATCCTGGGGCCCACATAGGACACAACATCGGGACGTGACAAGCGCTAGGGCTGCCTCATCACTGACAGGGAATGTTGCCAAGATCCTGCTCGGGGGGGCGTGGTGGGTGGCCTGGGACCCTAGAGGCCTCATTCCTATCCTGGAGCTTGGAGAGTGCATCCCCATGGGCTCCAGATTCACCCCATATCTCAGCCATATCCCTTCAGTATCATTACTGACCCATAGTTTTTTATGGTTTGGGAAGAGTTATTGATTTCATGTATCATGTAAAGGATTCACAATGATGATAGGGCAATTAAGATTACAATAATGGCTAGTAAATTGTTCACTAATATTGACATCTAAACTAACTCATATGCATACAATAGATGCACAGGTAGAGAAAATGTGAACAATGTGATACTGAAGCTACAAATACACAGATTATGAAGATTTAAATGTTGACTCCTCTGTAATCCCCACATCAGAGTTAAAACCAGGAGAATGATGACTAATAGAAGTCAACAACCGAGTAGTTAGAGATAGTCATTGAATATTAGTTTCATCTGAAATTGTTGTACACTCCTGAGCTGTTCCTTCTCAGACCCAAAAAGAACTGCTATCCCAGGACGCCTAACTTAAAGAATCCTGATACCAACAGGACCAGGCCTATGTTGTGGACAAGAGAGCTCGTTTTCCTGAGTTCAAAGACAGGACAGAGGGATATGGCTGAGATATGGGGTGAATCTGGAGCCCATGGGGATGCACTCTCCAAGCTCCAGGATAGGAATGAGGCCTCTAGGGTCCCAGGCCACCCACCACGCCCCCCCGAGCAGGATCTTGGCAACATTCCCTGTCAGTGATGAGGCAGCCCTAGCGCTTGTCACGTCCCGATGTTGTGTCCTATGTGGGCCCCAGGATCTTGGGACCACACCCCACACTCTGCAGGTCCATGCTACAGGGTCCTTCCTGCCTCAGGAGTAGAGACCACACAGCAAGCAGTTCCCTCCCCAACCAGCAGGAGGAGGGGAGGAGAGCAGGGGCACCAGGGGAATCTCACTCAGACAACAACACCCCAGGGGTGCCAGCGGGGACAGTGATGATGCAGATGAGGCACAGACCAAGAGATGGGACCAGAGGACGCAAAAGGCAGCTGGTCAGGTCCTGGCTCATCTGCACCCCGGACACCTTTGTCCCTCATACACCCCCTTCCTCATACACCCTCTCCTTAAATGCAGATTCTTCAGATGCAAACAGGCAGAGCTTCAGATTGAAAGTCAGCTCTTCCAAAATGACCCGTCAGCAAACACTGCAGGATTCCACTCCAGTGGGTACCCTGGAGTCGACAACTCAGGGACTGAAGTAGATATCGGTGCCAGGGGCAGTGGGAGGGAATGGGAAGTGAGACTTTCATGGTTGTGGAATTTTGGTTTTGCAAGACGAAAAGTTCTAGGGATGGTGGTGATGGCTCCACGAGAAAGTGAATATACCTGATGCCTCAGAAACGTGCACTTAAAATGGTGATGATGGTAAAGGGTATGTGACGTGTGTTTTATTTCACTTAAAATAAATTCTTAAAATAATGTCTTGTTAATTGAGATTCCATTTCGACTCCCCTTCATTACAAATGTTGGAGGCCCAGACACAGTCCCCTACCTTAGGGGCCATCACGGTACCCTCACAGAGCACGTGGGAGACCATTCTTAGCGGGGGCTAGTTTGTGCTCACCTGACCTCTGTCCAGGGGGACCCAGGCAGTGGTGACCCCCATAGATTAGACATATGATATGCTAGGATATTAATATGATATGACCAAGTGTTGTCACTCACCAGAACACAGAGCAGCAACCCACTCAAACATGCCTGACCTCATATGATTGTGACAAGATTAAGAGATGAAAAGGAACTACAGGTTAATCAAGGTAACACCCTTAATGCAGAGGTTGGAAATCTCAAAGGGGACAGGACACACTGCAGGCAAAGAGCACATATGCGGTCTCCCCGTACATGTGATCCTGACCCATGCAGATGTGGTGAGACCCACACAGTCCCTGCACCCTATACCTGGGGTCACACATCCACACTCACCAGGGTGACCCACCTCCCCAGACCCTGCACCTAAAGTCACACGTTCTCTCTCACTAGGTGACCCCTCCTACCCAGACACCTCCACCTGGGTCACGTGTCCACAGTCCTAGGGTGACCTCACCTCTCCAGACCCTGCACCTGGGGTCACACGTCCCCTTGGTCAGGACACCATGGCTCTGCTGGTGGCTCCCCTAATGTGGGAACAAGCTGGGTCCCTGGGACCTCCTGGGATTGGAAAAAGTATCAGGTCGGTCTCCTCTCCCACACTTGTCCCAGAGGAGCCCTCCTCTTCTCACTTTGGTTCTGTCTGATTTTAACTGTTTTTAAAGCTTTCATGCTAGAGTTGAACACACGACCTTGGTGCTGGCAGGCTCAGTCCTTTCTCGTCTCACTTACATGTTGAGAAAACTCACAGGACGGCAGGGCTGAAAGCCGAGGGGCAGCTCTGGACTCTGCTGAGTAGGGACGGTAGACTGGAAGGAGAGCTCAGCAGCAGCCTCAGCTGTTACCCATCGGCCTTTTGCCCGATCTGCGTGCCCTGCAATCAATTCACCAGCTAAACCTGCCTCCCTACGCACATTGAATGTGCTGGTAAATTGGAATTATTGCCAGGTAGCCCTCCTGAGGATTCTCCACGAGCCCCAGGGAAGGTGAACCTTGCAGGGATTAAGACTAAGGTCCCGACCATAGCACTGACCCTTGGGAAGACCAGGTAACCACACTCAGAAGAGAGGCTGTTATGTAGACAAGCCCACCTCAGCTCCAGACCCCAGACATCTAAGCACTGACATTCAGATGCAGGCAAGGAGCTTCCCAGTACTGAGGCCAGGCCGGGTCTCTACCCAGGTCCCCATAGTCCTAGGGTATACAGAACATGGTCAGGTCTAAATCTTCTTATTATAGACAACACATGGTCAGCTCTAAACATAATCAGTAGACAGGACATGCAGAGGTCTAAATCTACCGTGTAGACAGAACTTGATCATGTTTAAACTAGCTTAGGGCTGATCTCATAGGAGGTACAGATCACACACATGGGTCTCTCATCTTTGGACACCCACATCAGGAAACTGAACAAAATCTTTGTCATTAAACATTTCAACAGGCAAAACAGAAATGTTCCCAATTTCTCTGGCCACCTGATGGTCAGGATCCACGGGTGAGCCAAGAACTTCTTAGAGTGCAGCCCAGTCTGCTGCCAGGACAGACAAGAAGTGGCCTGATTCCAGTCTCGCAGGCTTCCAGAAGGAGGCGGCCACACTGGAAGCCCAGGCAGGACAGTCCTGCATGGTCCAGGCCGGGAGACCCGGTCTGTCCATTCGGCTGGCCGATTCCGGGCGGGGCGCTCAGGGCCGCTGAGAGCCCTGCACTCAGGTCCTTCTTCCCTGCAGCGTGTGCGTGTGCGTGTGCGTGTGCGTGTGTGTGTGTGTGTGTGTGTGTAGAGGGGGCGGAGGCTGACGGCTCTCATGGCTCCCGTCCCGGGCACCGCGTTGTCTTCGAGGGGAGGCACGGGGAGACGTAGGGGCACAGAAGCCGTTGGAGAGGAGAACCCACCGCGGAACTCCTTGCACACTGCCTCACACCACCCGGGGACCCGCCTGCCCATCGTGGGCCGCAGGCCACCCACCAGCCCCCCACCCCCGAGGGCAGGGCGCCTGCTCTTTCAACAGCACAGGGTCTCACATGAAGGAGACCCAGTGGGGACTGTCACCCCCCACTCCTGATGCTCTGTTTGGGGAGAATGAACCCCCTTGACTGGGCGATGGGACCCTGTGAGGAAAGAGGTGGCGGCCCCACTCAAGTCGGGGCCTGGATGAGAGATGGGAACACAGGATCCAAGTGCAGGGCCTAGGAGGGGCACCCCCAGCCTTGGCCGGGCTCACCAACTGTGACATTGTAGCTTTAGGGGATCTGGGGCAGGTGACTGAATATAATGGGGGTCTAAACTGGACCCTGAATGGGGCTTAAACAAGGTGTGAAGGATGTTACTGAGACAGTGAGTCATTGGAAGACAGACTCTGTGTCAGGACATCCTACTCCATCCATTTAAATCCCTGAGATATGTGACCTTTACGTGGCTACGCAGGATTGTTAGAGCAGGTGCATGCGGACATATCTGGGGCCCAACTCAGTCTGCAACCAACTTGCAAGTGGTTCCAGCAAACACACAGGTGTGCGCCCAGGCAGGCACAGCACACACACAAACATATGCACGTGCACAGCATAAATATATTCACACACTAGCATATGAACACACATGCACGCATATGCCCATGCACACACTAACGCGTGCAAGTGCGCATACCTATGCACATGCACAGCATATGTATGCAAACAGGCACATGCACACGCATAGCACACACACAGGGAATAAAGTGAATCCGTAAAGCATTAATTCCTGAACACAAGTGAAGCTGACATGTATTTTTCCCTTTTCTTAGCTTTGATGTTTTTCACAATAAAAAGTTTAAGAAAAAAGTTAATGGCAAATTACTTTGATTCATAGGACTTTCTGACGTTACTCCACAAATATTATGACAGGAGAAATGAATGTAGATGTTACATGTGTCCACTAATGGATGAATGGAGAAGAAAAACACGGCCCATCCATACAAGGGAATGTTATTCAGCCTAAAAAGGAAGGCAATTCTGACACAGGCTGCAGCAGGGATGAACCTTGAGGGCATTATGCTCAGTGATGTAAGCTAGACACAAAAAAACAAACAGTGCTTGATCCACTCATACAAGGCCCCTAGAGCAGTCGGAAACATAGAGACATAATGTAGGATGTTGAGTGCCAGGGGCTGAGGGAGGGACAATGGGGAGTGAGTGTTTAATGGGGACTGTTTCAATTTTGCAAGATGAAGAAGTACTGGAGGACGATGGCGGTCAGATTTGCACAAGAGTGAGAATTATTTCTTGACCCTGAAATGTGCACTTAAAAATGATTAAGATAGTAAATTTTATGTTATGTGTATTTGACCACAATTTTTAAAACTTTTTTAAAAACAACAGGAAATAGTCCATGAATACCACAAGATGCACAACTTCACTAACAACCGACGGATTAAAACCATAAGAAAAATACTGTGCATACACCTACCAGCATGGCAGACATGAAAGACATAGTATCAAATATCAGCAGGATGTGGAGCAATGGAAAGCCTGGTACGCAGCGGGGGGATGCAACCACTTCTGAAACAATCGGGCCTCAGATAGCGAAGTCTGTGCACACAGACCCACAGTGCTCCTCCCAGTTGAACACAAACCCACCAGCCCTGCACCAGGACACACGGACATGGACTCTGCAGCCACAGGAGCCAAACCTGAAAGAACCGGAAGACCATCACAAGCGGATGCAGAAATGAACCATGCACGCTCCTATGAAGGAATATTCCACAGCAACGGAGTACATTTTGTTTAAAGGTAGTAAAACTATAAAAATTATTTTTTAAAAAAACTATATTCACAAGATGAAAGAATCTATAATTCTGGCACCTAGGGATTGTCAAATGCTCCTAAAAATAGATTGTTGTGGAAATGTTTATTATAAGGAAATTGACATATTCTCTAGGAAGGACGGGGTGAATGGGCCTGCTACATTTTCTACATTGAAGACAGATACAGGTTTTGATTCTACTTCTGTTAAATCAAGTGGGGCTTCATTGGATTTCTGCTACTGCGGAGATAATCAAATTCTGGGTAGGGGTCAGGAGAAAATTAGTCATAGGTGTTCTTGTGTAATAATTACTGTTGAAAGTGTAAATGATCCATTTATCAGTAAGACTGGAATAGAATAACGGTTACATTACTTCATATGAGATTGTCTGTGCTACTGTCCCTAGAGCTCCGGTGAGTGAGTATTTTGAATGTGAAGCTCATCCAGATCTGACGATGGAATAAATGGCTAGGTGTGATATGGCTAATATAAATAATATGCCTACGTTTATATTAATTAGTGGACAAGATATGGGAAGAGGAATTCATGCTGTGAGAACCAGGGTTAAGGCAAGCATTGGGGCCATAATATATAAATTGATGATGTTGATGGACATAGTGGTTCTTTAATAAGTAATTTGAATGCCTCAGCAATGGGTTGTAATAACCCATGGAGGCTGATGATTTTTGGCCCTTTCTGGATTTGTATATAGCCTAGGATTTTCCATTTAGTTAATATGAGGAATGCTATGGTGAATGAAATTGGGTAATTTGTGAAAGAACGTTGATTATAAACATATTCTTAGGAAGAGGACTTGAACCAGTGCAGATAAAGGTTTCAGTTTTACATAATTACTGGGCTCTGCCACCGTAACAAACCCTGTTCTACAGTAGGGTATGTATAAATTAATTGAATGTAGATTATATCATCATTTAGTTTGAGGACATTTTGTAAAGTAAGCCGTATTGCTCTTGTCCTTTCATACTGGAAGAAATCTGCAATAGACAGAAACCAACCAGGATGACTCCAGTCTGAACTCAGATCACGTGAGACTTTAATCGTTGAACAAACAGACAATTAATAGCAGTTACACCATTGAAATGTCGTGATCCAGCATCAAGGTCATAAACCATATTGCCGATATGAACTCCAGAATACAATTACACTGTTATCCCTAGTAAAACTCGTTCCGTTGATCAGTGTTTTAGAAGAACAGGTGATAAAGCATTTGGACTAGCTGGTCTAAATTTTAATCACTCAGAGGTGGTTTTATTCTGCAAAAAATAAATGGCGCACGGGCTCAAGGTGCACCGGCTTCAGTAGTTGTGGCGTGCAGGCTCAGTAGTTGTGGCCCACTGGCTTAGTTGCTCCCTGGCACGTGGGATCTTCCCGGACCGGGGATCGAACCCGTGTCCCCTGCATTGGCAGGCGAATTCTTAACCACTGCATCACCAGGGAAGTCCCAGAATCGCAGTCTCCCTTTTAATATACCTTAAGCCCAAAGAATCCATGGAAAATTGTTACAGAAAATAAGACAATAAAATATTGTAAGGACTATAACAGAAGCATGTAGTACACAGTTCATATAGACACATCCCAAGCAGTTACAAAGTATATTAAAAGGGAGGCTGCAATTTTAAAAGAATAAGATAAATTATACCCACAAACTCCCAATCTTTCCTGAAACGTTGTAATCTGAAACCCTATTGTAGGAAGCAGAAGATTCCAGGAGACATTCTACAAATGAAGGACTCTAAACCCTGTGGTTGGATAAGGAATTCTGGAAGGAAGGTATCCTCACCCAAGGAGAGCAGGTCCCGATACTTCTCTAACATCACATCCCTGTACAATTCCCATTGATCTTGGTCCAGGCATTCTCACTCCTCTTGAGAGAAATCTATGGCCATGTCCTGGAATGTCAGCAGTCCCTGAAATTAAAAGTACACATGCCATGTGGCCACGGGAAGAGTTCATAATGTGACCCAGGAAGAAAACAGCAAGTTAAGAGAACTGGTTTTAATTTAGAAGAGTGTCTTCAATTTTCCACTAAAAAAAAAAAAATATATATATATATATATATATATATATATTTTTTTTTACAAAGTAACTTTCTCTACCTTATTTCTAACTACAAGAAAAGAGTATGGCATGTGACCCACAAAACCAGTATAGAGACTATACTTATCTGGAAAAGAAATGATAAAATGATGGTTTCAACACAGGCATATGCATTTTTGAGTGTTTTATTTATATCAAACTGGATAAAATGTGTGTATTTCTCAGACAGAAAAGACATGTCGAGGTAGAAATGTACCTTTCAACTATTCATGGGTACACAAGTACACTGGGGAGATTGTAAAAGTGCAGATTGTGATTCAGTAGGTCCGGTGGGCCTGAGTTCTATTTTTTTAACAAGCTCATTTTTAACTAGTGATGCCACAGTCTCTGATTCATTAACCACAATTGTGAATAGCAGAGACATAATTAGAAAGGTAAAAATTCATATTTAATTTTGAACTTAAAGTGTTTTGTGGACTTTACACCTTTAATAGGATAGTAAGCACAGCAGCAACAATCATTTGTGAAAATTTACTATAGACCGTGTATCTTTCTAACATTTTTGTGTAGGATTCCAGGAAAAAGGCCTGGGCTGCGGTCACAGTGGGCGGGGCCCCCAGGATGGGCCGCCCCTCCAGGACCCCGGATGGGGCCCTGCGCTCCTGGCGGCTCCCTCCCCCGGCGCCCCCCTCCCTTCCGGAAGGCCTCGGGGCAGAGCGGTCCCACCCCCTGCGCGCTGAACAGAGCCCGCGTTTCCGCAGAGCTGGAACTCCCGGCTCGGGGTCTCTTCCCTCCGCCGTCACGGAACTGCCCCGGAGCCCGAGGGGAGGGCGACCTCACTGAGGCTGCCGGCTCTGGAGGTGCCCCGGCGGCCGAAGCCGCGACAGTCGTGGGGACGGCGGGCCGGGTAAGTGGGCGCCGACCCTCCGCCTGGTCCGGTGCCCGGGCAGCAGCGCAAGACCAGCTTCTGAGGGGCAGGGGTTCGCTGCCACCCGCCGCTGCTGTGCAGAAAGAGCGGCCCCCAGTGTCTGGTCCCGGGGAACTTCGGTCCCTCCTCTCGCCCCTGCCCTCGGCCTGGCTCGCGGGGCCTGGTGGGCGTGGGGAGGGGGTCGGCCTGAGCGTCCTGAGGGGAAACGGGGCAAGGGAGGCGCAGGGTCCGGCTGCAGCGTCAGCGCCCCTCCTCCCGACTGCGGGGAAAGCGGCTGAAAACTCCTCCCGAGGCGCGCAGGCCCCTTATTCATCCGAGTCCCTCTGCGCTTCCTCCTCCCTGAGCTAAAGTACCAGGGAGAGGGGACAGGGCAGGGGACTGGCGCAGGTAATGGGGAACATCAAAAGGTGATTGTTAACTAAGGAAAACCAGCCATCCCAAGGTGAGGAATGTAGCGCTTTTCTTTGTATGGGAAGATGCAAGAGTCTGGGCTCCCTGAAATCCTTCCTTTGATATGCACCTCAGCTCTCTGGGGCCAGCATTCTGTATTTGCATATCCTGAGTGCCTCAGGGCCCGCCGGCTCACATTGGAGGGCTGCAAGTGCTGAAGACTGTGACATCCTTTGTTTACTGATATGGCAAGAAATAGTCCATTTCTCACAAGCTTGAGGGGCAGACAGTGAAAAAGAGTCGGAGAATCTCACTCGGCATGTACTTTGGTTTACATATAGATAATATTTATACTTAACTGTGCTAATAGAGGTTCTCAAGTCCAATCAACTTGTACTACTGCCCTCTATGTATCAATTTCATTAATATCACAAGATAAATGCCTATAGAATTGACTTAATCTATTTAAATAGGATAATGATTTTTAAAGGAAACATAATAGAAATATAACAACAAAACCTTTACCACTAAAGGCTGGGTCTGGAACAACCTAAATAAATGTTCCATTGTTAAAATATTGAAAGATGTATTCAATAGAAATATCAACAAAAATGACAAATAATAAGGGCAGCAGAATGTTGAAATGTTCTATCTTTATCATTAAAGTGGCAGAAAATCATTTGTTAGGCACTGGGGGCAGAAGATTCCTGAGTTTATATCTTTGTCATATTTGTGCAGTTGTTTCAACAAGTAACTTAAAGACAAAATGGAAAAACAAGGAGGTTTGTGCCTGAGATCATGTTGATGTGAAACCGGGGATGGCCACCTTGTGCCAGGTGAGTTAAGTTTACCGGGCAGGTAGACCGCAGAGCTCCTGGGAAGCAAGGGTTGGAATTTTTCTGCTGAGTGCCCCTTAGGTTCTGTGACTTGATTGATTGTGAGTCATGTTTCGGGAAAGACCTGATCACAGGAAAAGGGTGGGAATAGAGTGATTTGGGGAGCAGCTAACAACATTCATCACAGCTCACGACCTGAATGAATTTTAAAGAAACAGGAAAACAAATGCTTCTTATGGAATCAGAGAATGTGAGGGCTGGACAATCCCAGAAAATGAGGAACATCCATCCCATTTTCCAGATGAGAAAAGAGAGACCCAGCAAGGTGAAATCCCTCACCCAAGTTGCACCCATCTCTCCTCCCCACCACATGGTTCATGAAAGCAGGACTCTTCCTGTCTTGATCACTGCTGAACCCCAAAAAGGGCCAGGCATCTAGCAGCTGCTCCAAAAATTTTGGTTGACTATAGGAACAATGCTATTTCTTTCTTTCTCACTCTTATTCAGGATTGTGCCAAGAACTCCCCAGGTTGCAATGTAATTCGATAAATGTAAATATTAATTGAGTTTTGTTGTGATGAGGACTTAGGCTTTGAAGGTAACAGACTTGGTTCAGATCTTGGTTCTGCCACTCAATAGCTGTTTGGCTTTGGGAAAATTACTAAACCTCTCTGAGATTATTTCCTCCTTTGTAAAGTGGGGATAAATCTATCTGAGCCAGCAGAGCACCTGCATGAGAGATGTGCACTAAATATTGGTCTTTCTCACTCTCCCACGCCATCTCTCTGTTCTTCCCAGAGACGTTGTACAGAAGGATATAGTACTTTAAAAAAAAAATAATTTATTTATTTATTTATTTATTTTTGGCTGCGTTGGGTCTTCGTTGCTATGAGCGGGCTTTCTCTAGTTGCGGCGAGCGGGGGTTACTCTATGTTGCGGTGTGCTGGCTTCTCATTGCGGGGGCTTCTCTTGCTGCGCTTGTTGTGGAGCACGGGCTCTAGGCGCGCGGGCTTCAGTAGTTGTGGCCTGCAGGCTCAGTATTGTGGCGCATGGGCTTAGCTGCTCCGCGGCATTTGGGATCTTCCCTGACCAGGGCTCGAACCCATGTCCCCTGCCTTGGCAGGCAGATTCTGAACCACTGCGCCAACAGGGAAGTCCGATATAGTACTTTTTTTTTAACATCTTTATTGGAGTATAATTGCTTTACAATGGTGTGTTAGTTTCTGCTATATAACAAAGTGAATCAGTTATACATATACATATGTTCCCATATCTCTTGCCTCTTCCATCTCCCTTCCTCCCACCCTCCCTATCCCAACCCTCTAGGTGGTCACAAACCACCGAGCTGATCTCCCTGTGCTATGCGGCTGCTTCCCACTAGCTATCTGTTTTACGTTTGGTAGTGTATATACGTCCATGCCACTCTCTCACTTTGTCACAGCTTACCCTTCCCTCTCCCCATATCCTCAAGTCCATTCTCTAGTAGGTCTGTGTCTTTATTCCCGTCTTACCCCTAGGTTCTTCATGACCTTTTTAAATTTTTAAATTTTTAAATTTTTTTTTTTTTTAGATTCCATATATATGTGTTAGCATACGGTATTTGTTTTTCTCTTTCTACCTTACTTCACTCTCTATGACAGACTCTAGGTCCATCCACCTCACTACAAATATCTCAATTTCGTTTCCTTTTATGACTGAGTAATATTCCATTGTATATATGTGCCGCATCTTCTTTATCCATTCATCCGATGATGGACACTTAGGTTGCTTCCATGTCCTGGCTATTGTAAATAGAGCTGCAATGAACATTTTGGTACATGACTCTTTTTGAATTATGGTTTTCTCAGGGTATATGCCCAGTAGTGGGATTGCTGGGTCGTATGGTAGTTCTCTTTTTAGTTTTTTAAGGAACCTCCATACTGTTCTCCATAGTGGCTGTATCAATTTACATTCCCGCCAGCAGTGCAAGAGTGTTCCCTTTTCTCCACTCCTGATATAGTAATTTTTAAAGAGGGGTTTTAATTTATTTCAGATAGTGTACATTTTTCTTGTAGAAAAGAGTATTCCACTATAGAAACATAAACACGCAAAACCACTACAAATGCAGTATTCTATGGGTTAGATATTATCCGTCACATTTTATAAGTAACTGGGCAAATGCCAAAGCACTAGGTACTGGGGAGTAAGAAGACTCAAATCTGGGGTGCCCCCCACCCCAATTTCAAGAGCAGGGTGTGTTTTTCAAATCCATATTTCATCTGGTCTTTGTTTCTCATCCATCCTCTGTGTCTGCCTTTCTCAAGAAGGCTCAGATCCTCCGCTTTCACACCCTCCTGGCTGGCTGTGCCCCAGCTCCCGGCCTGGAACCTCTGCATGCCTGGGTGTGCCTGCTCCCCCTGTGCATCACCAGCTTTGCCAGGGAGCTGCTGCATCGTGCACTGCTTGCTGTAGCCCAGAGTACCTAGACCCTTCTGGTACATGAAGTACACCCTCCTCACCATGTGTGCAGCCCATCCCCTTACCTTATATCCTGCCTCTAAGCCAGGCTTGGGGGTGACTACAGTGTGCATTCAGCTATGTTAGGTGCTGGGATCAAAGTGAAGTTCCCAACTTTTGAAGTTGCAGGCTTGAGGAGCACACAGTGATTTAAAGTCGGGTCACCTGACTTAAAGGGGGGGCTGATTGATTTAAAGCCAAGGCAGCTGACTTAAAGGCTGTATCCCTCAGCTGCAGGACGAGACCAACTTTGGCGGTGCACGGGTTCGCTCCAAGCCAGCACTGCTGTTCAGGAAGAGCTTCCAGTAGCGCCTTAGTGCAGGGAGACTTGGTCCGTTGTCTTGCCCCTGCCCTCAGAGGGGGGCCACCTGCTCTTCTGGAGGAGAATCAGGGAGGGGGAAGTGCAGAGTCCCGGCTGGAGTTGCGGCACCCCTTGTCTGATGGCAGGGAAGGGGGGGCGGGGCTGTGTGGTGTCCTGGGGCTGGACTCACCAGATCGACTCAGCCTCTCAGCCTCCTAACCTCCCCCCCCCCACACACCCCACAAGAGTTTCCAATAATATGTAATTGCGCCTTAGGTTCTCGGTCTTCAAACTCATACCCAGGCTCCCAGGTCCCTTGATTCAGCCAATTCCTCTGTGCTCTTTCTTCTATTAGATACAGTCCCAGAGGGAGGGGCTGGGGGATGGGACTGGAGGGACCCCGGCAGCACTGGCCTCAGCTGACTGAAGAGATCCGGGGCCTGCGCTATCACACATGTGCGTGGACCCTTAAGGCGGAATCGAGGGGGCCAGTTAGAGGCAGTCCTTGCTGCCCCAAGTGAGTATGGATCACCGTCGGGTGGGGAGCAGGCTGACCCCTGAGAAGTACTGTTAGGAGGATGTGTTCCTCCCTCGGCTTCAAGGACGTGGGTGGGCTTCAGGGCTCCAGTTCCCCTCCAGGCCTCCAGGTCCGACTGCACCCCAGCGGCCTTGCAGACCTGCCTTCCTGTCCCAGAACTTGCCAGGCTCCAGGAAGAATCCAGACTGCAGAGATGGTGCCTGAGCGCTCCAGCTTAAGAAGTGCTGTCCCTGGGGACCCAACAGTGGAGGGAGGAAGGGTGAAGGGAGTAGGGGTGTGGGGTAGGGAGGGGTGGCTGCCCTGGGAGACGTTGAGAGAGTAATATCGCCCCCCACACCCCCTGCTCCCTGCAACTGACCCATTGATGCCATAGGATCTCAGGGTCTTTTAGTCAGAGATGCCTCTGCTTCTTTACTCCTGTGTTCAAAACTATGCAAAACCAACTCTTCATCCTCTTGCTGCCTTGCCAGGACTTGTAAAGCACTGTTCTTTTGAAGCTCTCATTCCCTAAACTGCAGTTTGGAGCTGTCCCAGCCATTTAAAAGTGTTCTCCTTAAACTGAGACTAAATTCTACTCTTTTGGAAAAACGACCTTCACTTCAGAGGAGATCGTCTTTTCTCCCCATTCCTTCCTTCTACTGCCCTCTTAAGAACCCCTGTGCTCAAAGAGCTTGGTGATTTATTTTTTGCTTGATGTCAAAAAGAAACCTTCCCCATGCACCCCAAAAAGCTTTCCTGGAACATAGGTGTTTCAAAACCATGACAGTGTTTTGCAGTTAGTATACACTGGGTAGACTGCCTAGCAATCCCTCCAAGAGCCAGAGGTGAGCAACACCTTTACTTATTTGATTGGATGCCCTTCAAGTTTAGGAAGGTCCCATTCTTATGACCCAGCAGATAAGACAGAGCCCTGGATGGCTGTGGCTGTGATTAGATAACTTCTGATGATTTTATTTCCCTTACTGAGCTGCTGCTTCTAGGTTAAATTCATTTTATTACCTGTCCATTTTTAAAGAAAGACTGACAAAGTCACTGTAATAGGTCAGGAGTCTGAGCTCAGGGTTGGTCAAAGGTACTCACAGGGAGGAAGGTGGATAAAAATAGGTGGGTAAAATAGGAGGGTTGGCAAGTACAGCCAGGACACCCGTGTTCACCGTGCATACTAATAAAGGCCAGAATCTCCTCATTTATCTCTAGTGGGAAGCTCTGATGGTTTCACAGGATCAAACTCAAATCATATTCAAACGAGCGGATTTCCCCTGAGCATAAAAGGAAGTATCCATCCCTAGCAGGAGTCGCTGCAGAGGAATAAAGACGCAGATGTAGAGAACGGACTTGAGGACACAGGGAGGGGGAAGGGTAAGCTGGGATGAAGTGAGAGAGTGGCATGGACATATATACACTACCAAAGGTGACGTAGATAGCTAGTGGGAAGCAGCTGCATATAGCACAGGGAGATCAGCTCGGTGCTTTGTGACCACCTAGAGGGGTGGGATAGGGAGGGTGGGAGGGAGACACAAGAGGGAGGGGATATGGGGATATATGTATACGAATAGCTGATTCACTTTGTTATACAGCAGAAGCTAACACAACATGGTAAAGCAATTATACTCCAATAAAGATGTTAACAACAACAAAAACAAACCCCAAGAAACTAAGTCAATCAAGCCAACGGAGACATTGTATGTGTTTACAGTTCAAGAAATCCACAGGGGAATCCTTTATTCTGTATGCAACGAATGGTCCATTTGAAAAGAAAAAAACTTTCTAAAATGTTGTTTTTCCATTTATTGTTCGGAACATCATTTTTATACCTCTGCATTTCTTACTATTCAAAGCCAAGTCACGTGAGTTACAGGGAAGCAGCTGACTGATTTAAAGTTGGGTCATGTGATTTAAAAACCAGTGGCAGTTGATTGATTTAAATCCCGGTCATATGACATGAGGAGGGGGTGCTAAAAACTGCTTTTTCATCTCTGGCTCAGAATATCATATTTACCTTGGTTTTTCTTATGATTTAGAAAACTTGAGCTGTCTCTCCTTGGAATCAACAGGAGAAAAATACAGTATTTCAGGTTCATTCTTGAAACCAACTTCTCATGGTTAAGGTGTACTGACTAAAAGATCTTCCTTCTTCAAGAGATTCCAAACCTCTGTAAGACACTTCATTGTAGTTGGAGAAAAAAGAAGAATGAAATCAGGCCAGCAGCTGCAGGAGGCCAAGGCAGCCCCCAGGACTAGGGAAGGAGGAGGAGGAAGGGCTGAGAGTTGCCATTAGAGCAGACAACCTCCAGAGGGCGCTGAAGCACCGGCAGAGCCCACCTGCCACTCCCAGTTTGGCACTCCAGGGTCAGATTTGGGTTTGGAGATGGGGTTGCTCTAACCCCAAGGAGGTGAGCAGAGAGGAGGAGTTGATTACCGGTCTCCTCTGACTCTCTGGCCCAAATTGCCTGGCTTCACAGGGGAGACAGAGTTTTGCTTTCAGCAACTGATGGGGCACTTCCAGGCTGGTCGGGTTGCCCATTGGCCCGACAGCCTGACAGGCCGACTGCGGTTGTGACCGCCCTTTGTTTCTCCAGAATCTGTACATCAGGAGGTGCATGGTTGCGGGAGCCCATTCACCGCCCCCCCTCCCGCCCCCCCCCCAAAGGGGATGGCACCTTCCCTGGCTGTACCCTATGATCACCAGGTACTTGAAATGAATGCAAGTTTTTTGACTTCAAGGAAAAGCTCACATAACCGCTTCTGCCTCATAATGTGTGGGATTTACTATAATGGAAGGACATTATAAAGAACAGGTAGAAAACTCACCTGTTGGTCTCCATGTAGGAGTTTATTTTGCATGAATCCCTCCTACATGAGTAGATAGCAGAGGTTTATTTTTGTTCCCGTGTGTGTAGTTGTGGCAGAGGATGTAGCTATGGTGATTTGAAGCCCTCAAAGAAATATTCTCAGAACTCTCAAGACTTCTCTTGATTGGAACCGAAAGAGACCTGGAAAAGGAGGAAAAGAAAAGGAGGAGGGAGAACGAATGACTGTTTCTCAGTAAATTCACCTTCCTGGTTGATTGTTCTGTCTTCTCATTTCTTTTAACTTCTATGTATGTCTAATGGAATAATATAGAAAGGCTGATTTTTATGCTTTAAAAGATTTTACATCACAAAGAAACTAGAAGTGGCTAACAGAACTTATTCAAATCAATTTTACATAGAGACTTTGATATTAAATTTGTATACTAAAACGGGTTAATCCAAATTTTCTCTTTCTTTTTGAGTGAATATTTGTAACATATTTTTGTAGATAATAATTTATCCTAGATATACAAAATTGTGAGAATGGGTACCATTTTTTACCACTTAAATGATTTCTTTTAAATGAATAGATTGTACACTTTAAATGCCAATGTTGTGTCTTACATGTTGTTTTTTAATTCCTTGATTTCCAAAACTTGTGTTTATTTAATTGATTTCTATCTAATAATCTGTGTGTCTCCTTTATTGTTTCTTACTTTATATTTTATTGATCTATAGTTAATTTACATTATTATATTAGTTTCAGAGGTACAACATAGTGATTCATAAATGTTTAGGTCCTTCTCCATTTATAGTTATTGTAAAAGAGTGGCTATATTCCCCATGCTATACAGTACATCACTGTAGATTATTGACTTTATACATAGTGGATTATACCTCAAAATCTCCTACCACTATTTTGCTCCTCCACCCTATCTCTCCCTGCTGGTAACCACTAGTCTGTTCTTTAATCTGTGAGTCTGTTTTTTTGTTGTTGTTGTTGTATTCTATTTTTTAGATGCCACGTGTAAGTGATAACATACCATGCTTGTTTTCTCTGCGGCTTATTTTACTAAGCATAATACCCTCCAAGTCCATCCATGTTCTTGCAAATGGCAAAATTTCATTTTTTGCTGAAGTCATCATAAAAAATCTTTTTTATCCACTAACTTATTGATGAACACTTAGTTTGACTCTATATCTTGGCTATGGCAAATAACACTGTTATGAACATTGGTGTGCAGTTATTTTTTTGAAATAGTGTTTTTGTTTTCTTCTGATATACCCAAGAGTGAAATTGCTGGGTATTATGGTAGTTCTATTTTTAGTTTTTTGTGGAACCTCCATTCTGCTTTCCACAGTAGCTGCACTACTTCACATTCACATCAAGAGTGTACAAGAGTTTCCCTTTCTCCACATCCTCACTAACCTTGGTTATTTGTGATCTTTTTGATGACAGCCATTCTGACAAGACTGAGGTGATATATCTCATAGTTTTGATTTGCATTTTACTGCCGATTAGCTATGTTTAGCATCTTTGTGTGTTCTGGCTGTCTATATGTATTTTTTCCTTGGAAAAATGTCTATTTAGGTCTTCTCATTTTTTTAAAAAAGATTTTGGGTGTTTTTTTGATATTGAGTTGTATGTGCTGTTTCTGTAGTTTAATATGAACCCTTGCTTGGTCATCATTTTGGTGTTACCCTCTTATCATGTGCAAATATTGTCTCTTCTTCAGCAGGTTGTCTTTTCATTTTGTCTTTAGTTTCCTTTGCTGTGCAAAATCTTTTAAGTTTAGTGAAGTCCCATTTGTTTATTTTTGCTTTTGTTTCATTTGCCTTAGTAGACTGAACCTAAAACTGTTGCTATCATTTATGTTGAAGAATGTTCTATATTTTCCTCTAGGGGCTTTATGGTTTCTGGTCCTACATTTAGGTCTTTATTCAGTTTTGCGTTTATTTTATATATGGTGTGCTAAAATAATCTAACTTTATTCTTTTCCATGTAGCCGACCAGTTTTCCCAGTACCACTTATAGAAGAGACAGTTTTTTCTCCATATTGCCTGCTTTGTCATAAATCAATTAAATATAAGTGTGTGGGCTTATTTCTGGGGTCTCTATTCTATTCCAGTGATCTTTGTGTCTGTTTTTGCTCCGGTACGATTCTCTTTGATTACTGTCGCTTTGCAGTATAGTCTGAAGTCAAGGTGCGTGATGCCTCCAGCTCTGTTCTTTCTCAAGATTGTTTGGCTATTTGGGGTCTTTATGTTTCTATACAAATTTTAAAATTACTTTTTCAAGTTCTGTGAAAATGCTTTGGTATTCTGATAGGGATTGCATTAAATCTGTAGATTGTCTTTGGTAGTATGGTTATTTTAACAATATCAATTCTTCCAGTCCATGCACATGCTATATTTTTCCATCTTTTTGTGTTGCCTTCAACTTCTTTCACCAATGGCTGATAGATTTCTGAGCACAAGTCTTTTACCTGCTTAGGTGTGTTTATTCCTAGGTATCTTATTCTTTTTGATGTGATTGCATATGGTATAGTTTTCTTAATTTTTCTTTCTGACAGCTTTGAGTTTTGTTTTTTCTTCTTTTTCTAATTCCTTCAGGTGTAATGTTAGGTTGTTTATTTGATATTTTTCTTGTTTCCTAAGAATAAGCTTGTATCACTATAACTTCCCCCTGTGAACTGCGTTGGCTGTGTCCCATAGATTTTGGATCATTGTGTGTTCATTTTCATTTGTCTTGGGTATTTTTAGAATCCCTCTTTAATTTCTTCAGTGTTCCTTTCTTCCCCTTTTATTCCCTTCATCTGTGATGTGAGCACTATCTTTAATATTATGTTTGGATTTCTTTCAGTTTTGTGTGTGTGTGTGTGTGTGTGTGTGTGTGTGTGTGTGTGATTATTTAAGTTGCTGAGCTCTTAATTTCACATGGACACTAACAACCCTGCATTGTTACTCTGCTCCCCCACAGTTACTGAATTTGACCTTATATTTTACATCTACTTGTTTTGTGTATCCCTTAACTTCTTATTGTGAATATAGATGATTTTATTACTGTTTTCTTTCATCCTTCCTATTAGCTGTGTACATGGTTGATTTACTACCTTTGTTGAATATTTGCCTTAACCAATGAGGTTTTTCCTTTAGTAAGTTTCCTTTCCTAATTTTTATGTTTCAGTCGTGGCCTTTTCTTTTTCACTTAGAAAAGCCCCTTTAAGATTTCTCATAAAGCTGGTTTGTGATGCTGAGCTCTTTTAGTTTTGCTTCTCTGTAAAACTTTAGATCTCACCATCAAATCTGAAGGAGAGCCTTGCTGGGTAGAGTATTTTTGGTTATAGGCCTTTCCCTTTCATGACTTTAAATATACCATGCCACTCCCTTCTGGCATGCAGAGGTTATCCTGAAAAGTCAGCTGATAACTTTATGCAAGTTCCCGTGTTTGTAACTTGTTGCTTTTCCTTTGCTCCTTTTAATAGTGTCTTTTTATCTTTATTTTTTTGCCATTTTAATTACAATGAGTCTTGGTGTGGTCCTCTTTGGGTTGATCCTGTTTTGGCCTTACTGTGTTTACTGGACTTGGATGTCTGTTTTCTTTCCCAGGTTACGGAAGTTTTCAGCTCTTATGTCTTCAGGTATGTTCTACACTGCTTTCTCTTTCCTTTTTGCTTCTGGGACCAGTATAATGCAAATATTAGTACACTTGATGTTGTTTCACAAGTCTGTTCAACTTTCCTCATTTCATTTTAATCTATTGTTTTACCATTCATCTTCAGTGATTGCCAGTACTCTGTCCTTCAGTCTTCTGATTCATTCCTCTGTATCATTTAGTCTACAGTAGTTTCCTTTTAGTGCATTTTTCATTTCAGTTATTGTATTCCCCATCTCTGTTTTGTTGTTCTTTAATGGTCTAACCCCTTTTAAAAAAATTCTAACTTCTTGCTCTGGTCGTCCATTCTTCTCCTGAGTTCTTTGATCATCTTTACAGTCATTACCTTGAACTCTTTGTTGAGGAGATTGGCTATCTCCACTTCACTTAGATCTTCTTCTGAGTTCTTATCTTGTTCCTTCATTTGGATCATGTTTCTGTGTCACCCCATTTTTCTTAACTTGCTGTTTTTATTGCTATGTATGTAGTAGGTTCGTTACATTTCCTGACCTTGGAGAAGTGGCCTTTTGTAGGAGAGGTCCTATGTGTCCCAGCAGCCCACTGTCCCCTGCTCACTAGAACTATATGTTCTAGGTGTACTCCCTATGTGGGCTGCTTGGGCTCTTCTGCTGTGGTGGGCTGACTACTGTGGGTGGTCTGGTAGGCTTGGCCGCCCCCAGACTGCTTGTTTGCCAGGCTCTGCCTTGTATGGAGGCTGTCTGTGCTGCTTGGTGAGACTAAATCATAAGGCAGCTGGCTGCACAACTCTGGGGGACACCAAATCTAGTGCTGGTTCACTTATGGGTAGAACTGCAGTCCAGGTGATATCAGGGCTAGTGCCCAGTCACTGGTCCTGGGGCTGTGCTGGCTACTGGGGGGAAGAGACAGGTCCTGAGTTCTGGCTGCAGGGCCCAGGAGTCGCAGAGTTGGTGTTGGATCACTGTTCCTGACGCAGCTATCTGCAGGGTCTGGGGTATCCCTAATCTTGTGTTGGCATTCTGATGGGCAGGGTCAGGACCCAGCTGAGTCCGTGGCTGCTTCTGGCCTGCAAGTGAGTGTTCTGGTCACACAGGCTGCTGGGCTGTGGTATTCCTGGAGCTGGTGTGTGCCTGTTGGTGTATGAGGCTGATCCCACTGCTAGAGCAGGTTTGCTGTTGGGTAGGTCCAAGCTCCATCCTGTCCCTGTGCCGTAATCACCTGCCGAAGGTGAGGCTGACTCCAAGGCCAGAGCAGGCTCACTTGTCAGAGGGGCCAGGGACTCTGGGGCTGGTGCCTGTCCACTGAGGTGTGGAGGCTGGTCCTGGGGCTTTTGGTGGCTGGGCCCATGTCCAGGGGCAGCTGTGCATTGAGAGGGTCTGAAGGCAGCCTGTTTGCTGGTGGATGGGGCTATGCCCCTGCTCAGTTAGTTGCTTGGCCTGCAGCATCCTAGTACTTGTGTCTATAGTCTGGTGGAAATGGGTAGGGCTAGGTCCTGAGGCTAAAAAGATAGAGGGAGGATTCTGAAATTATGCTTGCTGGTACCAGTGTCCACGAGGTAGAAGGAGCGCCCCAAAATGGCTGCTGCCAGTGTCTATGTCCCTGAGGCTGTGCTGTAGTTGCCTCTTGCCTCTCTGGGAGACTCTCCAAGATCAGGAGGTAGGTGTGAACCAGGATCCTTTCAAATGACTGCATCTGTTCTGATTCTCGGATCATGTGGGATTTTGTGAGCATCTTTTAAGAGTGGAATCTCTATTTCCCACAACCCTCTGGCTCTCTGGAAAATAAGCACTACTGGTCTTCAAAGCCCAACTTTCTAGGAACTCTTCTTTCCAACACAGGACCCCTGGGCTTGGGCACCTGATGTTGGGTTCCTACCCCTTGCTACCTGGGAGCACCTCTGAAATTGTAATTATTCTCCCATTTGTGGGCCACCCACCTGGTGGTATGGGTCTTGACTCTATTGAGATTTTGCCCTTCCTTCCTGTCTTGTCGAGGTACCTTCCTTATATCTTTAGCTGTGAAACATCTTTTATGGTAGGTCCCGGCCTTTTTCATCAATTGCTGTTCTGTAAACAGTTGTGACTTTGGTGTGCCCATGAGAGGCATCAAGCTCTGGGTCTTTGAATGCTACCATCTTGGACAATCTCTCCACTTCATTCTTAAATCATATTATTTAATTTTTCTTAGTATCTTATTTGATTAGCGACAGTTTGAAATTTATTATCACTCATGTTTACTTCGCCTGTTTTAAAAAATTGAATAGTGCATTCATTCATTTTGAAATGAAGGTAGTGACCTGTGAATTTCCATACCTCAAAAATCAAGGATAGGACAAAAGCCTTTTCTACCTGTGTTACCCTCAAACTCTGCACCCCACCCCAGCCTGGGGGTTAACCTCTTGCACCCATGCTCACCTTCTCTTTTTGGACCATTAACCATCACTGCATCTGTATGTGTGTTGACAAAGTGAACTCTAGTCTTTCCAGTTTTTGTGTTTTGTTTTTTGGTTTAGGGAACAGTCCTACTATGAATGTACATTTACTGGTCTGCTGAAGTTCATATATAAACCTGTCAAGCACATTACCAGAATTGGAATTGCTTGTATATACACTTTGAAAAATTTTAGAGACAATGGTAGAACAGAAGTAAATTGTATTTCAAATCCCACAATATTCTCACACCATGAAAACCCTTCCCTTTTTAATATATTTGTGTGTAGTTTATCTTTATGCCCATACTATATTTCCCAGAGATGGGTAAGTGTTATGTTTCTTGCTAGCACATTTACCGTATTGTTCAAAGTCAGGCGTTTAGTGGTTTTAGCATGATCGTATTTCCATGAACTCGCAAATACAAGATCTTCTCTCACACTGTCTTTTACTCCCTCCTGTTTTATATTGCCCTCCTAATTCTCAGTCCTGGTCGTTCTTTATGTTCTTCATCAAGCTGGATAGGTTATACTATTTTCTCCCTTATTCAAGACCAGTAGAATAGAATAGAACACCCATAAATAAACCCTGATATATGGCCAAATGATTTTTGACAAGTTGCCAAGACTTTTCAAAGTAGAAAGGATAGTATTTTCAACAAATGGTGCTGAGAAGTCTTGTTGTCAACATGCAAAAGAAGGAAGATGGACCCTTACCTAACATCGTATGCAAAAATTAATGAAAACGTATCAAGAAACTAAATATAAGACCTAATAAAAAGTCTTAGAAGAAGACACAGGACAAGAGCTTCCTTCATGACATTGGATTTGGCAGTGTTTCCCTCAATATGAAATGAAGGGACGACAGAAGTACAGCTAACAAAAAAATAAACAATTTGAAGTACATAACTTAAAAAAAAAAGTGTATCAAAGAAATGTAAACAGAATAAAATGGCAACCCAAAAGATGGGAGAAAATATTTGAAAGCCATCTATCTGACAAGAGATTTCTATTCAGAATATACAGAGAACTCCTACAACTCAACAAAAAACAGACACCCTGATTCAAAAATGGATAAAAGACTTGAATAGACGGTTCTTCAAAAAGATGTACAAATGACTGAGCACTTGAATAGATGTTCCATATCACTAAATGCATGTTTATATATTTGTGTGCATGCATACACACACAAGCACACACACACATACACAAGCAGAAAACAAGCATTGGTGAGGATGTGAGGGAGTTGGAATAATTGTGTTATGTTAGTGGGAATGTAGAATGATACAGCTGCTTTGCAAAACAGTATGGCAATTTTTCAGATATTGAAAAATAGAATTACTATATGATCCAGGAATTTTACTATGAGGTATACCCAAAGGAATTGAAACCAGGGTCTTAAAGAAATATTTGTACTCCAGTGTTTAGAGCAGTAATAATCGCAGTAGTTAAAATATGAAAGCAACCTAAGTGTTCATCCACTAGTTCCTGGATAAGCAAAGTGTGGTATACCCATATAATACAATATTATTCAGTGTTAAGAAGGGAAAGATCTAGGAATATGCTACAATATGGATGAATCTTGAGGAAATTTAGCTACCAAAAATGCCATTTTTGTGACTTTTAGTGAGTCATAACAATACAACTACTTATTTCAATTATATGGGGTACTAGTGTAGTCAAAACCATAGAAATTGGAAGGGTAATGATGCTTTTCAGGTGGTTATGGAACAAAAAGGAAAGTTACGTTTAAACGCTATAGAGTTACAGTTTTAAAACGTAGAAAAGAATTAGGAAGATAAATGGCGATGTTGATCGCCCAATAATATGAATGTATTTAATATCACTGAACGGTGCACTTTATAATAATTAACATGTTATATTTTATGTTATTTGATTTTACCAACATACAAAATTGGGAAAGAATGTAATATCAGGAAAGGGAGTGGACCTGGGATAGAGCAGAGAGTAATCAGAATGGTGAGACACTGCATATGTTGAAGAAGAAGAGCTGAGAGTCTTCACTGGCCAGAAGAGACTTTATAAAAAAGGAAAAAAAAATTACTCTGAGGGTGTATTAAATAGATATCTATGGGTGTACTGCTGTCTCCCATGGGTTATCTTAAAGAGTCTTTAATAAAGTCCATTAAGGCTTGCTGAGGCTTTTTAAAAAACTGGATTCCCTAGGAGATAATTAAAGGATGGTACTTAAGTCTATGTCTAGGTTGACAGATTTTGCAGGGAAGACGAACCTGAGAACAGTGGAGGTCCTGAGAGTGTAAGCACCTGGAAATTAGAAAAAAAATAATAAAGGGAATTAGGAAAACTTTGGACTTCGAAGGTCATGTATTACTCAGTCAGACCTGAGGTTTCTAAGGAGTTATATACACAGTTGCTATTTGGATTACTTGTTGATAAAGATAAGTGGAAAAACTAGAGTCGTTTCCAAGTGTAGGTAAGATATAATGAGAGGATGGAGGTGGAAAGTAGGGAGGCCCAGAGAAAAGTGGGAAGGTCATATTGAGCCAAGATGGTGGTAATATCCAGCAGAACAGATGGTAGGGCAGACTATGGATTCATCTTTTTTATTTCGGCTCCCCACCTCATCCTTAATAATTCTTTGGGAATATTTCATTGCTCTGTGATGCAGGTGCAGAATTCGAGTGAGGAGACTACACCCTCAGTGTCCAGCTGTCTGAGTCCTCAGTGTGCTTCAAATGATGGAGAACTATTGCTTCTTTATGAGAAGAGTTAGTACCTCATAGCTAAGCTTAAGCTGGAGCTTATGCAATATTGATTCCATTTTATATGTGCTGTTGGCATGGAGGTTCCTCCTCCTCTTTTCTTGAATATTATGAAATGAATCTATATTTCTCAATATTTGGGTATATCAGATAAATACATTAAGTAAAGGAGCCTTATATATTGCTCCCTGCATAGTTTGCTCTTTCTTGTTTCTCTTTTACCTTTACTAAATTAGCACAGGGAGAGACCTTGAAATGTTCCAATCAGGAGAGATTAGAACATCATATTTCTAGAGAGGTTGGTTGGACAGAGCAGGGGTCCCAGTGAGAATCAAAGCTTCTGTTTCTACTTGGAAGTGTACCTGTATAGAGTAGAGGGCTCCAGGAAATATCCTAGAATATTCCAATGTCCCTGCGGGAGATCATTAAGCGAGGCAGGATCTGGTACCAGATCAGTGTACTATGACATGTTTGTCAGTCATCTGATGTGAGATTCTCAGAGCCAATCCCATATGGTAGGGCCGAGTGCAGAGTGATGAAGAACCTGTGAAAGCCTTTGATTGCATGTTAAAGATGAAGCTCTGATTCCGGGGAGAATTTTCTTACCTGACTGAATGTCACCCTTCTGTGGGGATGAGATTCTGTGCTTTTCCTCTGTTGATGACCACTGACTGAAAATCATTAGAGGATCCTGTCTAGAAAGCATTCTTTATTTAATTTCTTAAAGAAGAAAACATAGAAAACATTTTTATCCACTTTCAAATTGAGGATCAAGGGGAATGACATCAGTGAAAATGTCAGAGTAGGGAGCTCTGGCTTGTGTCCATCCCCAGAAACACTGACATACGTGGTAAAACCTGTCAAAATGATCTTATCAACACATGTAAGTTTTCTTTTCTTTTCGCCCTGTAGATTTATCTTTCATTGAAACATTACTTACCAGAGGATGTGGAGAATAAACAAGGAAGTAGAAACTGTATTTCCTGATGAGAGAATCACTAAATCACGTTAGCTGTTCTGAGCTATGTCTTACTCACCGTGACTGTAATTAAAACAAACAAACAAACAAAACACTTTTTTTTTTTGGTAACATTTCCTCGTTAAAGACAAGGTAACAGATACAGACTTAGATCTACCAGAATTGAGCAAAATTTTGATTGTACCTGTGTTGAATATATGAGCATGACCTGCTACAAATCTTCATTATACTTATTGCCACAACTGACAAATTCCTTTTTTCCACTCCTGATATGTTGCATGTAAGGAATGCATAGGTCACTAACCCCAGCTGGTCACAGGAAAACTCTGCCACATGGATTACTGCATGTTTTCCTGCTGGAAGACCACACATTCTCGAGTATCATGCCTGCAGAGTATCTGGGCTCTTCTTTTTTCTGGATAAAGGTTAGATAATCACCTAATTTTATGAGAAATATATAAATTGTATTTGCATATTCTTCAGGTTTTTATTTATCCATTCTCTTTCAAGTCCTAAGTGCAAATATTAAAGTGATTTCCAAGAGGGTGGTAAATAAGACAGCTACGTTTATGCTCCAAAATTAGCAATAAATCATAATACAATTGTAAATGCATTAATGTGTGATTAATATGTAGATACTTATGTAAATGCAATTTTAGTAATGCTTTGTGGAGAGCTTCAGAATCTAGGTATTAAAAAAGAAGAAGAAGAAGAAGGAGTTCTTGAAACTCTCAGGGAATTATAGAGAAGTCTTTGTGTCTATAAATATCAATCTGAAATGATGCATATTCTCAGAAATAAACTAGGCATAAAATTGTAGGAAAAAACTTCATGAAATGAAAGAGCATGTGAGATGGCCATACAAGAAAAAGAATATTCTCAGAGAATAATGAACAGTGTGGAGTTCAGCAGAAGGGTAAAACAGATTCAGAGAGTAAAACTTTGGAGAGCCTAATTATGAGTTCCTCATATTTCATCTTTGGAGAGACGGTAGTCTTTTGAAATACGATGTTATAAGATGACGTTAACATACTTAAATACTTTCCTTTAGAAATGACCACTTAGAACCAGAATAAATGAAAGAGAACACAAAATTATGTTTTTGTTGATTTTTAAAGACCTCAGGTGAGTGCTGATAATTTAAAAATACATACACTGCAAAGTAAAGGCGCTGTTACAGTGGAGGATTACTGGACTGAATGTCAATATTATGACGTAGTATGAGTGTGTTTCGTGTTTTGTAATTGCAGTCATTGTTGCTTTTGTTGTGGTCATCCATTTACAATGCTTGGTGTCAGTTGATTTATCTCTTGTAAAAATAAAACACAGTCTGTGTGTGTGAAAAAAAAAAACATACATGATGTCTTGACTAAAGTTGTATGGAATTTGAGATCTGGAAAAAGGCATTTCTTTTCTGTAATGCTAGGATGCTAATTGGACATTTTTGCAAGAAAGAGATTTCAGGATGCAAATCTCGTGTCTCTAAGGTGGGAAGTCAGTTCATGGCGGAACATTCTATTAAACTTGTGTGAGTGGAGAAATATTTCTTTGGAAGGAAGAGGTCACGAATCCCTTTTTAATAGTTAGTGGTTTATAGTATACCGAATGAGCAAAATGGCTATTTCTGAACTTTAGAAAAAGATAATATAGTTTTTCTGCATTTATATTATGAAGCTGATGTAAAATATCGAAAATTCTTTATTTTGAAAAACAATGTAACCAATTTGACGTAATTCATATATATTGAACCTGTGGTACACACACACAATAAAACTTACATTCCAAAAATTTTTTGCACTTGAGAAATATTTTCAAGTGCAGTTGATTTACAATGTTGTGGGTTTTTTAAATACATGTTTATTGGAGTATAATTGCTTTATAACACTGTATTAGTTCCTGCTTTACAACAAAGTGAATCAGCTATATGTATACATATATTCCCCCTATCCCCCCCTCTTGAGCCTCCCTCCCACACTCCCTATCCCACCCCTCTGGGGGACATAAAGCACCGAGCTGATCTCCCTGTGCTACGCAGCAGCTTACCACTAACCATTTTACATTTGGTAGTGTATATATGTCAGTGCTACTCTCTCACTACGTCCCTGTCTCCCCTTCCCCCCTGTGTCCTTAAGTCCGTTCTCTACATCTGTGTCTTTATTCCTGCCCTGTCACTAGGTTCGTCAGTACCACTTTTCTAGATTCCATATATATGTGTTAGCATACAATATTTGTTTTTCTCTTTCTGACTTACTTCACTCTGTATGACAGACTCTAGGTCCCACCACCTCACTACAAATAACTCAATTTTGTTCCCTTTTATGGCTGAGTAATACTCCACTGTATATATGTGCCACATCTTCTTTATATATTCATCTGTCGTTGGACATTTAGGTTGCTTCTATGTCCTGGCTATTTTAAATAGTGCTACAGTGAACATTGCGGTACATGTACCTTTTTGAATCATGATTTTCTCCAGGTATATGGCCAGTAGTGGGATTGCTGGGTCATATGGTAGTTTTATATTTAGCTTTTAAGGAATCTCCATACTGTTCTCCATAGTGGTTGTATCAGTTTACATTCCCACCAACAGTGCAGGAGTGTTCCCTTTTCTCCACACCCTCTGCATATATATATATATATATATATATATATTCTTTTCCATGATGGTTTATCACAGGATATTTAATATAGTTTCCTCTGCTATACAGTAGGTCTTTGTGGTTTGCCCATACTATGTAGAATAGTTTGTTTCTGCTATTCCAAAACTCCTAATCTTTCCTTCACTCTCTCCTTGGCAACCACAACTGTTGTTTCTGTTTCGCTGACATGTTCATTTGTGTCCTGTTTTCGATTCCACATGTAAGTGATATTATATGGTATTTGTCTTTCTCTTTCTGACTTACTTCACTTAGTATCATTATCTCTAGGTCCATCCATGTTGCTGCAAATGGCATTATTTCATTCTTTTTTATGTCTGAGTAATATCTATTGTATACGTATAGCACACCTTCTTTATACATTCATTTTCAATGAACATTTAGTTTGTTTCCATGTCTTGGCTATTATAAATAGTGCTGCTATGAACATAGGGTTTCATGTATCTTTTTGAATTATAGTTTTGTCTAGATATATGTCCACAAGTGGGATTGCTAGATCATATGGCAACTCTCTTTATAGTTTTTTTGAGGAACCTCCATACTGTTTTCCATAGTGGCTGCACCAACTTACATGGCCACCGACAGTGTAGAAGGGTTCCCTTTTCTCCATACCCCCTCCAGCATTTGTTAATTGTAGATTTTTTTAATGATGGCCATTCTGATCAGTGTGAAGTGATACGTCATTGTAATTTGGATTTGCATTTCTCTAATAATTAGTGATGATGAGCATCTTTTCATGTGCCTATTGGCTATCTGTATGTCTTCTTTGGAGAAATGTTTGTTTAGGTCTTCTACCCATTTTTCCATTGAGTTATTTGTTATTTTGTTATTGAGTTGTATGAGCTGTTTGTATAGTTTGGAAATTAAGCCCTTGTCAGTCTCATCATTTGCTAATATTTTCTCCCAGTCCATAGGTTGTATTTTCATTTTGATTATGGTTTCCTTTGCTGTGCAAAAGCTTATAAGTTTGATTAGTTCCTGTTTCTTTTTTGCTTTTACAGTAAGTCCCCTACATATGAACAAGTTCTCTTCCAAGAGTGCGATTGTAAGTCCAATTTGTTTGTAAGTCCAACAAAGTTAGCCTAGGTACCCCACTTACACAGTCGGCTATATGGTATTGTACCGTAATAGGTTTACAATACTTTCCATGCAAACAATACATAAAAAACAAGCACAAAAACAAAGAAAACATTTTTAATCTTACAGTACAGTAACTTGAAAAGTACAGTAATACAGTACAACAGCTGAGATACTCGGGCTGGCATCGAGGGAACAGGCGAGAAGAGTTACTGATTGGAGGAGGGAGAGGAGGTGGGAGATGGTAGAGGTGAAGGATTATCAGCAGTAGGAAACAGAGGGCAAGCTGCAATTTCACTCATACCTGACGTTGATGACACAGGTTCTGGTTCCTTGCTGGATTTAATTCTATCTACCCTCTTGAAAAAATGATCCATTGATGTCTGGGTAGTAGCTCTTTTTTTCTCACCATAGATGACAAGGTAGCACTGGATTGCATTCTGAATGGCTGCTGCCACCTTTGGGTACCATTCTAGGTTCGGGTCCTGTGCCTCAAAAACTAACAGTGCTTCCTCAAATAAAGAAGCTTCCCTTGCCATTTTCTGTGTCATGAATCTCTTCAGTTCTTCAGTTACTTCTTCTTCCTCCTGTCCCTCTTCATCCTTTCTCTGGGCCTCCAATTCCATCAGTAAGCTCCTCACGTTGCACAGCAAGGAGTTCAGTGAAATCGTCCTCTTGCAGATCTAGCTCCAGCGTCTCGCTGAGGGTCACTACGTTGCTGAAGACCTCTTCGGACTTCTGATCTACCTTCTCAAATCCACAAAAATCATGAACAAACTGTGGGCAAAGGTACCCTCACACCATACAAAGTCAATGATTTTATGGTCTTGTAGATGTTATAGTCCTTCCAAAGTTGTCCCTAGGTTGTTCCTGATTTGTCACTTACCTTTACTGCCTGACAAAAAGTGTGACATAAATAATATTTCTTGAAAGTTGCTATAGCTCCCTGGTCCATAGGTTGGATGAGCAACGTAGTATTCGGAGACAGATGCACTACTTAGACGTTGGGATGAAAGTCATCCATGAATGGGGAGTGGCCCAGAGCATTGTCGAGCAGCAAAAGAATGTTTTGCTGGAACGTCCTTCTCCAAGCAGTATTTCTCTACATCTGGGATAAAGTGGTGGCAAAACCAGTCCTGGAACGTGGCCTGTGTAATCCAGGATTTGGGGTTACGCTTCCACACAACAGGAAGAGAACCCTTGGCTATGTTTTTAAGGGTTCTTGGGTTCTCTGAATGATAAACTAAGCGAGGCTTCAGCTTCAATTCACCGGAAGCATTGCCACCAAACAACAGTTAGCCTATCCTTTGCTGCTTTACAGCCCGGCATCAACTTTTCCTCCTTACTGATGTAACTTCGGTCTGGCATCCTCTTCCAGTACAGTTGTGTCTCATCTACATTAAAAACCTGGTTGGCTAAATACACACCATCATCAATAATTTCTCAAAGTGTTTCCGGAAGTTCCTGGACAGTTATCCTATCTGCACTGGCTGCCTCTCCACTTACTTTTACATTGTGAAGGTTGGCTCTAGCCTTGAACCGATGAAACCAGCCATGGCTGGCATTAAAAGATGTGCCCTCTGATTCTTTGCCGTGTTTCTTCTTCAAGTCTTCATAAAGGCTTTCAGCTTTCTCTTGAATCAGCATTAAGCTGAGCAGGACTCAGCGCGGATGTTGATTCTGCATCCGCACACTGAGAAGTTTCTCCATCTCCTCCGTCACTTTTCCATGCTTCTTCGATATTTTGTCAACATCGTCGGCAAAGTAGACTTCACATGTTCCATGATCTTGTCCTTGTTCTTTAGATTCGTGCCAATGATTGAATGATTCATGTTATAAGAATGAGCGATGTCTAACATCTTTTTGCCTCGCTCCACTCTCTCAATTACTTCCACTTTTGTTTCCATCATTATCGCTTGGCGCTTCTTAACAGTACCAGCTACATCACCGCTGCTTTTACGCTCGCTTCCAGACATCTTGGGCTTGAAATAAAGGTACTGTACTATTGTACTCTATACAGTACTGTAAAGTACACAAAAGCACAACCACTTATATAGAGGATGCACACACACGACAATGTATGCCAGACACGTGAACTAACTTACATGATTGGACATGCGAATGGACGTTTGCATCTTTGAAAGTTTGCAACTTGAAGGTTCGTATGTAGGTGACTTACTGTATTTGTACTGCCTAGGGAGAACTACCTAGGAAAACTTTGGTATGATTTATGTCAGAGAATGTTTTGCTTATGTTCTCTTCTAGGAGTTTTAAGGTGTCCTATCTTATATTTAAGCATATAAGCCATTTTGAGTTTATTTTTGTGTATGGTGTGAGGGTATGTTCTGACTTCACTGATTTGAATACGGCTGTCCAACTTTCAAAACACCACTTGCTGAAGAGACTATCTTTTCCCCATTGTATATTCTTGCTTCCTTTGTCGAAGGTTAATTGACCATAGGTGTGTGGGTTTATTTCTGGGCTCTCTATTCCATTCCATTGATCCATGTATCTCTTTCTGTGCCAATACCATGTGGTTTTGATTACTGTAACTTTGTAGTATTGTCTGAAGTTTAGGAGGGTTATGCCTCCTGCTTTGTTATTTTTCCTCAGGATTGTGTTGACAGTTCTGACTTTTTATGGTTCCAGATACATTTTAGGATAATTTGTTCTAGTTCTGGGGAAAATGTCATGGGTAATTTGATAGGGATCACATTAAATCTGTAGATTGCTTTGGCTAGTATAGCCATTTTAACAGTATTAATTCTTCCCATCCAAGAACGTGGGATGTCTTTCCATTTCTTTGAATCATCTTCAGTTTCCTTTACTAATGTTTTGTAGTTCTCAGCATATAAGTCTTTCACCTCCTTGGTGAGGTTTATTCCTAAGTATTTTATTTTTTTGATGCCATTTAAAAACGGATTGCTTGTTTACATTTCCTTTCTGATATTTCATTGTTAGTGTAAAGAAATGCAACCAGGGACTTCCCTGGTGGCTCCGTGGTTGAGAATCTGCCTGTCAATACAGGGGACACGGGTTTGAGCCCTGGTGCAGGAAGATCTCACATGCCGTGGAGCAACTAAACCTGTGCTCCACAACTACTTAGCCTGCACTCTAGAGCCCGTGAGCCACAACTACTGAGCCCATGTGCCACAACTACTTAAGCCCGCGTGCCTAGAGCCCATGCTCCACAACAAGAGAAGCCACTGCAATGAGAAGCCTGCGTACCACAATGAAGACTAGCCCCCACTGGCCACAACTAGAGAAAGCCCGTGCACAGCAATGAAGACCCAATGCAGCCAAAATAAATGAAAAAAAAAAAAAGAAAGAGAGAAAAACCAAGAAATGCAACCAATTTATGTATGTTAATCCTGTATCCTGCTACTTTGTTGAATTTGTTTATCAGTTCTAGTAGTTTTTGTGTGGAATTTTTAGGGTTTCCTTTATATATATTATCATGTCATCTGCATATAATGACAACTTTACCTCTTCCCTTCCAATTTGGTTAGATTTTATTTCTTTTTCTTGTCTGATTGTTGTGGCTAGGACTTCCAATACTATGTTGAAGAGAAGAGGTGAGAGTGGGCAACCTTGTCTTGTTCCAGATTTTAGTGGGAAGGCTTTCAGCTTATGAACATTGAGTATTATATTGGCTGTGGGTTTGTCATAAATAGTTTTTATTATGTTGAGATATGTTTCCTCTATACCCACTTTGGTAAGTGTTTTTATCATGAATGGATGTTGAAGTTTTTCAAATGCTTTTTCGGCATCTATTGAGATGATCATTTGTTCTGTGTTTTTCCTTTGTTGATGGGGTGTATCATGCTGATTGATTTGCATATGTTGAAACAACTTTGTGACACTGGGGTGAATCAGATTTGGTCATGGTGTATGATCCTCTTATGTGTTGTTGGATTCGGTTTTCTAATATTCAGTTGAGAATTTTTGCATGTATATTTATCAAAGATATTGACCTGCAATTTTCTTTTTTGGTAGTGTCTTTCTCTGTGTTTTTTTTTTTAAAGTCTTTATTGAATTTGTTCCAATATTGCTTCTGTTTTATGTTTTGGTTTCTTGTCTGTGAGGCATGTGGGATCTTAGCTCCACCACCAGGGATCGAACCTGCACCCCCTGCACTGGAAGGCGAAATCTTAACTGCTGGACCACCAGAAAAGTCCCCGTCTGTTTTTTTGTTTGTTTGTTTGTTTGTTTGTTTTTAGTAAATTTCTTTCTTTCTTTATTTTTGGATGCATTGGGTGTTTGTTGCTGTGCATGGGCTCTCTCTAGTTGCGGCAAGCGGGGGCTACTCTTCGTTGTGGTGTGCAGGCTGTTCATTGCAGTGGCTTCTTTTGTTGCAGGGCATGGGCTCTAGGTGTGTGGGCTTCAGCAGTTGTGGCTATCAGGCTCTGTAGTTGTGGCTCGTGGGCTGTAGAGCGCAGGCTCAGTAGTTGTGGCACACAGGCTTAGTTGCTCTGTAGCATATGGGATCTTCCCAGACCAGGGCTCGAACCTATGTCCCCTGCATTGGCAGACGGATTCTTAACCACTGTGCCACTCAGGGAAGTCCCCCCCATCTGTTTTTGATATCAGGGTGATGGTGGCTTCATAGAATGTCTTTGGAAGTATTCCTTACTCTTCAGTCTTTTTGAAGAGTTTGAGAAGAATCAGTGTAAGTTCTGCTTTGTATATTTGGTAGAATTTGCCTGTGAAACCATCTGATCCTGGACTTTTGTTGGTAGGGAGTTTTTTTAAATTACAGATTCTATTTTGCTTTTAGTGTTCAGTATGTTCAAGTTATCTGTTTCTTCTTGATTCAGTTTTGTTCGGCTGTAAAAAAACTACATATGTTTTTAGGTTATGTTAGCACCTAAATACTTACTAAATACTTGTATTAGACCACAAAAGAGTGAAGAAAAAAATATTAAAATATTTTTTCAAATAGAAAAAGTATTGAAATATTTTTAAGAAATTGGGATAATAATACTAATTATAATAATGACAAATTGTTCTGAACTTAAAGACTACTTTATCTAAGATGCATATTATATGCTTAATGTTTTATTGTTTTTAAATACATGGAATGTTTTCTCCTTTCTAATGTAATTCTTTTATTTTACCTGTATATTGTGAAAAAAATTTAGTTGCACATAATATTAAAAAAAATACACTTTAATAGGAGATATTAATCCATTTAAATTTAGTATAGTACTGAAGATAGTTAGGTTTAGAGTTACCATGTTATTGAGTGCTCTTTTTTATTTATTTATTTTTAGAAAAGATTTAATTGGGGGGGGCATAAATTATTTATTTATTTATTTATTTATTTATTTATTTATTTATTTATTTTTAACATCTTTATTGGACTATAATTGCTTTACAATGGTGTGTTAGTTTCTGCTTTGTAACAAAGTGAATCAGCTATACATATACATATATCCCCATATCTCCTCCCTCTTTCGTCTCCCTGCCACCCTCCCTATCCCACCCCTCTAAGTGGTCAGAGAGCACCGAGCTGATCTCCCTGTGCTATGCAGCTGTTTCCTACTAGTTATCTATTTTACATTTGGTAGTATATATAAGTCCATGCCACTCTCTCACTTCGTCCCAGCTTACCCTTCCCCCTCCCCATGTCCCCAAGTCCATTCTCTGTGTCTGCGTCTTTATTCCTGTCCTGCCCCTAGGTTCTTCCCAACCATTTTTTTTTCTTTTTTTTTTAGACTTCCATATATATATGTGTTAGCATACAGTATTTGTTTTTCTCTTTGTGACTTACTTCACTCTGTATGACAGACTCTAGGTCCATCCACCTCACTACAAATAACTCAATTTCATTTCTTTTTATGGCTGAGTAATATTCCATTTTATATTCAAGATGTGCAACATCTTCTTTATCCATTCATCAGTTGATGGACACTTAGGTTGCTTCCATGTCCTGGCTATTGTAAATAGAGCTGCAATGAACATTGTGGAACATGACTCTTTTTGAATTATGGTTTTCTCCAGGTATATGCCCAGTAGTGGGATTGCTGTGTCATATGGTAGTTCTATTTTTAGTTTTTTAAGGAACCTCCATACTGTTCTCGATAGTGGCAGTATCAATTTACACTCCCACCAATGGTGCAAGAGGGTTCCCTTTTCTCCACACCTCTGCAGCATTTATTGTTTGTAGATATTTTGATGATGGCCATTCTTACCTGTGTGTGGTGATACCTCATTGTAATTTTGATTTGCATTTCTCTAATGATCAGTGATGTTGAGCATTCTTTCACGTGTTTGTTGGCAATCTGTATATCTTCTTTGGAGAAATGTCTATTTAGGTATTCTGCTCATTTATGGATTGGGTTGTCTGTATTTTTGATATTGATCTGCATGGGCTGCTTGTAAAGTTTGGAGATTAATCCTTTGTCAGTTGCTTCATTGGCAAATATTTTCTCCCATTCTGAGGGTTGCCTTTTCGTCTTGTTTACGTTTTCCTTTGCTGTGCAAAAGCTTTTAAGTCTCCTTAGGTCTCATTTGTTTATTTTTGTTTTTATTTCCATTTCTCTAGGAGGTGGGTCAAAAAGGATCTTGCTGTGATTGATGCCATAGAGTGATCTGCCTATGTTTTCCTCTAAGAGTTTTATAGTGTCTGGCCTTACATTTAGGTCTGTAATCCATTTTGAGTTTATTTTTGTGTATGGTGTTAGGGAGTCTTCTAATTTCATTCTTTTACCTGTAGCTGTCCAGTTTTCCCAGCACCACTTATTGAAGAGGCTGTGATTTCTCAATTGTATATTCTTGCCTCCTTTATCAAAAATAAGGTGACCATATGTGTATGGGTTTATCTCTGACCTTTCTCTCCTGTTCCATTGATCCATATTTCTGTTTTTATGCCAGTACCATACTGTCTTGACTACTGTAGCTTTGTAGTATTGTCTGAAGTCAGGGAGCCCGATTCCTCCAGCTCTGTTTTTCTTCTCAAGATTGCTTTGGCTGTTCGGGGTCTCTTGTGTTTCCTTACAAATTGTGAAATTTTTTGTTCTAGTTCTCTGAAAAATGCCATTGGTAGTTTGATAGGGATTGCATTGAATCTGTAGATTGCTTTGGGTAGTATAGTCATTTTCACAATGTTGATTCTTCCAATCCAAGAACATGGTATATCTCTCTATCTGTTTGTGTCATCTTTGATTTCTTTCATCAGTGTCTTATAGTTTGTTGAGTAAACGTCTTTAGTCTCCTTAGGTAGGTTTATTCCTAGGTATTTTATTCTTTTTGTTGTAGTGGTAAATGGGAGTGTTTCCTTAATTTGTCTTTCAGATTTTTCATCTTTAGTGTATGGGAATGAAAGAGATATCTGTACATTAATTTTGTATCCTGCAACCTTACCAGATTCATTGATTAACTCTAGTAGGTTTCTGGTAGCATCTTTAGGATTCTCTATGTATAGTATCATGTCATCTGCAAACAGTGAGAGCTTAACTTCTTCTTTTCCGATTTGGATTCCTTTTGATTTCTTTTTCTTCTCTGATTGCTGTAGCTAAAAATTCCAAAAGTGTGTTGAATAATAGTGGTGAGAGTGGGCAACCTTGTCTTGTTCCTGATCTTGGTGGAAATGGTTTCACTTTTTCACCCTTGAGAACGATGTTGGCTGTGGATTTGTCATATATGGCCTTTATTATGTTGAGGAAAGTTCCCTCTATGCCTACTTTCTGGAGGGTTTTTATCATAAATGGGTGTTTAATATTGTCAAAAGCATTTTCTGCATCTATTGAGATGACCATATGGTTTTTATCCTTCAGTTTTTTAATATGGTGTATCACATTGATTTGCATGTATTGAAGGATCCTTGCATCCCTGGGATAAACCCCACTTGATCATGGTGTATGATCCTTTTAATGCGCTGTTGGATTCTGTTTGCTAGTATTTTGCTGTGGATTTTTGCATCTATGTTCATCAGTGATATTGGCCTGTAGTTTTCTTTCTTTGTGACATCTTTGTCTGGTTTTGGTATCAGGGAGATGGTGGTCTAATAGAATAAGTTTGGGAGAGTTCCTCCCTCTGCTATATTTTGGAAGAGTTTGAGAAGGATAGGTGTTAACTCTTCTCTAAATGTTTGATAGAATTTGCCTGTGAGGCCATCTGGTCCTGGGCTTTTGTTTGTTGGAAGATTTTTAATCACAGTCTCAATTTCAGTGCTTGGGATTGGTTTGTTTATAGTTTCTATTTCTTCCTGGTTCAGTCTTGGAAGGTTGTGCTTTTCTAAGAATTTGTCCATTTCTTCCAGGTTGTCCATTTTATTGGCATATAGTTGCTTGCAATAATCTCTCATGATCCTTTGTATTTCTGCAGTGTCAGTTGTTACTTCTCCTTTTTCATTTGTAATTCTATTGATTTGAGTCTTCTCTCTTTTTTTCTTGATGAGTCTGGCTAATGGTTTATCAATTTTGTTTATCTTCTCCAAGAACCAGCTTTTAGTTTTTTTGGTCTTTGCTGTTGTTTCCTTCATTTCTTTTTCCTTTATTTCTGATCTGATCTTTATGATTTCTTTCCTCTGCTGACTTTGGGTTTTTTTTCTTTCTTTCTTTCTCTAATTGCTTTAGGTGTAAGGTTAGCTTGTTTATTTGAGATGTTTCTTGTTTCTTGAGGTAGGATTGTGTTGCTATAAACTTCCCTCTTAGAACTGCTTTTGCTGCATCCCATAGGTTTCGGGCCTTCATGTTTTCATTGTCATTTGTTTCTAGGTATTTTTTAATTTCCTCTTTGATTTCTTCAGTGAAGTCTTGGTTATTAAGTAGTGTATTGTTTAGCGTCCATGTGTTTGTATTTTTTTTACAAATTTTTTCCTGTAATTGATATCTAGTCTGATAGCGTTGTGGTCGGAAAAGATACTTGATACGATTTCAATTTTCTTAAATTTACCAAGGCTTGATTTGTGACCCAAGATATGATCTATCCTGGAGAATGTTCCACGAGCACTTGAGAAAAAGTGTATTCTGTTGTTCTTGGATGGAATGTCCTATAAATATCAATTAAGTCCATCTTGTTTAATGTATCATTTAAAGCTTGTGTTTCCTTATTGATTTTCATTTTGGATGATCTGTTCATTGATGAAAGAGGGGTGCTAAAGTCCCCTACTATGATTGTGTTACTGTCGATTTCCCCTTTTATGGCTGTTAGCATTTGCCTTATGTATTGAGGTGCTCCTATGTTGGGTGCATAAATATGTACAATTGTTATATCTTCTTCTTGGATTGATCCCTTGATCATTATGTAGTGTCCTTCTTTGTCTCCTGTAATAGTCTTTATTTTAAAGTCTTTTTTGTCTGATATGAGAATTGTTACTCTAGCTTTCTTTTGATTTCCATTTGCATGGAATATCTTATTCCATCCCCTAACTTTCAGTCTGTATGTGTCCCTAGGTCTGAAGTGGGTCTCTTGTAGACTGCATATATACCGGTCGTGTTTTCGGATCCATTCAGCCAGTCTATGTCTTTTGGTTGGAGCATTTAATCCATTTACATTTAAGGTAACTATTGATACATATGTTCTTATTACCAGTTTCTTAATTGTTTTGGGTTTGTTATTGTAGGTCTTTTCCTTCTCTTGTGTTTCCTGCCTAGAGAAGTTCCTTTAGCATTTGTTGTAAAGCTGGTTTGGTGGTGCTGAATTCTCTTAGCTTTTGCTTGTCTGTAAAGGTTTTAATTTCTCTGTCGAATCTGAATGAGATCCTTGCTGGGTCGAGTAATCTTGGTTGTAGCTCTTCCCCCTTCATCACTTTAAATATGTCCTGCCAGTCCCTTCTGGCTTGCAGAGTTTCTGCTGAAAGATCAGCTGTTAACCTTATGGGGATTCCCTTGTATGTTATTTGTTGTTTGTCCCTTGCTGCTTTTAATGTTTTTTCTTTGTATTTAATTTTTGATAGTTTGATTAATATATGTTTTGGCATGTTTCTCCTTGAGTTTATCTTGTATGGGACTCTCTGCGCTTCCTGGACTTGATTAACGATTTCCTTTCCCATATTAGGGAAGTTTTCAACTATAATCTTTTCAAATATTTTCTCTGTCTCTTTCTGTTTCTCTTCTACTTCTGGGACCCCTATATTCGAATGTTGGTGCATTTAATGTTGTCCCAGAGGTGTCTCAGACTGTCCTCAATTCTTTTCATTCTTTTTTCTTTATTCTGCTCTGCAGTAGTTATTTCCACTATTTTATCTTCCAGGTCATTTATCCATTCTTCTGCCTCGGTTATTCTGCTATTGTTTCCTTCTAGAGAATTTTTAATTCCATTTATTGTGTTGTTCATCATTGTTTGTTTGCTCTTTAGTTCTTCTAGGTCCTTGTTAAACGTTTCTTGTCTATTCTCCATTCCAGTTCCAAGATTTGGGATCATCTTTACTATCATTACTCTGAATGCTTTTTCAGGTAGACTGCCTATTTCCTCTACATTTGTTTGGTCTGGTGAGTTTTTACCTTGCTCCTTCATCTGCTGTGTGTTTCTCTGTCTTCTCATTTGGCTTTGGGGACTGTGTTTGGGGTCTCCTTTTTGCAGGCTGCAGATTCGTAGTTCCCGTTGTTTTTGGTGTCTGCCCCCAGTGGCTAAGGTGGGTTCAGTGGGTAGTGTAGGCTTTCTGGTGGAGGGGACTGGTGCCTGTGTTCTGGTGGGTGTGTCTGGATCTTGTCTTTCTGGTGGACAGGTCCGCATCCAGTGGTGTGTTTTGGGGTGTCTGTGACCTTATTATGATTTTAGGCGGCCTCTCTGCTAATGGGTGGGCCTGCATTCCTGTCTTGCTAGTTGTTTGGCATGGGATGTCCAGCACTGGATCTTGCTGGTCTCTGAGTGGAGCTGGGTCTTAGCGTTGAGATGGATATCTCTGGGAGAGCCTTCGCTGTTTGATATTACAAGGTGCCGGAGGTCTCTGGTAGACCAATGTCCTGAACTCGGCTCTCCCACCTCAGAGGCACAGGCTTGACCCACGGCCGGAGCACCAAGACCCTGTCAGCCACAAGGCTGGGGGTGAGAGCAAGAGGTAGCTTTGGTACATCTCAAAGACCACCAATGAGATTCACTGACCATTTTCTCTCCAGAAGTGAAGAAAACAAAATTCAGTCTTCGGCTAGTCAGCCACTTTGGTAGCCAGCCTCCAAGATGGCCCTAATTATCCCCTAATTATCTCCCAGTCTTCATGTACCTGTGTGGCTCCTTGCACTTGAAAAGGGCTGGCTGTTTAACCAATAAGAAATTGCAGAAATGACAAAGTGCAGCTTCCAAAGTTATAAAAGACATTGCAGCTCCTGCTTTGGTTTCTGCTAGATCAGTCATCCTCGGGTAAGCCAGCTGCCATGTCATGAGGACGCTCAAGCAGCCCTAAGGAGAGATCCATGTGGCAAGGAACTGAGGCCTCTTACCTACAGCCACGTGAGTGAATCATCTCAGAAGTCAAAAGATTTACTTTTATTTATTTTTGGTTGTGTTGGGTCTTCGTTGCTGCACAGGGTTTCTCTAGTTGTGTCAAGCAGGGGTTACTCATTGTTGTGGTGCACGGGCTTCTCCTTGCAGTGGTTTCTCTTGTTGTGGAGTATGGGCTCTAGGTGCATGGGCTTCAGTAGTTGTGTCATGCAGGCTCAATAGTTGTTGCTTGCAGGCTCTAGAGCACAGGCTCAGTAGTTGTGGCACACGGGCTTAGTTGCTCTGCGGCATGTGGGATCTTCCCCGACCAGGGATTGAACCCCTGTCCCCTGCATTGGCAGACAAATTCTTACCCACTGTTCCACCAGGGAAGTCCAGTGTGCTCTTTTTTAAACCTAGTCTGTTTTCATTATTTTCTGTCTTAACGATTCTGTATTAAATTAAAAAAAATAATACTCCTTTCTACCCCTCCTCTTTGAGGATTATATATGAAGAAGTATGTCTTATTTATTAATCTCAAATTTTCACCTTACTTTTAAGAAGTAATCACAATGTCAAGTATTTAATACCTTTCACTTCCACCTTGAAAAGCATGGATATTAAAGTGCTAATATAATTACCTTCCCTAGTCTATCTTTTTTACTTTTTGTTATGTATAAAAAACAACTAAAAACATGCATGGTTTGTAAGGAAATGACAAATTTCAGAAAATTCAGAATCTGAACACACTCTATACATAGCTTCTAGGTAAAGACACAGAAAATTACCAGATACTCAGAGGCCCCCTGGTCCCATTCTAATGACTCCCCTTAAGGTTTAATATTGTTCTGGTATCTAACAAAAAGATCACTTTACCTGTATTTTGTATTTTATATAAATGTTATGGCACAGTAAAATCACTTTTGGATTGGACTTTTTTATTTTATGTTGTTTGTGAATATGCCTATATGGTTGCCTGTTGTTGTGATCATGCATTGCCACTGTTGCATAGGATTCCATAGTGTAAATATTTAACTATTAATTAATTTATTCCAATGTGTATTACAATATGAGTGATTTTCAGTTTGTGTCTATTGAGAATAGCACTGGTATATAAATTCTAGAGCTTGAGCTTTGGTGGTGTGTGTGTAAATTATTGTTCAGTATACATGTAGTAATAAAATTTTTGAGTCATAGCTTTCATGTGTTTATCTTTTTAGATATTTCTAAACATTTTCAAAACATTTGTATGATTTTTCACCCTCAGCAGCAGTGAATGAGATTCAAGGATTATACACATTCTTGTCAAACTTGATAATACCTGTCATTTTCATTTGCACTTTCTGGTTGGTGAGTGATAATTCCAGGTATCGCTTTTTTGCATTTGATTGACTACTAAGAAGCCAAGCATCTTTTGATATGTTTACTCAACATTCTGTACTCTCTTTTATGAAATATCTTTTGGTATATTTTCCCCATTTTTGCTATTACATTATCTTCTTATTGAAGACTTCTTTTTTTTTTTTTTTAACATCCGAAGACTTCTTATTTAGGAGTTTTTAATATATGCTTGATATGAGTTCTTCTCTCTTTCTGTCTCTCCTTCTCTTTCTTTAGATGAGTGTCAGTTTTTAATGTTAATAACATCTAATTTGTTATTTTCCTCTTTATTTATTTATTTATTTAGTCTTATTTCTTTTTATTTATGTAGTCTTCTTATCTGTAGCAGAACACATTATTTATTCTAAATCACAAATATGTTTTCATTTCTTCAATAAATCCAATTATTAAGCTTTAAATTTAAGTTAACTTTGTAAACTAAATATGTTGTATCATAGTGAGTATTAATTTTTCTATGACAGCTGAAAGGTTACATTTATTCAGAAAATGTTGTATTCAGCTTTCTTTTCATTTGCTCCTACTTCTCATTGATTCACAGAGGTAAACATCACTTCATCCATGGCTCTGACTTTTCTCTGATTTCTCATGGTCATTCTCACTAATTCGTCTTGCCTCCTGAAATCTTAAGCAATCCCATTATTCCACAGAAGCAAAAACCTTCCTTGGGCCTTTTTCCTCAGAAGATTGATTATTCCCACATTTTAAATGGGAGATTGCAATAAGTTAGGAGAAAATGCCACAAGGGCCTCTCTTTTTTTTTTCACATCTTGTATCAGCCTCTGCTTGCACTCTCTGTTCAAAGATTTTTGTACAACACATTGATGGAAGATGCCAGTTGTTTCTCTCCTTGGGGCAAAAGACAGATTAATTTTACCTGACAAATAAAATAAAGACAGTGTCTTGCTCTGTTCATATGTTGGACAGGATTGTGTGCATCCTAATTTAAAGGTTTCAGGTGACTGAAGCTTAAGATTCCTAAGCTTTAATCCATACTTGCACCATGCACAGCACCCAACAGGACTGCTTTACATAACCCCATGAGACTTTTGTGTGCCAGTGGAACAGATAAAAATATAAAACTATTGCTGTCTTTTTGTGTCATAAAAATGATTTTTTGTCTCATTAATTTTTTTCTAAAATCCAAAAACTTGTCAGGCTAAAATATTGGAATTTCAAATATGGTAAAATCTAAGACCCTTCAAATTTCTTTCCAGTTTTGTTGATGATGGGATGCCGTCAGAGATATGACTTCATTAAACACAATAGGTAAGATTCCTTCATGGGCCTGATTGGGGAATACGAAAATAATCCCCAGAAAAATCTGGACATTTTCTAGTTCTCTAGTATTGGTTAAGATGGTAGAAAGAGCCCTTCATTGTCCTATATGTGAATGCAGATCAATTGTGAGAGGTGGGGATAAAACAAGCAGCCTAAATATCCTTTATGTTTGTTGTACTACTAGTAGAAAGAGGAAGGGTCAACGTGTCACCATGGTTGATATAGCAAATAAGCTGCTTGAAACTACACAGAAATGTACCTGCTTGTATTTTCTGTGCAGTTATCCTCTCTTTTGGTGTGCCCTGATACCTCCCTCAACTTATGTACCAACTCCAGTAGCATTAAGCAGAAATCCAAAGAAATCTATTCTTTGGAATTATGAGGAAGGGAAGAGTCGAACATTTTATAGCACGCTCTATACAAGTATACACGTCACCATCCTTATCTATGTCATGCCATGCATGGAGGGTCAGTAGGTTCAGGGGATTCTGGAAGCACCAAGGTCTGTGGGGTTAATCACAGCTGCATTCATGGGCAGTAAAAGAGCAGGGCCTTATCTTGGTCACTTTCTCAATGCTAGTAGCTACAAAAAGAAGAGGACAGCAGACATCTTAGGGAGAACAGCCAACATTAAATGAAATGTCCTAATTACTCTAGGCAACCTCTCATGATAGCCTCCCATAGCTCCTCAAATCCCTACATACTTGCACAAGGGATAGTGTAATATTACTGGAGCGTGTGACTGCCGATTAACATTATTTTTGTTGAAAAAATAAAAATAGGTTCAAGTGATAGGGTTTGAAAAGGGTTCACAGTGTGAGGGAAACTATTGTAACAATGTGGGCAGAACCCTTTGGATGGATTCATCATGTGTTTGTTTTTGTTTTTTTTTTTTTTTTTTTGCTGCTTCAGAATCTGTAGTAGAGATTGGTGTGTTCCATGATGCATTCCCGCTTCTTATAAGTTTTAGATGGACTACCCCATTAGGAAGAAGTACACGTAAGGAAGATTAGTGAGTCAAACTCCTCTGCCCTCTGTCAGCAGTGGGTGCAAAGGGATTTAGACCAAGTGCTTTCATCCTTTGATGTGCAAAGTTTTCACTATACAAATGATGTTTTGTTTGTTTGCAGGTCAGGCGCCTTGGTCTCAATATCCCTGTTTAAAAAGTGTTATCACATGTCTGCCAGAAAGAATTGCTGATGATACTGGAAAAACTTGAGAGTTATCCTTAACAATTAAGGGTTTTGTAGCAACATGGATGGACCTAGAGATTGTTATACTGAGTGAAGCAAGTCAGACACAGAAAGACAGATATCATATGATATTGCTTATATGAGGAATCTAAGAAAGAAAAAAAAGGTACAAATGAACTTATTTACACAACAGAAATAGAGTCATGGATATAGAAACAAACTTATGGTTACCAGGGGATAAGTGGGAAAGGGATAAATTGGGAGACTGGGACTGACATATACACACTACTGTATATAAAATAAGTAAGTATTGATAAGGACCTGCTTTGTAGCACAGGGACCTCTACTCAATGGTCTGCACTGACGTTTATGGGAAAAGAATCTTAAAAAAAAAACAAGGGTTTTGGGATTATACAATAAATATAAATGTGCAAACCTTTAACATGAAAGGAAAAATCAGGTAACTCTGTGGTCCCTGTTATGGTGTAAACATTTTGTACCTCTAATTTAAAAATTTTGAAACCCAGCTCCCATGTTGATGGTATTAGGAGGTGGGGCTTTTGGGAGGTGATTAGGTCATGAGGCCAGAGACCTCAAACATGGGATTAGTGACCTAATAAATGTAGCACACAGAAGATCTTATGCCCATTACATGATTTCATTGCCGAGCGGGAAGACCCACATTATGAACCAGAAATTGGTCCCTCACCAGACACTAAGCCAGCTGGAAACTTGTTCTTTTTTTAAAAAAATTAATTAATTAATTAATATTTTGGCTGCATTGGGTCTTTGTTGCGGTGCGTGGGCTTCTCATTGGGTGGCTTCTCTTGTTGCGGAGCACAGGCTCTAGGCGTGCGGGTTTCAGTAGTTGTGGCACACGGGCTCAGTAGTTGTGTCTTGTGGGCCCTAGAGCACAGGCTCAGTATTTGTGTTGCACGGGCTTAGTTGTTCCATGGCATGTGGGATCTTCCCGGACCAGGACTCGAACCCGTGTCCCCTTTATTGGTAGGCAGATTCTTAACCCCTGCACCACCAGGGAAGCCCCTGGTAACTTGTTCTTGAACTTTTCAGCCTCAGCAATTATGAGAAAACAAAAATATTCTGTTGTTTATAAAATACCAAGTCTCTTGTATTTTGCTTTAGCAGTCAAAGAGCTGGCTGAGGAGAAATATCTGTGAGCTTGAAGACTTATCAAGAGAAACCTTTAAATCTCAAAAGAAAAGAGAAAATGGGCAGGAAAGGAGTCAACAGAACAGAGTAATCAATAATTGTGGAAAAATGAAAAATGCTGTGACCTATACGTAACGGGTATAGCAGGAGGAGAATAAAGATAACGAAGAACAGAAAATATTTTTTAAAGATGACTGAGAATCTTCCCAAATGAATGTCTGACACTAAATCCACAACATCCAAACTTAGAGGAACATATGAATAGTAAAGAAAACTGACCAATATCTCTCAGGAACGTCAATGCAAAAATCCTCAACAAAATATTAACAAATCAAATCCAACAATATTTTGAGAGAATTTTATATCATGAATGAGAGGGAATAATCCCAGGTATGCAAGGCTGGTTCAACATTCTAAAATCAAATAATTATATCCATCATATCAACACCCTAAAGACAATCATTAGCATATCAATAGATTCAGAAGACCTTTGAAAAAAATCTAACACCCATTCTTCATAAAAACTCTCAGTTAAAGAAATAGACTGGCACTTTCTCAAGTTGATAACAAAGATCTACAGGAAACTTTTATCTTACATCATGATTAATGGTCAAAAACATGAAGCTTTTCCACTAAGTTGAGGTAAAAGCAAGGATGTCCCCTTTCATGTCTCCTTTTCCATATTTTACTCCAAGTTCTTGCTAATGCAATAAGGCACAAAAATAAATAAAACAAATACAGATTGGGTAGAAAAAAATGAAAGCAGCCTAAATAAAATATGGACCAATATACTTTATGGACACCTCACCAAAGAAAATAGACACTATGCATATAAGTATACAGATGAATAATCCAGATTACATGCTGCCATGAAAAAGCAAATTAAAAATACAATTACATACCACTATGTAACACTTAGAATGGGTAAAATGTGAACAATGACAAGAACAAATTCTGTAGGGGATGTGGAACAATAGGAAATGTCATTTGTTATTGGTGGAAATGAAAAATAATACAGTTACTTTCATAGTCTGATTGACACTTGTTGTAAAATTGAACATTCCCTTACTGTACAATCCGGCAAGTGTTCTCATGGATATTTACTGAAAGTAGTTTAAAACATACTTCCAGTCGAAAACCTGCCTATGGATATTTATAGCACCTAATTCAATATTGCCAAAATGTGAATGAAACTAAGGTGTCCTCCAATAGGTGAATGAAATGATATAGTATTAATATATTCTGGGAATGGGATAATATTGAGCACTAAAAAAGTAGGCTATCAAGCCATAAAAATATATGGGAACTCTTTTTTTTCTTTTGAAATATAGGTGATTTTCTTTATTTTGTAATTTAAATTTTATTGGAGTATAGTTGATTTACAATGTTGTGTTCATTTCAGCTGCACAGCAAGTAATGCAGTTACCCATATGCAGATATTCATTCTTTTTCAGATTCTTTTCTGATAAGGGTATTCCCAGAATATTGAGTAGAGTTCCCTGTACTATACAGTAGGTCCTTGTTGCTTTTCTATGTTATATATAGTAGTATTCGTATGTTTACCCCAAGTTCCTGATTTATCCCTACCCCATACCTTTTGCCTTTGGTAACCATAAGTTTGTTTTCCAAGTCTGTGAGTCTGCCTCTGTTTTGTAAGTTAGTTCATTTGTATCAATTTTTAGGTTCCACCTAGAAGTGATATCATACAACATTTGTCTTACTCTGTCTGACTTACTTCACTTGGTACAATCATCTCTAGGTCCATCCATGTTACTGCAATTGGCATTATTTTCTTCTATTTTATGGCTGAGTCATATTCCATTATACATATGTACCACATATTCTTTACCTATATTCATATGTTGATGGACATTTTGGTTGCTTCCATGTCTTCGCTATTGTAAAGAGAGTTGCAGTGAACATTGGGGAAGATGTGTCTTTTCGATTTATGCTTTCCTCCAGATATGCACACAGGAGTGAACTTGGTGGATCGTCTGGTAGCTCTATTTTATTTCATTTCATTTCAATTTCATTTTTTTTGGAGTATAGTTGATTTACAATGTTGTGTTACTTTCTGCTTCACAGCAGAGTGAAGGAGTTATACATATATCCAATCCTTTTTGGATTCCTTTCCCGTACAGGTCATTACAGAGTATTGAGTAGAGTTCCCTGGGCTATACAGTAGGCCCTTATTTGTTATCTCTTTTATATATAGTGGTGTGTATATGTCAATCCCAATTTCCAATTTATCCCTCCCGCCTCCCCTTGCTCTGGTAACCTCTATTCTGTGCTCCATAGTGGCTGTTACCAATTGGCATTGCCACCAATAGCGTAGTGTTGGTGGCACAGTGGTTAAGAATCCACCTGCCAGTGCAGGGGACACAGGTTCGAGCCCTGGCCCGGGAAGATCCCACATGCCACAGAGTAACTAAGCCCGTGCGCCACAACTACTGAGTCTGTGCTCTAGAGCCCACGAGCCACAACTACTGAGCTCACATGCCACAACTACTGAAGCCTGTGTGCCTAGAGCCTGTGCTCCACAACAAGAGAAGCCACCACAAAGAGAAGGCTGCGTACCCCAACGATGAGTAGCCCCCGCTTGCTGCAACTAGAGAAAAGCCGCGCACAGCAATGAAGACCCAACGCAGATTAAAAAAATAATAATAAGTAGTAGGTTTCTGTTTTTCCCACACCATCTGAAGCATTTCGTGTTTGTAGACATTGTGCTGATGGCTCTTCTGAGTGGTTCCAGGTGATACTTCTTTGTACATCTGATTTACATTTGTCTAACTTAAAGCAATGGTGAGCATCTTCATATGTGCTTCTTTTTTTTTGAACAGTGTGAGTAAAATTTACCCCTTGAAAATGGTTATTGAAAGTTTGCCTTGTTTTGAAGTCGATCTCGATTACCTACCCTAAGACATTTTTTGAGGGCTGTTGTCATTTACAGCTCCCCAGGCATTGTGAATATGAAGTGCCTATAAGGTCCAGTTTTTAGAGTTGTTGTTATGGGAAACAGAAGGCGGCAGGATTTCTACTGTCCCTGTCTGGTTACTGACAAAACCTTAGATGTAGGGAAAGTCCTGTTTCTGGGTTTTAAATTAGAGTGGAATGTGCCTGAGCAAACACGTAAGGGCTTCTGTCCCATTCCTTCTTCCCCCTTACCCTTCATCCCCCGAACAAATACAAACCCCTGCAAAATCACCTGTTGAGGGTGCTGTCTTGCAGAGTGGGATGACCCTAATGAAGGAGTCTGGAGGTCGGAACCCAAACACCAGGATATGTTGAGACCAGGTGATTTTCCAAGTGTCATCCAGCCCAGAGAGTCCACCATCCTTTGGGTGTCAGAGGGTTGATTTAGTAGTATGAGGGCACACTTAGATCTGGAGATTGTGATCCCATGCAAAGGGGACCAGGTACTACAGGTTCAAGGGGGGCGAATTAGCTGGCATATCTTCCCGAGGTCCTCAGGCCCACAACCGTCCAGCCTTGGGACAAAATTGGGTCTGTGTCCAGGGATGTGACACTAGCACGTTCACCGCGACTAAATGAATTTAGTGGTCATTTTTCTTTTCTGTAATTTAATTTTAAGTTTATAATGCAGTATAGTTGATTTACCATGCTGTGTTCGTTTTTGATATACACCAACATGATTCATTTATACAGAGATGACTATATATTCGTTTTAGAATTATTTTCCCATTGAGGTTACTAAAGGGTGCTGGGAAGAGTTCCAAGCGCTCTACAGCAGGTCCATGTTGATTACAAGTTTTCTCTCTGTAAATATGTATATACTAACTCCAACCTCATGATTTATGCCTCCAACACACCTTTCCAGTTTGGTAACCATAAGTTTGTGTTCTAAGTCTGGGACTCTGTTTCTGTGTTGTAGGATAGTACCTTGGAATCAATTTTTAGATTCCACTGATAAGTAATATCCTATGATATTTATCATTGTCTGATTTATGACACTTAGTATGAATGTATCTAGGTCCTTCCAAGTGGCTGCAAATGGCCTTATTTCATTCATTTCATGGTTGAGTAATATTCCATTGTACATATGCACCATAATTTCTTTATCCATTCTTCCTTCCAAGGACTTTTATGTAGCTTCCAAGTAGAGGCTCTTGTAAACAGGGCTGCATAACGGTTGGAGTGCCTGGGTCCTGTCAATTTATATTTTTTCCAAGATACAGGCCCAGGAGTGGAAGTGCCATATGCTCTGAAGCTCTGTTTTTTAGATCTTTAAGGAATCACCATCCACTTCTCCAGAGCGGCCATTAGCAATTTACATTCCCACCATCAGCTTGTCAGCGTTCCCTTTTCTCCACGCCCTGTCCTGCATTTCAGGTTTTACACTTTGGGAGGTTGGCCATTCTGACTGGTGCGAAGTGATAGCTCTTTGTAGTATTGATTTGCATTGCCCGCCTGTTTTGTTGGCCAAAAATGGAGTAAGGGTTTTTCCTGAATATATTAAGGAATAACGCATACGGTCTGTTTGGCCAACTGCATCATTGGCGATATTCAGCAGCTTTGCATGTGCTTTAATGGCGAGTGCAAACTACCTCTTGAAATCCCTTTCCTGCAATTCTGCCTTGCTTACAAGTCCTTTTCGAAAACTTGGCTGAAGAAATGACTCCATTAGAGGTGTCAATTACAACCCTGCATGTCTGTGAATTGCAGTGCCCCTGAGTACCAGTTTCCAACTTGCTGTTTAGGGAAGCAGCCACAAAGGGGCAGGATTTCTACAGACCCATTCCGGTTACTGGGGCACCTGAAGGATAGGGAAATTCTTCTTCCAGATTAGGAAACTAGAGTGGCATATGCCTGTCCAGACATCTAGGGCTTGTGTCTCATTCCATCCCCCCATTCCCCTTCGTCACCCGGAAAATTCCAAGCTGTGCAAAACCGGCTGTTGAGTGTGCTGCCTTCTCAAAGTGGGGAGACTCTAAGGAAAGGAGCTGGAGGGTGGAACCCGAATACCAGGAGACGTGGAGATGAGGTGACTTTTCCAAACTCTTCCCGATCAGAAGGTGTACAATCCTCCAGATGTACCATGCATGTTTTAGCTGTAGGAAGGGTCCGCTGCACCTGGAGATATGGGACCCATGGAATGAGGATCAGGCAGTGTTACTCTAAAAGGGCTACCCTTGCTGTCCCATCGTCATCAAGCATCTCAGACCCACGAGTGTAGAGCCTTAGGTCCCATCCAACTGTGTGTCTAGATGTGGTCAGTCCAGCTTGCATCACAGCCCCTGAACAAATTTTGTAAGAATATCTCTCTCTCTCACTGTCTTTTTTTTTGTTCTTGTTATTTAATTTTATAATGGGGTATAGCTGACTTTCAATACTGTGTTTCTTGCTGCTCTACATCTATCCACTTGACTCACTTAAAGAGATATATCAATAAATTATTTTACAGATTCTTACCAGTCTTATATATTCTTTTCCAGTGACAAAAGTGTGCTGAGTCCAGTTCTGTCAGCTATACAGTAGGTCTTGCCGATAACATATTTTGTTTATGGAACATTATCTGTGTGAATTGCAACCTCCCGGTTTATGCATCACCCCACCCCACCTTTCTCCTTTAGCATCTATAAGTGTGTTTTCTAAATGTGTGACTCTGTTCTGTTTTGTAATTCAGTTCATGTGTAGCGATTTTTACATTCCCTCTCTAAGTGATATCTTATGATAAGTTTCTTTTTCTGTGTGACGTATTTCACTTAAAAGCATCGTACCTAAATCCACTCATTCTGCTGCTACTAGTCTTATGACATTAACTTCATGGCTGAGTGATATTCCATTGTACATCAGTACCACAACTTCTTTATCCATTTTTCGCTTTCCTGGGATACTTAAGGTGTACCGAAGTCGAGGTTCTTGTAAACAGAGCAGCCCTAAACTTTGGGGTGCCTGTGTGTTGTTGATTTTTAGTTTTCCCAATTTATACGCCCATGAGTGGAAGTGCCCTATGCTCTCTAGCTGTGTTTTTTAGATGTTTCCGGACACAATATACACTTCTCCAGAGGGGCTGTTGACAATTTGCATCCCACCCATCAGCGTAACAAGGCTCCCTTTTCTCCATGGCCTATCCTGCATTTCTGGTTTTTACACTTTTTTCAGGATGGCACTTTTGACCGATGGGAAGTGAGACTTCTTTGAAGTGCTGATTTGCATTTCCCGCTTGCTTGGTTGGCCAAAAAGGGTGTATGGCTTTTTTCCTGAATATATTTAGGAAAAAACGCATATGCCCTTTTTGGCCAACAGCATCATTGTCAAAGTTTTGCCGCATTTCATGTGTTTTAAAGGCAAGTGGAATCTACCTCCTGAAATCTGTTTCCTGCAATTCTGCCTTGCTTTCAAATCCTGTTCGTTGCCTTCCCTCAATATATTTTTGGACGATACTTATCATTTATAACTCTGAATGTTTGTGAACCGCAGTTCCCCTGAGCTCCATTTTTCGACTCGCTTACTTGGGAGCTGGCCGTAAAACCGCAGGATTGCTTGCGGCCCTATTGTGGTTCCGGGGGGCAGGCTGAGCCTCTGGTTAATTCTTTTCCCTGATGGGAAATTAGAGTGACATGTGCCTGTCCCAACACCTAGAGCTAGTCTCTCATTGGTTCCCCCACTTCTCTTTCATCCTTCGGACAAATTGCAAACTGTACGAAACAGGAGGTTAAAGGTGCTGATTCTCCAAGTGGGCAGATTGTCAGTACAGCGGCTGGAATGGCGAGCCCGAGCACCAGGAGATGAAAAATGAGGTGCGCTTTAGAAACCTTTCCCGATCACATGGTGTACCATCCTCTGGGTTTCCCATGCATGTTTTCGCTGTAGGAAGATTCCCTTGAACCTGGAGATTTGGGACCCATGGAAAGGGTATCGCGCAGTATTCCTTTAAAGGGTCTGCATTTGCTCACTCGTCCTCACAAATCCTCTCATCCCCAAGAGTGTCCAGCCTTATGTCTCATCCAACTGTGGGTCTAGATGTGGTCAATACAGGTTGCATCACAGCCTCTGAAAGAATTTTGTAAGAATTTCTCGCTCTTTCACTGTCTTTGTGGTATTTTTTTTTGTAATTTATTTTTATAATGGAGTTTAGCCGGTATTCACTGCTGTGTTTCCGCCGCTTTACACCTACTTGATTCACTTACAGAGAAATATCCATACATAGATTATAAGATTCTTACTACTCAGATATATTCTTCTGTGTTGAATAGGGGGTGTTGTGTCCAGTTCATTAAGCAACAGGTGGGTCTTGTCTATTACATATTTGGTAATGGAACGGTATCTGTGCTAATTTCAGACCCCTGTTTTATGCATCTCCCCACCTCACCTTTCCCCTTAAGCAGCCATAGTGTGTTTTCTAAAAGTGTGACTCTGTTCTGTTTTGTCATTCAGTTCATGTGTAGCGATTTTTACATTCCCTCTCTAAGTGATATCTTATGATAAGTTTCTTTTTCTGTGTGACTTATTTCACGTACAATCATCGTACCTAAATCCACTCATTATGCTGCTACTAGCCTTATGACATTGATTTCATGGCTGAGTGATATTCCATTGTACATAAGTAGCACAACTTCTTTATCCATTTTTCTCTTTCCTGGGATATTTAAGGTGTACCAAAGTCGAGGTTCTTGTAAACAGAGCAGCCCTAAACTTTGGGGTGCCTGTGTCTTGTTGATTTTTAGATTTCCCAATTTATACGCCCATGAGTGGAAGTGCCCTATGCTCTCTAGCTGTGTGTTTTAGATGTTTGAGGACACACCATACACTTCTCCAGAGTGGCTGCTGGCAATTTACATCCCGCCCATCAGCGTAGCAAGGCTCCCATGTCTCCATGGCCTGTCCTGCATTTCTGGTTTTTACACTTTTTCCAGGATGGGTCTTTTGACCGACGGGAAGTGAGACTTCTTTGTAGTGCTGATTTGCATTTCCAGCTTGCTTGGTTGGCCACAAAGGGTGTATGCGTTATTTCCTGAATATATTCAGGAAAAAACGCATACGCCCTTTGTGGCCAGCAACATCATTGTCAAAGTTTTGACGCTTTTCATGTGCTTTAAAGGCGACTCGAATCTACATCCTGAAATCTGCTTCCTGCAATTCTGCCTTGCTTTCAATCCCTCTTCATGGCCTTCCCTCAATATATTTTTGGACGATACTTATCAATAATAACTCTGCAGGTTTGTAAATTGCAGTGCCCCTGAGCTCCATTTTTCAACTCGCTTTTTTGGGAGCTGGCCGCAAAACGGCAGGATTGTTTCAGGCCCTATTGTGGTTCCGGGGGGCAGGCTGAGCCTCTGGTTAACTCTTTTTCCTGATGGGAAATTAGAGTGACATGTGCCTGTCCCAACACCTAGAGCTAGTCTCTCATTGGTTCCGCCTCTTCCCCTTCATCCTCCGGACAAATTGCAAACTGTACGAAACAGGAGTTTAAAGGTGCTGATTCTCCAAGTGGGCAGATTGTCAGTACAGCGGCTGGAATGGCGAGCCCGAGCACCAGGAGATGAAAAATGAGGTGCGTTTTAGAAATCTTTCCCGATCACACGGTGTACCAACCTCTGGGTTTCCCATGCATGTTTTCGCTGTAGGAAGATTCCCTTGAACCTGGAAATTTGGGACCCATGGAATGGGTATCACGCAGTATTCCTTTAAAGGGTCTGCATTTGCTCACCCAACCTCACCAATCCTCTCAGCCCCAAGAGTGTCCAGCCTTATGTCTCATCCAACTGTGGGTCTAGATGTGGTCAATACAGGTTGCATCACAGCCCCTGAACGAATTTTGTAAGAATTTCTCTCTCTTTTACTGTCTTTGTTTTTCTTTTTTCTGTAATTTATTTTTACAATGGAGTTTAGCTGGTTTTCACTGCTGTGTTTCCGCCGCTTTACACCTACTTAATTCACTTACAGAGAGATATCCATACATAGATTCTAAGATTCTTTCTAGTCAGATATATTCTTCTGTGTTGAATAGGGGGTGTTGTGTCCAGTTCATTAAGCAACAGGTGGGTCTTGTCTATTACATATTTGGTAATGGAACGGTATCTGTGCTAATTTCAGACCCCTGTTTTATGCATCTCCCCACCTCACCTTTCCCCTTAAGCAGCCATAGTGTGTTTTCTAAAAGTGTGACTCTGTTCTGTTTTGTAATTCAGTTCATGTGTAGCGATTTTTACATTCCCTCTCTAAGTGATATCTTATGATAAGTTTCTTTTTCTGTGTGACTTATTTCACGTACAATCATCGTACCTAAATCCACTCATTATGCTTCTACCAGCCTTATGACATTGATTTCATGGCTGAGTGATATTCCATTGTACATAAGTATCACAACTTGCTTATCTATTTTTCTCTTTCCTGGGATATTTAAGGTGTACCCGAGTCGAGGTTCCTGTAAACAGAGCAGCCCTAAAGTTGGGGTGTTGTGTCCTGTCGATTTTTGGTTTTCCGAATATATACGCCCATGACTGAAAGTATCGTATGCTCCGTAGCTCTGTTTTTTAGATGTTTTAGGAAACACCATACACTTCTCCAGAGTGACCTTTGGCCACTCACATTCCTCCCATCAGCCTAACAAGGCTCCCTCTTCTCTATGGCCTGTCCTGCATTTCTGGTTTTTATACTTTTCCAGGAATGCCCTTTTGACCGATTCGAAGTCAGACTTCTTTGTACTGCTGATTTCATTGCCCGCTTGTTTGGTTGGCCAAAAACGCCATATGCGTTTTTTTCCTGAATATATTCAGCAAAAAACGCATACGCCCTTTTTAGCCAACTGCATTATTGTCGACGTTCTGCCCCTTTCCATGTGCTTTAATGGCGAGTTGAATCTACCTCCTGAAAACTGTTTCCTGCAATTCTGCCTTGTTTTAAAATCCTCTTCGTTGCCTTACCTCAATATATTTTTGGAGAATGCTTATCATTTATAACCCTGAAGTTCTGTGAATTGCCGTGCCCCTGAGCTCCATTTGTCAACTCGCTTTTTTGGGAGCTGGCTGTAAAACCGCATGATTGCTTCTGGCCCTACTCTGGTTCCGGGGGGCAGGCTAAACCTTTGGTTAATTCTTCTTCCTGATTGGAAAGTAGAGTGACATGTTCCTGTCCGAACATCTAGGGCTTGTCTCTCATTGTTTCTCCTCCCTCCGTTTCATCCTCTGGACTAATTCCAAACTGTGCACAACAGGATGTTGAAGGTGCTGACATCCCAAGTGGGGAGATTGTTAGGAAAGAGGCTGGAGGGGTGAACCCTACAACCAGGAGATGAGGTGATGAGGTGCCTTTTCCAAACTCTTCCCGATCAAACCGTATACAATCTTCTGGGTGTCACAGGCATGTTTTAGCTGTAGGAAAGGTCCCTTGCATGTAAGGAGAACATCAGGGATTTTTACAAATCACTGTCTCCCCGAACCCCAATCTGGGGAATTTTTAAGCTATGGGTACATGTATGTTCTTTAAGGGACTTGGGCCGTATGCAGAGTCCGAACTTTAGATGACTGAAGTCTTCAGAGTCAGAATCGCTCACCATCGGCCTCCTTTAGGTTCCGTTTTATCTGTAGTTGATAGATGATGTCGATATATATATATATATTTTTTCAGATTATTTCCCCTTAGAGGTTATTACAAAATATTGAGTATAGTTCCCTGTGTTATACAGTAGTTCCTTGTTGATGATATGTTTTATACATAGCAGTGTGTATGTGTTAATCCAAAACTGTTAATTTATCCCTCCTCTCACCTTTCCCCTTTGGTAATAAAAACTTATAAGATTTTTTACTTGTCAGAAATCCGGGAGCTGAAAGAGAGGTATCATTTTCAATGGAAAATCATTCAAAACAAGATTGAAACTTCAGCCAAGGTTATTAGATATACATCCTTGGAAAGAAATCACTGCATTTCTCTAATGTTGACCTGACAAATAAGACAAACCCCTCCACAGAACTTGCTTATAATAAAGTGATGGAAATATCAAATGGAATTGTTAGAAACATCTTATTTTACACGAGCCTTATACACTGCTCTATGTTAATTACAGTTTGGCTCACACATCCGTTCATTGAAGTTACAGTGTTCTCAATTTCTGTTACTGATCCTCCAGAGTAGGCCCCAACAAGGGTCACCCTGCCCAGTGTCATTGGAGCCAACAAATCGAGACTGAGTTTGGTTCAGAAGCAAAGGAAAACTTTATATTTTGATCAGAGTATGGAGAGGTGAGAGCGTGCGCTCCCCCGCGGGCTGTGGGCCGGGCTGCTGTGTAGGGATCCCGTCAGAATCAGCGGGAGGGAGGGGGCGGAGCTCTCGAGGGCCGGGTTGGCTGGAGCTCAGGCTCTATGTCGCGGAGTCTGCACGGGGGTGGGGGGGGGTGGGGGGGTGGGGGGGGCGGGCCCGCGAGCTGAGGTGTCAGCCCAGCCATTTTGCACTAGGAAATCGGGTCTGAAGTGCCCGGTGTGGGACCTCTGCATGTGGAAACCTAGGAGCAAGTGAAATTAGACAAAGCACAAAGGAAAAAAAGGTTAGACTTTATTTTATTGCCCAGATTCTGTTTTTATCTCCCAGGAATTTTTAATGGGCTTTGCTGGTGACAAACCTCTCCTCTGCCTTTTGTCCCATTCCTCATTCCTGGGGCGCTGAGGGTGCAGACGCCTCTTCTGTAAATGCTTCGTGCTGAGTTGGGTGTCCTCATACCTGGGGGGGGGGGCAGAACTTCTCCCCAGCAGCCTCCAGGTGAGGTTGATTGTCCGCAGGCCTCCTCCCTCACTGCTCGTTCGCCTGAGCACCAGCATTGGAAGTTTTATAGATTCTAATGACCTTTAAAGGTCCAGGAAAGAGATGCGCAGAGACGCTGGGGGGCCGGTTTCACCCCGCTCCACATTTGTTCAGCCACCTTAGGCTGACGGTTTCTGCCAGCCTAGATGCTCTGACCAGTAGTCTGCGCTTTCTTCAGTTAGGCCACTGAATTAACGTACAAACAGCACCAGGTGTCAGAGCCCTGCCTGCTCAACTCCCAGACGGTCCAGGGCCGGTGGTGATCCAGGACCATGATGGCCACTGAGTCAACGACCTTTTGAAGTAGCCAGGAGTCCAGCCGGTCTCATTGGCCGCTGTCACCGTGGTGTCTGTAGGCTTTTCTATGGTGACAGCGTTATTTACGGTTCCCCTGCCAAGTTTATTAGCTCCGCTTTGGGTGCAGTAGGTCCTGCAAGCAATAGTCTACTCTTTTGGGGCACACTCTTGTTGTTTTCTGAGAGAAGCTCCAGGTCAAGTGATGGTCACACGAGTCGTCATGGGGACCCGTTGCCCCAGGTTGTCTCTCTGGAGGTTGGAGTTGGAGGGCCTCCTCAACTCGAGGTCAGTGTGCCCACAGAACGATCCCTGCAACTTCAGGGCATGGTGGATGCTTAGGATCACCAAGTGGGGTCCTTTTCCCTTAGGAGGGAGCTGGCCTTGCAGGCTGCTGATTTCTAGGTTTTTAGATACCCCCAGTATCCTGGTCGGATGGGGTGGCTGGCCAATGCCTGGAGGGCATTCTTGCGTTGTTCCATTTCAAGTGGTCCCAGTTTTTGCGCTAATACTCCAAGGGCGATGTAATGACCGGGAATGTAATGACCGGGAATGTAAAGGTCAAAGGGTTTAGCTAAATTAGGGAGGTCCAGGGCAAGGGTCTGAATTGACTGCTCTTTCCATTCTTGAAAGGCCACTTCTGGATTCTATTCAAAAGGATCATCATCTTTTCCTTTCAGTGTTTCATATAGAGGCCCAGCTATTAGACTGTAGTTAGGGATCCAGATGCAGCAAACCCCGGCCTCCCCAGGGACCCCTAAGCTGTCTTCTAGTTTTAGGAAGGGTAAGGCTGCAAATGGCTTCTTCCCTTTCCTGGGACGGGCTTCTCTGACCTTCTGTGAGAATGAAGCCCAGGCAGGTCACCTTAGTCTGTGATATTTGAGCCTTTTTCTTGGACACCTTCTATCTTTTATTGTCTAGGTAGTTCAGAGGCCTCCTTAGTAGGGCTGGCGATCAGAATGTCGTCTGCATATTGAAGGAGGGTTCCCTTCTCCAGAGGTAGATCTTTTAGGTCTTTAGCTAACGTTTCCCCAAAGATGGTGTGGGAATTTTTGAACCCTTGGGGCAGGACAGCCCAGCAGTATTGCTTTTGTTGTATGTTGAGTCCTGCCACTCACAGCCAAAATTTCTTGTGACTCTGGGACTAATGGAATACAGAAGAAGGCATCATTGAAGTCTAACACAGAATAAATACCATGTCCTGGTGGATGGTAGAATGACCAGCAGGGTGTAAAAATTAGGAACTACTGGATGTATATCCTGGGTGGCTTCACTGACTGTCCTGACGTCCTTTACCAGGTCCCCAGCAGCCCACGGGGCTGAAGTAGTCAGGCCCTTCCCAGGATATGGAGCTCACCTGGGCAGGTACCCAGCAGCTCACGGGGCTCAAGTGGTCAGGCCCCTCCCAGCATATGGAGCTCACCTGGGCAGGTACCCAGCAGCCCACGGGGCTCAAGTGGTCAGACCCCTCCCAGGATATGGAGCTCACCTGGGCAGGTACCCAGCAGCCCACGGGGCTCAAGTGGTCAGGCCCCTCCCTGGATACGGAGCTCCCCTGGGCAGGTACCCCGGCAGGGCTGGGCACACAGGAACCGTGCATATAGCCCTCATTGCAGAGCACTCCCAGCTCATCTGTCGGTCAGAGCTGACACAGAGCACCTCAGAGCAGGGCTTGAACTAACAGACAGCAGCTCCGACAGGTCTGTGACCCTGGGCTTCACTCTGTGCCGCCTCCCTCCGCCTGGTCTTCCAGGGGCTTCCACTGCAGCCGGGGCACCAGGCCTCTGTCTCCACCCACCACCCCTCCTCTCCCTGACTCCTGGGTTCCTCTCATTAGGAGAGGGTCTTCTTGAAGTTGTCTCCCACTCATGGGCCAGATAAAATGATTAGAAAATAAGCCAGGGCTGCCGCCCCTTGTCTATCCTGACTCTCAGGACCCTACAGCTGTTCCATGGACCTGGCCGCTGCAGCAAGGCCCATTTTCTGCAACTCTGAGCCCCTGAGGGGCGAGGATTGGCTGACCTGGGCAGCCTGACCCGGCCGGCCAGCCCTTCCCAGGTGTGCCTGGGTTGAGCTCAATATAAAGACCCCTCCAGGCAGCAAGAGCCCCTGCAGCTGTGCCTGACGCCATATTCTCTGCCCCGTCAGCAGTCTCGGGGCTGGGCTGGTGGGAGGGAGTAGGGCCCACGGCTCTATGGGTGGCCCAGTGTGAGTGGGGCTCTGCTGGACTTTCTGCAGGAGTTGCCGGGCTGCCACCTGCTAAAGAAGAGGATGTGTCACCCATACCTGCCGCTGGAATTTCTCCCCGGGCAGAGGTGAGGAAGGAAAAAAGCAGTGGGGGCCGGGACAGGAGGGGTACCTCAGGCAGGGAAATGGAAAGCTTCCAGAAGAGCGCCCCGGGCCAGGACCGTCCTGGCTGGCCTGCAGGCACCAAGTCGGCCTGCGTGCTGTCGCTGGTGTGACTCCAAGCCCCTTCCTCTAGGCTTTAAAGTCTTTGCACACATTCAGGTGTTTTACCTGGGAAGGGTGGGAAAAGTTCAGCAACAGCTGGCCTGGGGCTCAGCTCACGTTTACTCAGCGACGCCTCCTCACCGTCCCCCAGCTTTGCAAAGAGGACGCTCCTTGCGGGGGGGCTGCATGGCTGCATTCCCCACCTGTGACCAACTTCAGAATTGTTTACCACTGGAGCAAGTGCCCTGATAGGTTTCCCTCTGTATGACCAGTGGGTTCTGTTTTATTTTTCTTTTTTGGTTCAAGGTAGGTTTTATTCCTCTTTTTGTATTTATAGATATAAGCATGGAAATAATTCATTCATATAAATACATCTATGGGAAGGAAAGAACTTTGTTTTCTGTTTTATTTTTTTTAATATTATTTAATTATTTAATTTTATTTTATTCATTTTTTATACAGCAGGTTCTTATTGGTTATTTTACACATAGAAGTGTACATCAAGTGTCAATCCCAGTCTCGCAATTCATCCCACCACCACCACCCTGCCCTTTCCCCCCTTGGTGTCCATACATTTGTTCTCTACATTTCTGTCTCTATTTCTGCCTTGCAAACCGGTTCATCTGTACCATTTTTCTAGGTTCCACATGTATGCGTTAATATACGATATTTGTTTTTCTCTTTCTGACTTACTTCACTCTGTATGACAGTCTCTAGATCTATCCACGTCTCTACAAATGACCCAATTTCATTCCTTTTTATGGCTGAGTAATATTCCATTTTATATGTGTACCACATCTTTTCCATTCGTCTGTCTATGGGCATTTAGGTTGCTTCCATGACCTGGCTATTGTAAATAGTGCTGCAACGAACACTGTGGTGAATGTGTCTTTTTGAATTATGGTTTTCTCTGGGTATGTGCCCAGTAGTGGGATTGCTGGGTCATATGGTAATTCTATTTTTAGTTTTTTAAGGAACCTCCATACTGTTCTCCATAGTGACTGTATCAATTTACATTCCCACAAAGAGTGCAAGAGGGTTCCCTTTTCTCCACACTCTCTCCAGCATTTGTTGTTTGTAGATTTTCTAATGATGCCCATTCTAAGTTGTGTGAGGTGATACCTCATTGTAGTTTTGGTTTATATTTCTCTAATAATTAGTGATGTTGAGCAGCTTTTCATGTGCTTCTTGGCCATCTGTATGTCTTCTTGGGGCAAATGTCTACGTCATCTGCCCATTTTCAGGTTGGGTTGTTTGTTTTTTTACTGTTGAGCTGCATGAGCTGTTTATATATATTGGAGATTAATCCTTTGTCCGTTGATTCGTTTGCAAATATTTTCTCCCATTCTGAGGGTTGTCTTTTCGTCTTGTTTGTAGTTTCCTTTGCTTTGCAAAAGCTTTTAGGTTTCATTTGCTCCCATTTGTTTATTTTTGTTTTTTATTCCATTACTCTAGGAGGTGGATCAAAAAAGATCTTGCTGTGATTTATGTCAAAGACTATTCTTCCTATGTTTTCCTCCAAGAGTTTTATAGTGTCTGGTCTTACATTTTGGTCTCTAATCCATTTAGAGTTTATTTTTTGTGTATGGTGTTAGGGAGTGTTCTAATTTCATTCTTTTACATGTAGCTGTCCATTTTTCCCAGCACCACTTATTGAAGAGACTGTCTTTTCTCCATTGTATATCCTTGCCTCCTTTGTCATAGATTAGTGGACCATATGTGTGTAGGTTTATCTCTGGGTTTTCTTTTTTTTTTTCTTTTACATCTTTATTGGAGTATAATTGCTTTACAATTGTGTGTTAGTTTCTGCTGTATAAAAAAGTGAATCAGCTATACATATACATATAACACCATATCCCCTCCCTCTTGTACCTCCCTCTCACCCCCTTATCCCACTCCTTTAGGCGGTCACAAAGCACTGAGCTGATCTCCCTGTGCTATGTGGCTGCTTCCCAGTAGCTATCGATTTTACATTTGGTAGTGTATATATGTCCATACCACTCTCTCACTTTGTCCCAGCTTACCCTTCCCCCTCCCCGTGTCCTCAAGTCCCTTCTCTACGTCTGTGTCCTTAATCCTTTCCTGCCCCTAGGTTCTTCATAAACTTCTTTTTTTTTTTTAGATTCCATATATATGTGTTAGCATACGGTGTTTGTTTTTCTCTTTCTGACTTACTTCACTCTGTAGGACAGACTCTAGATCCATCCACCTCACTACAGATAACTCAATTTCGTTTCCTTTTATGGCTGAGTAATATTCCATTGTATATATGTGCCACATCTTCTTTATCCATTTACCTGTCCATGGACACTTAGGTTGCTTCCATGTCCTGGCTATTGTAAATAGAGCTACAACGAACATTGTGCTACATGACTCTTTTTGAATTATGGTTTTCTCAGGGTAAATGTCCAGTAGTGGGATTGCTGGGTTGTACAGTAGTTCTATTATTAGTTTTTAAGGAACCCCCATACTGTTCTCCCTAGTGGCTATATCAATTTACATTCCCAACAGTGCAAGAGGGTTCCCTTTTCTCCAATAAATGCCTCTCCAGCATTTATTGTTTGTAGACTTTTTGATGATGTCCATTCTGACTGGTGTGAGGTGATACCTCACTGTAGTTTTAATTTGCATTTCTCTAATGATTAGTGATGTTCAGCATCCTTTCATGTGTTTGTTGGCAACCTGTATATCTTCTTTGGAGAAATGCCTATTTAGGTCTTCTGCCCATTTTTGGCTTGGGTTGTTTGTTTTTGTGATATTGAGCTACATGAGCTGCTTTTTGGAGACTAATCCTTTGCCATTTGCTTCATTTGAAAATATTTTCTCCCATTCTGATGGTTGTCTTTTCGTCTTGCTTATGTTTTCCTTTGCTGTGCAAAAGATTTTAAGTTTCATTAGGTCCCATTTTTTATTTTTGTTTTTAATTTATTTATTTTTTATTTATTCATTTTTTGGCTGTGTTGGGTCTTCGTTTCTGTGCGAGGGCTTTCTCTAGTTGCGGCGAGCGGGGGCCACTCTTCATCACAGTGCGTGGGCCTCTCACCATCACGGCCTCTCTTGTTGCGGAGCACAAGCTCCAGATGTGCAGGCTCAGTAGTTGTGGCTCACGGGCTTAGTTGCTCCGTGGTATGTGGGATCTTCCCAGACCAGGGCTCGAACCCGTGTCCCCTGCATTGGCAGGCAGATTCTCAACCACTGCACCACCAGGGAAGCCACCTCTAATCCATTTATGTTTTCCTTTGCTGTGCAAAAGATTTTAAGTTTCATTAGGTCCCATTTTTTTATTTTTGTTTTTATTTCCATTTCTCTAGGAGGTGGGTCAAAAAGGATCTTGCTGTGATTTATGTCATAGAGTGTTCTGCTTATGTTTTCCTCTAAGAGTTTTATAGTGTCTGGTCTTACATTTAGGTCTCTAATCCATTTTGAGTTTATTTTTGTGTATGGTGTTAGGGAGTGTTCTAATTTCATTCTTTTACATGTAACTGTCCAGTTTTCCCAGCACCACTTACTGAAGACACTGTCTTTTCTCCATTGTATACCCTTGCCTCCTTTGTCATAGATTAGTTAACCATAGGTACGTGGGTTTATCTCTGTGCTTTCTATCCTGTTCTATTGATCTATATTTCTGTTTTTGTGTCAGTATCATATTGTCTTGATTACTGTAGCTTAGTAGTATAGTCTGAAGTCTGGAAGTCTGATTCCTCCAGCTCTATTTTTTTCCCTCAAGACTGTTTCGGCTATCTGGGGTCTTTTGTGTCTCTCTACAAATTTTAAGATTTTTTTGTTCTAGTTCTGTAGAAAATGCCACCAGTAATTTGATAGGGGTTGCATTGAATCTGTAGATTGCTTTGGGTAGTATAGTCATTTTCACAATATTGATTCTTCTAATCCAAGAACATGGTATATGTCTCCATCTGTTTATATCATCTTTGATTTCTTTCATCAGTGTCTTATAGTTTTCTGAGTACAGGTCTTTTACTTCCTTAGATAGGTTTATTCCTAGGTATTTTATTCTTTATGTTGCAGTGGTAATGGGATTGTTTCCTTAATTTCTCTTTCTGATCTTTCTTTGTTAGTGTATAGGAATGCAAGTGATTTCTGTGCATTAATTTTGTATCCTGCAACTTTACCAAATTCATTGATTAGCTCCAGTAGTTTTCTGGTGACATCTTTAGGATTCTCTATCTATGGTATCATGTCATCTGCAAACAGTGACAATTTTACTTCTTCTTTTCCAATTTGTATTCCTTTTATTTCTTTTTCTTCTCTGATTGCTACGGCTAGGACTTCCAAATCTTTGTTGAATAATAGTGGTGAGAGTGGACATCCTTGTCTTGTTCCTGATCTTAGAGGAAACGCTTTCAGTTTTTCACCATTGAGAATGATGTTTGCTGTGGGTTTGTCATATATGGCCTTTATTATGTTGAGGTAGTTTCCCTCTATGCCCACACTCTGCAGAGTTTTTATCATAAATGGGTGTTGAATTTTCTCAAAATCTTTTCCTGTATCGATTGAGATGATCATATGGATTTATTCTACAATTTGTTAATATGGTGTATCACATTGATTTGTGAATATTGAAGAATCCTTGCATCCCTGGGATAAACCCCACTTGATCATGGTGTATGATCCTTTTAATGTGTTGATCGATTCTGTTTGCTAGTATTTTGTTGAGGATTTTTAAATCTATATTCATCAGTGATATTGGTCTATAATTTTCTTTCCTCGTAGTATCTTTGTCTGGTTTTGGTATCAGGGTAATGGTGGCCTCATAGAATGAGTTTGGGAGTGTTCCTTCCCCTGCAATTTTTTTGAAGAATTTGAGAAGGTTGGGTGTTAGCTCTTCTCTAAATGTTTGATAGAATTCACCTGTGATGCCATCTGGTTCTGGACTTTTGTTTGTTGGAAGATTTTTAATCACAGTTTCAATTTCATTGCTTGTGATAGGTTTGTTCATATGTTCTATTTCTTCCTGGTTCAGTCTTGGAAGGTTATCCCTTTCTAAGAATTTGTCCATTTCTTCCAGGTTGTCCATTTTATTGGCATAGAGTTGCTTGTAGTAGTCTCTTAGGATGCTTTGTATTCCTGTGGTGCCTGGTGTAACTTCTCCTTTTTCACTTCTAATTTTATTGATTTGAGTCCTCTCCCTCTTTTTCTTGAGTCTGGCTAAAGGTTTATCATTTTTGTTTATCTTGTCAAAGAACCGGCTTTTAGTTTTATTGATCTTTGCTTTCGTTTTCTTTGCTTCTATTTCATTTATTTCTGCTCTGATCTTTATGATTTCTTTCATTCTACTAACTTTGGGTTTTGTTCTTCTTTCTCTAGTTCCTCTAGGTGTAAGGTTAGATTGTTTATTTGAGATTTTTCTTGTTTCTTGAGGTAGGCTTGTATTGCTATAAACTTCCCTCTTAGAACTGCTTTTGCTGCATCCCATAGGTTTTGGATCATCGTGTTTTTGTTGTCATTTGTCTCTAGGTAGTTTTTGATTTCCTCTTTTATTTCTTCAGCGATCTCTTGGTTATTTAGTAACGTATTGTTTAGCCTCCCTGTGTTTGTGTTTTTTACCTTTTATCCCCTGTAATTGATTTCTAATCTCATAGCATTGTGGTCAGAACAGCTGCTTGATATGATTTCAGTTTTCTTAAATTTACTGAGGCTTTATTTGTGACCCAAGATGTGATCTATCCTGGAGAATGTTCTGTGAGCAGTTGAGAAGAACGTGTAATCTGCTGTTTTTGGATGGAATGTCCTCTAAATATCAATTAAATCTATCTGGTCTATTGTGTCATTTAAAGCTTGTGTTTCCTTATTAATTTTCTGTCTGGATGATCTCCATTGGTGTAAGTGAGCTGTTAAAGTCCCCCACGATTATTGTGTTACTGTCGATTTCCTCTTTTATAGCTGTTAGCAGTTGCCTTATATATGGAGGTGCTCCTATGATGGGTACATATATATTTATAATTGTTGTATCTTCTTGGATTGATCCCTTGATCATTATGTAGTGTCTTTGCTTGTCTCTTGTAACATTCTTTATTTTAAAGTATATTTTATCTGATATGAGTATTGCTACTCCAGCTTTCTTTTGATTTTCGTTTGCATAGAATGTATTTTTCCATTGCCTCACTTTCAGTCTGTATGTGTCCCTAGGTCTGAAATGGGTCTCTTGTAGATAGCATATATATGGGTCTTGTTTTTGTATCCATTCAGCAAGCCTGTGTCTTTTGGTTGGAGCATTTAGTCCATTCACGTTTAAGGTAATTATCGATATGTATGTTCCTATTACTATTTTCTTAATTGTTATGGGTTTGTCTTGGTGGGTCCTTTTCTTCTCTTGTGTTTCCCACTGAGAGAAGTTCCTTTAGCATTTGTTGTAGAGCTGGTTTTGTGGTGCTGAATTCTCTTAGCTTTTGCTTGTCTGTAAAGCTTTTGATTTCTCCATCGAATCTGAATGAGATCCTTGCTGGGTGGAGTACTCTTGTTTGTAGGTTCTTCCCTTTCATCACTTTAAATTTATCATGCCACTCCCTTCTGGCTTGTAGATTTTCTGCTGAGAAATCAGCTGTTAACCTTATGGGAGTTCCCTTGTATGTTATTTGTCATTTTTCCCTTGTTGCTTTCAATAATTTTTCTTTGTCTTTAATTTTTGTCAATTTGATTACTCTGTGTCTTGGCATTTTTCTCCTTTGGTTTATCCTGCCTGGGACTCTGCACTTCCTGGACTTGGGTGGCCATTTCTTTTCCCATGTTAGGGAAGTTTTCAACTGTAATCTCTTCAAATATATTCTCGGGTCCTTTCTCTCTCTCTTCTCCTTCTGGGACCCCTATAATGCGACTGTTGTTACGTTTAATGTTGTCCCAGAGGACTCTTAGGGTGTCTTCATTTATTTTCATTCTTTTTCTTTATTCTGTTCCATGGAAGTGATTTCCACCTTTCTGTCTTCCAGGTCCCTTATCCGTGCTTCTGCCACAGTTATTCTGCTACTGATTCCTTCTTGTGTATTTTTCATTTCAGTTATTATATTGTTCATCTCTCTTTGTTTGTTCTTTAATTCTTCTAGGTGTTTGTTCCTTAGTTCTTCTAGGTCTTTGTTCAGCATTTCTTGCATCTTCTTGATCTTTGCCTGCATTCTTTTTCCAAGGTCTTGGATCATCTTCACTATCATTATTCTGAATTCTTTTTCTGGAAGGTTCCCTATCTCCACCTCATTTCGTTGTTTTTCTGGCGTTTTATCTTGTTCCTTGATCTGGTGTAAAGTCCTCTGCCTTTTCATTTTATCTATCTTTCTGTGAATATGGTTTTCCTTCCACAGGCTGCAGAATTGTAGTTCTTCTTGCTTCTGCTGTCTGCTCTCTGGTGTATGAGTCTATCTTAGAGGCTTGTGTAAGCTTCCTGATGGGAGGGACTGGTGGTGGGTAGAGCTGGGTGTTGCTCTGGTGGGCAGAGCTTTAATCCGCTTGTCTGTGGATTAAATAAAACTTTAATAAAAAGTTTAATCTGCTTGTCTGCTGATGCATGGGGCTGGGTTCCCTCCCTGTTGGTTGTTTGGCCTGAGGCGACCCAGCACTGTAGCCTACCTTGCTCTTGGTGGGGCTAATGGCGGACTCTGGGAGGGCTCAAGCCAAGGAGTATTTCCCAGAACTTCTGCTGCCAGTGTCGTTGTCCTCACGGTGAGCCACAGCCACAGCCACACCTTGTCTCTGCAGGAGACACTCTAAAACTAGCAGGTAGGTCTGGTCATTCTCCTATGGGGTAACTGCTCCTTCCCCTGGGTCCTGATGTGCACACTACTTTGTGTGTGCCCTCCAAGAGTGGAGTCTCTCTTGAGACTCTGAGTCTCTGAGTGGAGTTGAGACTCTGAGACTCTGAGTGGAGTCGCACAGAGTCTGGGTCCTGTGAAGCTTCGATGCTTTGTGGTTGTAGAAATCCTATAGGAGACGGTCCACAGCAGGTGAAGCTAATGCTGACAGTAGAGGTGGTGAAGCCAAAGATCTGCAGTTCCGACTAGAGGTGCTGATGTACATACAGGACAACATCATCTCGTGTGAATGTAGTTCAGGCACGTTTAAGATGAATGCAGTCATGATAATGCCTAATATATTCTATCTCATGCCTCTCCTCAGGGACCCCCTCCTCAGTTCCTGAGGCTCCTGTAAGTCATGTACAGGAAAATGGAGAGTGGGTTCTGTCCAGTCTGAGCCCTGAGTTACCCTGTGTGTATCTTAGGATACTTTGTATTTCTGTGGTGTCTGTTGTAACATCATCTCTTTCATTTCAGATTTATTTGGGCCCTATCTTTTTTTAAAAAACATACTACTGTTGTCTTTTATTCTTTACAAAAGTTTAATAAGTGTTTGATCTACTAACATTACTCTATGTACAGTTTTTGAGGTGAGATTTTTACATTTGTTTGTTTCCTTGTTACAATCAATAATTAGTGAGACTTCTTTTAAGGTACCTTCAACATTGATTATACAGTGCTTTATTAGTGATGACAGAGCCTTAATGGAGGTCATGTTCTGGTTGTAAATTAGAATGGAATGTGTCAAGAAAAAACCCTTTAAGCTTATGTCTCATTACTTCTTGTTCGTATTTTTAACTTAATTTTTATCACAGCAAATTTGATTACAATGTTTTGTTTGTTCTAGGTGTGCAAGATGTGGTTCTTTCATACATATACATATGTCAATTCTTCTTCGGATTCTTTTCCCATGTAGGTTATGGCACAATGTTGAGTGGTCTTCTCTTGGTATTCCATAGGTCTTTGGTGATTATATATTTCACATGTGTTTGTATATCTCTGTTAACCCCAATGTCGTAATGTATCCAATCCTCACACCTTCCAATTTAGTGAACCATAAGTTTGTTTAATGAATCTGTGATTGCCTTTCTCTGTGGAAATATCTTCATGGTATCAAATTTTAGGTAACACCTATAAGTGATATGATAGGACATGTGTCTTTCGCTTTCTCACTTACCACAATTTGTGTGATTACTTCTAGACTCATCTATGGTGCTGCAAATGGCATTGTTTCATTTTTTCGCAAGCTAATATTCCATCTCGACATGTAGCAGTTCTTCTTTGTCCACCCATCTGTTGGTGGACTTTTTGGTTACTTCCATATCTTGGCTCTTGTAATACTGTGCAGCGCAGATTTGCCTGCCTGTGTCTTTCCAATTCTGTCTTCTTAGGTTATAGGTCCAGGAATGGGCCTGCTGGATCATATGGAAGCTCAATGTTTACCTTTTAAGGACCCCTCCATTCTCTTCTCATTATTGGCTCTTTCCAGGTTACATCCCTCTTAAAGTTGAGGGTATGCATTTCTCCACAACACCTTCAGCATTTATTGTTTATAGCTTTCTTGCTGACGGTGATTCTGACTGGTGTGAGCTGATACCTCTTTGTGGTTGAATGTCCATGTGTCTCATAATCCGTAGAAATTGAGCTTTAAGGCATGTCCTTTTTATTTTCCAAACTGTGATTACAGCTTAGTTCTTCAAAGTGTTTGCTTAAAGTATGTGTCACATTTTGAAATGTTTTGGCCATTACCTCCCTCAAGACATTTTGAGGGCAGGTTTCATTTACAGCCCTGCAGTACTTGTTCATATGACATTACCATTAGCACAGGCTTTAAAGCTGCTTTTGCAGGTAACGGCCAGAGGGCGGCATCCTTTCCACGTTCCCCACTCTGGTAACTAGGGAAACAGACCTCCCGGCCAACGGTGTTCCTCGCTTATAAATTAGAGTGGAGTGTGCCCGGGTAAACCCACAGAAGCTGATATCTCCTTCCTTTTGTTTGTTTTTTAAATTTAATTTATAGTTTTTATTGGAGTAATATTCCATTGTGTACATGGACCACTTCTTCTTGGTGCATTCCTCTGATGATGGACATTTTCAGTGCTTCCGAGTGTTGGCTATGGTAAATATTGCTGGAGTGCAGGATTGCGAGCCTGTGACTTTTTGATTCTCATTTTCTCAGGAGATAGGCCCAGCAGTGGGTGTGATTGATGGCCTGGTAGCTCAATGTTTCCCTTTTCAAAGCACCTCCATTGTGTTTTCATTAGTGGCTCTTACCACATCCCCCTTAGAACTGAGTGTACGCATTTCTCCACAATCCCATCAGCATTTATTGTTTGCAGCATTTCTGCTAATGGCCATTCTGACTGCTGTGAGCTAATAGGTTTTTGTTAGTTGTGTTTGCATATCTTTAAAAATTCCTAAAATTCATCATTTTTCCATGCCTTTTCCTTTCTGTGAAGAAAAAAAACAGAAAAAAGTTTGAGTACAATATACGTCTTGAAATTGTCTCCTTGGAAGGTTGCCCTGTTTTGAATTTTCTGGTTGATTTCCGACCCCAGGATTTTTTTGGAGGGCAGGTGTCATTTACAGAACTGCAAGATTGGTGAATACTTAGTGACCTTTAGCAATGGGTTTAAAGCTGCGGTTATGGGAAACGGCCACAAGGAGGCAGCATTTCTTCACTGCCAAATCTGGGTTCTAGGGCAGCAGAGCCTTTCTGGAAGTCGTGCTCCTAGGTTGTAAATTAGAATGGAATGTGCCAGGAGAAACCGCCATAAGTTTATGTCTCATTACTTCTTCTTGGTTTTTTTCAAATTTTTTTTTTGTTTTGTTTTGTTTTATTTATTTATTTATTTATTTTATTATTTTTTTTAAACATCTTTATTGAAGTATAATTGCTTTACAATGGTGTGTTAGCTTCTGCTTTATAACAAAGTGAATCAGTTATACATATACATATGTTCCCGTATCTCTTCCCTCTTGCATCTCCCTCCCTCCCACCCTCCCTATTCCACCCCTCTAGGTGGTCACAAAGCACCGAGCTGATCTCCCTGTGCTATGCGGCTGCTTCCCACTAGCTATCTATTTTACATTTGGTAGTGTATATATGTCCATGACACTCTCTCACCCTGTCACATCTCACCCCTCCCCCTCCCCATATCCACAAGTCCATTCTCTAGTAGGTCTGTGTCTTTATTCCCATCTTGCCACTAGGTTCTTCATGACCTTTTTTTTTCCCCTTAGATTCCATATATATGTGTTAGCATACTGTATTTCTTTTTCTCTTTCTGACTTACTTCACTCTGTATGACAGACTCTAACTCCATCCACCTCATTAGGAACACCTCCATTTCATTTCTTTTTATGGCTGAGTAATATTCCATTGTATATATGTGCCACATCTTCTTTATCCATTCATCCGATGATGGACACCTAGGTTGCTTCCATGTCCTGGCTATTGTAAACAGAGCTGCAATGAATATTTTGGTACATGACTCTTTCTGAATTATGGTTTTCTCAGGGTATATGCCCAGTAGTGGGATTGCTGGGTCATATGGTAGTTCTATTTTTAGTTTTTTAAGGAACCTCCATACTGTTCTCCATAGTGGCTGTATCAATTTACATTCCCACCAACAGTGCAAGAGTGTTCCCATTTCTCCACACCCTCTCCAGCATTTATTGTTTCTAGATTTTTTGATGATGGCCATTCTGACCGGTGTGAGATGATACCTCATTGTAGTTTTGATTTGCATTTCTCTAATGATTAATGATGTTGAGCATTCTTTCATGTGTCTGTTGGCAATCTGTATATCTTCTTTGGAGAAATGTCTATTTAGGTCTTCTGCCCATTTTTGGATTGGGTTGTCTGTTTTTTTGTTATTGAGCTGCATGAGCTGCTTGTAAATCTTGGAGATTAATCCTTTGTCAGTTGCTTCATTTGCAAATATTTTCTCCCATTCTGAGGGTTGTCTTTTGGTCTTGTTTATGGTTTCCTTTGCTGTGCAAAAGCTTTTAAGTTTCATTAGGTCCCATTTGTTTATTTGTGTTTTTATTTCCATTTCTCTAGGAGCTGGGTCAAAAAGGATCTTGCTGTGATTTATGTCATAGAGTGTTCTGCCTATGTTTTCCTCTAAGAGTTTGATAGTGTCTGGCCTTACACTTAGGTCTTTAATCCATTTTGAGTTTATTTTTGTGTATGGTGTCAGGGAGTGTTCTAATTTCATACTTTTACATGTACCTGTCCAATTTTCCCAGCACCACTTATTGAAGAGGCTGTCTTTTCTCCACTGTATACGCTTGCCTCCTTTATCAAAGATAAGGTGACCATATGTGCGTGGGCTTATCTCTGGGATTTCTATCCTGTTCCATTGATCTATATTTCTGTTTTTGTGCCAGTACCAAACTGTCTTGATTACTGTAGCTTTGTAATATAGTCTGAAGTCAGGGAGCCTGATTCCTCCAGCTCCATTTTTCGTTCTCAAGATTGCTTTGGCTATTCGGGGTCTTTTGTGTTGCCATACAAATTGTGAAATTTTTTGTTCTAGTTCTGTGAAAAATGCCAGTGGTAGTTTGATAGGGATTGCATTGAATCTGTAGATTGCTTTGGGTAGCAGAGTCATTTTCACACTGTTGATTCTTCCAATCCAAAAACATGGTATATCTCTCCATCTATTTGTATCATCTTTAATTTCTTTCATCAGTGTCCTATAATTTTCTGCATACAGGTCTTTTGTCTCCTTAGGTGGGTTTATTCCTAGATATTTTATTCTTTTTGTTGCAATGGTAAATGGGAGTGTTTTCTTAATTTCACTTTCAGATTTTTCATCATTAGTATACAGGAATGCAAGAGATTTCTGTGCATTAATTTTGTATCCTGCTACTTTACCAAATTCATTGATTAGCTCTAGTAGTTTTCTGGTAGCATCTTTTGGATTCTCTATGTATAGTATCATGTCATCTGCAAACAGTGACAGCTTTACTTCTTCTTTTCCGATTTGGATTCCTTTTATTTCTTTTTCTTCTCTGATTGCTGTGGCTAACACTTCCAAAACTATGTTGAATAATAGTGGTGAGAGTGGGCAACCTTGTCTTGTTCCTGATCTTAGTGGAAATGGTTTCAGTTTTTCACCATTGAGGACAATGTTGGCTGTGGGTTTGTCATATATGGTCTTTATCATGTTGAGGAAAGTTCCCTCTATGCCTACTTTCTGCAGGACTTTTATCATAAATGGGTGTTGAATTTTGTCGAAAGCTTTCTCTGCATCTATTGAGATGATCATATGGTTTTTCTCCTTCAATTTGTTAATGTGGTGTATCACGTTGATTGATTTGCGTATATTGAAGAATCCTTGCATTCCTGGAATAAACCCCACTTGATCATGGTGTATAATCCTTTTAATGTGCTGTTGGATTCTGTTTGCTAGTATTTTGTTGAGGAATTTTGCATCTATGTTCATCAGTGATATTGGCCTGTAGTTTTCTTTCTTTGTGACATCTTTGCCTGGTTTTGGTATCAGGGTGATGGTGGCCTCGTAGAATGAGTTGGGGAGTGTTCCTCCCTCTGCAATATTTTGGAAGAGTTTGAGAAGGATAGGTGTTAGCTCTTCTCTAAATGTTTGATAGAATTCGCCTGTGAAGCCATCTGGTCCTGGGCTTTTGTGTGTTGGAAGATTTTTAATCACAGTTTCAATTTCAGTGCTTGTGATTGGTCTGTTCATATTTTCTATTTCTTCCTGGTTCAGTCTCGGCAGGTTGTGCATTTCTAAGAATCTGTCCATTTCTTCCAGGTTGTCCATTTTATTGGCATAGAGTTGCTTGTAGTAATCTCTCATGATCGTTTGTATTTCTGCAGTGTCAGTGGTTACTTCTCCTTTTTCATTTCTAATTCTATTAATTTGAGTCTTCTCCCTTTTTCTCTTGATGAGTCTGGCTAATGGTTTATCAATTTTGTTTATCTTCTCAAAGAACCAGCTTTTAGTTTCATTGATTTTTGCTCTTGTTTCCTTCATTTCTTTTTCATTTATTTCTGATCTGATCTTTATGATTTCTTTCCTTCTGCTAGCTTTGGGGTTTTTTTGTTCTTCTTTCTCTAATTGCTTTAGGTGCAAGGTTAGGTTGTTTATTCGAGATGTTTCCTGTTTCTTGATGTAGGCTTGTATTGCTATAAACTTCCCTCGTAGAACTGCTTTTGCTGCATCCCATAGGTTTTGGATCGTCGTGTCTCCATTGTCATTTGTTTCTAGGTATTTTTTGATTTCCCCTTTGATTTCTTCAGTGATCACTTCGTTATTAAGTAGTGTATTGTGTAGCCTCCATGTGTTTGTATTTTTTACAGATCTTTTCCTGTAATTGATATCTAGTCTCATAGCGTTGTGGTCGGAAAAGATACTTGATACGATTTCAATTTTTTTAAATTTACCAAGGCTTGATTTGTGACCCAAGATATGATCTATCCTGGAGAATGTTCCATGAGCACTTGAGAAAAATGTGTATTCTGTTGTTTTTGGGTGGAATGTCCTATAAATATCAATTAAGTCCATCTTGTTTAATGTATCATTTAAAGCTTGTATTTCCTTATTGATTTTCATTGTGGATGATCTGTCCATTGGTGAAAGTGGGGTGTTAAAGTCCCCTACTATGATTGTGTTGCTGTCGATTTCCCCTTTTATGGCTGTTAGTATTTGCCTTATGTATTGAGGTGCTCCTATGTTGGGTGCATAAATATTTACAATTGTTATACCTTCCTCTTGGATCGATCCCTTGATCATTATATAGTGTCCTTCTTTGTCTCTTGTAATAGTCTTTATTTTAAAGTCTATTTTGTCTGATATGAGAATTGCTACTCCAGCTTTCTTTTGATTTCCATTTGCATGGAATATCTTTTTCCATCCCCTCACTTTCAGTCTGTATGTGTCTCTAGGTCTGAAGTGGGTCTCTTGCAGACAGCATATATATGGGTCTTGTTTTTGTATCCATTCAGCCAGTCTGTGTCTTTTGGTGGGAGCATTTAATCCATTTACATTTAAGGTAATTATCGATATGTATGTTCCTATTCCCATTTTCTTAAATGTTTTGGGTTTCTTATTGTAGGTGTTTTCCTTCTCTTGTGTTTCTTGCCTAGAGAAGTTCCTTTAGCATTTGTTGTAAAGCTGGTTTGGTGGTGCTGAACTCTCTCAGCTTTTGCTTGTCTGTAAAGGTTTTAATTTCTCCATCAAATCTGAATGAGATCCTTGCTGGGTAGAGTAATCTTGGTTGTCGGTTTTTCTCCTTCATCACTTTAAGTATATCCTGCCACTCCCTTCTGGCTTGCAGAGTTTCTGCTGAAAGATCAGCTGTTAACCTTATGGGGATGCCCTTGTGTGTTATTTGTTGTTTTTCCCTTGCTGCTTTTAATATGTTTTCTTTATATTTAATTTTTGATAGTTTGATTAATATGTGTCTTGGTGTGTTTCTCCTTGGATTTATCCTGTATGGGACTCTCTGTGCTTCCAGGACTTGATCAACTATTTCCTTTCCCATATTAGGGAAGTTTTCAACTATAATCTCTTCAAATATTTTCTCAGTCCCTTTCTTTTTCTCTTCTTCTTCTGGGACCTCTATAATTCGAATGTTGGTGCGTTTAATGTTATCCCAGAGGTCTCTGAGACTGTCCTCAGTTCTTTTCATTCTTTTTTCTTTATTCTGCTCTGCAGTAGTTATTTCCACCATTTTATCTTCCAGGTCACTTATCCGTTCTTCTGCCTCAGTTATTCTGCTATTGATCCCATCTAGAGTATTTTTAATTTCATTTATTGTGCTTTTCATCGTTGCTTGGTTCCTCTTTAGTTCTTCTATGTCCTTGTTAAATGTTTCTTGCATTTTGTCTATTCTATTTCCAAGATTTTGGATCATCCTTACTATCATTATTCTGAATTCTTTTTCAGGTAGACTACCTATTTCCTCTTCATTTGTTAGGTCTGGTGTGTTTTGACCCTGCTCCTTCATCTGCTGTGTGTTTTTCTGTCTTCTCATTTTGCTTATCTTACTGTGTTTGGGGGTCTCCTTTTCACAGGCTGCATGTTTGTATTCCCGTTGTTTTTGGTATCTGTCCCCAGTGGCTAAGGTTGGTTCAGTGGGTTGTGTAGGTTTCCTGGTGGAGGGAACTAGTGCCTGTATTCTGGTGGATGAGGCTGGATGTTGTCTTTCTGGTGGGCTCGTCCACGTCTGGTGGTGTGTTTTGGGGTGTCTGTGGCCTTATTATGATTTTAGGCAGCCTCTCTGTTAATGGATGGGGCTGTGTTCCTGTCTTGCTAGTTGTTTGGCATAGGGTATCCAGCACTGTAGCTTGCTGGTCATTGAGTGAAGCTGGGTCTTGATGATGAGATGGAGATCTCTGAGAGATTTTCGCCGTTTGGTATTACGTGGAGCTGGGAGGTCTCTTGTGGACCAGTGTCCTGAAGTTGGCTCTCCCACCTCAGAGGCACAGCCCTGATGCCTGGCTGGAGCACCAAGAGCCTTTCATCCACACGGCTCAGAATAAAAGGGAGAAAAAATGGAAAGAAAGAAAGAGGATAAAATAAAATAAAATAAAGCAATTATAATAAAAAATAAGAAAAAAAATTATTAAGAATAAATTTATTAAGAAAAACAATTTTTATTAATTTTTAAAAATAGATTTATTAATTTTTTATGCTAAAAATAAGAAAAAAATTATTAAGAAAAAATTTATTAAGAAAAAAAATTTTATTTTTTAAAAATAAAAAATATGAAAAAACTTATTAAAAATTTTTTTTAATTTTTAAAAATAGAAAATAAGGAAAAAATTATTAAGAAAACATTTATTAGGGGAAAAAAATTTTTTTAAGTAAAAAAAAAAAACAGAAAAAAAACGAACGGACCTAACCCTAGGACTAACGGTGAGAGCAAATCTATACAGACAAAATCTCACCCAGAAGCATACACATATACACTCACAAAAAAAGGAAAAGGGGAAAAGTTAATATATCCTGCTCCCAAAGTCCACCTCCTAAATTTGGGATGATTCGTTGTCTATTCAGGTATTCAACAGATGCAGGCACATCAAGTTGTTTGTGGAGCTTTAATCCGCTGCTTCTGAGGCTGCTGGGAGAGATTTCCCTTTCTCTTCTTTGTTCGCACAGCTCCCGGGGTTCAGCTTTGGATTTGGACCCGCCTCTGCATGTATGTCGCCTGAGGGCGTCTGTTCCCCGCCCAGACAGAACGGGGCTAAAGGAGCAGCTGATTCGGGGGCTCTGGCTCAGTCAGGCCGGGGGGAGGGAGCGGTATGGAGGAGGCGGGGCGAGCCTGCGGCGGCAGAAGCCGGCGTGACGTTGCAGCAGCCTGAGGCGCGCCGTGCGCTCTCCCGGGGAAGTTGTCCCCAGATTACGGGACCCTGGCCGTGGCGGGCTGCACAGGCTCCCGGGAGGGGCGGTGTGGAGAATGACCTGTGCTCGCCCACAGGCTTTTTGGTGGCGGCAGCAGCAGCCCTAGTGTCCCATGCCCGTCTCTGGGGTCCGCGCTGATAGCCGCAGCTCGCGCCCGTCTCTGGAGTTCGTTTAAGTGGCGCTCTGAATCCCCTCTCCTTGCACGCCGCGAAACAAAGAGGCAAGAAGAAGTCTCTTGCCTCTTCGGCAGCCGCAGACTTTTTCTCGGGCACCCTCCCGGCTAGTTGTGGTGCGCTAGCCCCTTCAGGCTGTGTTCACGCAGCCAACCCCAGTCCTCTCCCTGGGATCCGACCGAAGCCCGCGCCTCAGCTCCCAGCCCCCGCCCGCCCTGGCGGGTGAGCAGACAAGCCTCTCGGGCTGGTGAGTGCTGCTCGGCGCTGAGCCTCTGTGCGGGAATCTCTCCGTTTTTCCCTCTGTGTCCCTGTTGCTGTGGGATCCGCGCTGATAGCCGCAGCTCGCGCCCGTCTCTGGAGCTCGTTTAGGCGGCGCTCTGAATCCCCTCTCCTTGCGCGCCGCGAAACAAAGAGGCAAGAAAAAGTCTCCTGCCTCTTCCGCAGCTGCAGTCTTTTTCCCGGACTCCCTTCCGGCTAGCACCGAAGCCCGAGCCCCAGCTCCCAGCCCCCGCCCGCCCCGGCGGCTGAGCAGACAAGCCTCTCGGGCTGGTGAGTGCTGGTCGGCACCGCTCCTCTGTGCGGGAATCTCTCCGCTTTGCCCTCCGCACCACTGTGGCTGCGCTCTCCTCCGTGGCTCTGAAGCTTCCCCCATCTGCTACCCGCAGTCTCTGCCCACGAAGGGGCTTCCTAGTGTGTGGAAACCTTTCCTCCTTCACAGCTCCCTCCCACTGGTGCAGGTCCCGTCCCTATTCTTTTGTCTCTGTTATTTCTTTTGTCTTTTGCCGTACCCAAGTACGTGGGGATTTTCTTGCCTTTTGGGAGGTCTGACGTCTTCTGCCAGCGTTCAGTGGGTGTTCTGTAGGAGCAGTTCCACGTGTAGATGTATTTCTCATGTATCTCTTTAAAAATTTTTTACATCGGGGTAAAGATTAGAATATTCTTTGTCCTAGGTGTACACAATCTGCTCCATTTGTACATTATACATGTCTATTAATGTACATATCTTCTTCCCATATAAAATTTTACAGAGTGTTCCGGGGACCTCCCTTGCTATATGGGCGGTCTTTTTGATATATGTATATAATATATATTTGTATCCGTATAGTAACACTACTCTTAATTTATCCATTCCCCCCACCTTTCCTTTTAGATGAGCATAGTGTGTTTTCTGAATCTGTGAGTGTCTTTCTCTGTGGAAATATGTTCATTTGTGTCAGTTATTAGATAACACCTATAAGTGATATCAAAGGATATAGGTCTTTTGCTTTCCGACATACCTCATGTCTTGTGATTATCTCCAGGCTCGTCTGTGGTGCCTCAAAGAGCAGTGTTTCATTGTTTTCCATGGCTAATATTCCATCGTGTACATGGACCACTACTTTTTATCCATTCACCTGTTGATGGACATTTTGGTAGCTTCACTGTCTTGGCTATTGTGAATAAGGCTGCAGTGCAGCTTTTGCAGCCTGTGTCTTCTCGATTCTGGTCTTCTCAGGTGAGAGGCCGAGTGGTGCGCCTGCTGGATTGAAAGGTACCTCAAGTTTTACTTTTCAACGCAGCTCCTTTGTGTTCTCATTATTGGCTGTTACCAGTTTGCAACTCACCAGCAGGTAGAGGGTACACAGTTGTCTAAAACCCCTTCAGCATTTATTGTTTGTAGACGTTTTGCTGATGGTCAGGCGACTGGTGAGAGTGGAAACCTCTGTATGTTAGATTGCATGAGTCTAATACTTCCTGAGGTTGAGCATTTATCCATTTTCCTTTTTTTTTTAAACAGAGGTGGTAAAACTAACCTCTTCATACTATCTTCTTGAAAAATTTGCCTGTTTTGAATTTTTTTGTCTATTCCTTACCTCAGCACCATTTTTGTGGCAGGTGATGTGGGGTGATGAATAAACAAGGGTCTGAAATTAACACAGATACCGTTCAATTACCAAATATGTAATAGACAAAACCTACCCGTTGCTCAGTGAACTGGACACAACACCCCATATTCATCGCAAAAGAATATATCTGACTAGAAATAATCTTAAACCTATGTATTGATATATCTCTGTAAGTGAATCAAGTGGGTGTAAATCGGTGTAAACACAGCAGTGAAAACCAGCTAACCCCATTATGAAAATAAATTACAAAAAAAACAAAGATAGTGAAAGAGAGAGAAATACTTACAAAATTCGTTCAGGGGCTGTGATGCAACCAGGATTGACCACATCTATACTCAAAGTTGGATGAGGCATAAGACTGGACACTCTTGGGGATGAGAGGATTGGTGACCTTGGGTGATCAAATGCAGACCCTTTAAAGTAATACTGCGTGATACCCATTCCGTGGGTCCCAAATCTCCAGGTTCAACGGAATCTTCCTACAGCAAAAACATGCATGGGAAACCCAGAGGATGATATACCGTGTGATCGGGAAAGGTTTCTAAAACGCACCTCATTTTTCATCTCCTGCTGCTCAGGTTCGGCTTTCCAGCCCCTGTACTGAAAATCTGCCCACTTGGAGAATCAGCACCTTTAACCTCCTGTTTCGTACAGTTTGCTATTTGTCTGGAGTCTGAAAGGGAAGAGTGGTAACCAATGAGAGACAAGCTCTAGGTGTTAGTACAGGCACATATCACTGTAATATCCCATCAGGAAAAAGAATTAACCACAGGCTCAGCCTGCCCCCCGGAACCACAATAGGGACTGAAGCAATCCTCCCGTTTTGCGACCAGCTCCCAAAAAAGCTAGTTGAAAAATGGAGCTCAGGGGCACTGCAATTCACAAACGTGCAGAGTTATAAATGATAACTGTCGGCCAAAAATATGTTAAGGGAAGGCAATGAACAGGATTTGAAAGCAAGGCAGAATTGCAGGAAACAGATTTCAGGAGGTAGATTCGACTCGCCTTTCAAGCACATGAAAAGCGGCAAAACTTTGACAATGATGCTGTTGGCCAAAAAGGGCGTATGCATTTTTTCCTGAATATATTAATTAATGTGATTTATTTATAATGTGTGTGTTCTTTATCTTATCCTAGTGTCTACAGTCTTCTCCATGGCTGGACCCCAAATAATATTCCTTTACATGCTAACTGGTATCTAGAGAGTGGATAGGTTTAATAAATACCTTACCCCTAACGTGTACCCTAACCCTAACCCATACCCTAACCCTAACCCGTACCCTAAACCTAACCTGTACCCTAAACCTAGCCCTAGCCCTAAAAGTAACCCTAACCTTAGGCCATACTCTACGCCGTACACTAAGCTGTACCCTAACCCTAACCCTAAACCTAACCCTAACCCTACCCCTAAACTACCCTTAACCCCTTTTGCCTCCAATAGATTTCCTAAGCACTAGTGTTTTAAGACACAGGTTAAAAAGAAAATCCTCTTGGGATTTATTTATAATGTGTGTGTTCTTTATCATATCCTAGTGTCTAAAATCTTCACCATGGCTGGACACCAAATAATATTCCTTTACGTGCTAAGTGGTATCTAGATAGTGGGATATGTTTAATAAATACGCTAACCGTAATGCGTAACCTAAACCTAACCTATACCCTAACAATAATCCGTACCCTAATCCTAACCTGTGCCCTAAACTTAGGCCTAACCCTAAAACTAACCTTAACCGTAACCCTATCCATAACACTAACCTTAACCGTAACCCTAATCCTAACCCTTACCCTAACCCTAACCCTAAACCTAACCCTAACCCGTACCCTAAGCCGTACCCTAACCCTAACCCTAACCCTATGCCGTACTCTAACCCGTACCCTAAGCTGTAACCTAACCCTAACCCTAACACTAATCCTAACCTTAACCCTAATCCTAACCCTTACCATAACCCTAATCCTAACCCTAACCCGTACCCAAAGCCGTACCCTAACCCTAACCCTAACCCTAACCCTAACACTAACCATAAACCTAACCCGAACACTAAACCACCCTTTACTACTTCTGCCTCCAATAGATTTCCTAAGCACTAGTGTTTTAAGGAACAGGTTAAAAAGAAAATCCTAATGTGATTTATTTATAATGTGCGTGTTCTTTATCTTATCCTAGTGTCTAAAATCTGCTCCATGGCTGGACCCCAAAAAATATTCCTTTATGTGCTAAGTGGTATCTAGAGAGTGGGATAGGTTTAATAAATACCATAAACCTAACACGTATCATAACCCTAACCCATACCCTAATCCTAACCCGTACCCTAATCCTAACCCATACACTAAACCTAGCCCTAACCCTAACCCTAACCCTAACCCTAACCCTAACCCATACCCTATGCCGTACCCTAACCCGTACCCTACGACGTACCCTAGCACTAACCATAACCCTAAATCTAACCGTAACCCTAAACTACACTTTACTGCTTCTGCCTCAAATGGATTTCCTAAGCAGTAGTGTTTCAAGGAACAGATTAAAACGAAAATCCTAATTTGATTTATTTTTAATGTGTGTGTTCTTTATCTTATCCTAGTGTCTAAAATCTTCTCCATAGCTGGACCGCAAATAGGATTCCTTTATTTGCTAAGTGGTATCTAGAGAGTGGGATAGGTTTAATAAATACACTAACCCTAACACGTACTCACACCCTAACCCTAACCCTAAATCTAAACCTAACCCAATCCATACCTTACGCCGTAACCTCACCCGTACCCAAAGCCGTACCCTAAACCTAACCCTAACCCTATCCCTAACCCTAAAGTACCCTTGACTGCTTCTGACTCCAGTACATTTCCTAGGCACTACTGTTTTAAGGAACAGGTTAAAAAGAAAATCTTAAAGTGATTTCCTTATAATGTGTGTGTTCTTTATCTTATCCTAGTGTCTAAAATCTTCTCCAAGGCTGGACCCCAAATAATATTCCTTTATGTGCTAAGAGGTATCTAGAGAGTGGGATAGGTTTAATAAATAGCCTAACTCTAACGCGTACCCTCACCCTCACCCTAAACCTAACCGTAAAAGTAACCCTAACCCTAACCCTAACCCTAACCCTAAACCTAACCCTAAACTACCCTTGACTGCTTCTGCCTCCAATAGATTTCCCAAGCACTAGTGTTTAAAAAACAGGTTAAAAAGAAAATCCTAATGTGATTTCTTTATAATGTGTGTGTTCGTTATCTTATCCTAGTTTCTAAAAACTTCTCCATGGCTGGACCCAAGTAATATTCCTTTACTTGCTAATCTAGAGAGTGGGACAGGTTGAATAAATACCCTAACCCTAACGCATACCCTACCCTAACCCATACCCTAACACTAACATGTACCCTAATCCTAACCCAAACCCTAAACACAGCCCTAAACCTAAAACTAACCATAACCCTAACCCTAACCCAAATAATATTCCTTTATGTGCTAAGTGGTATCTAGAGAGTGGGATAGGTTTAATAACTACCCTAACCCTAACCCTACCCTAAGCCATACCCTAACCCTAACCCTAACCCTAAACCTAATATTAACCCTAACCCAAACCCATACCCTATACAGTACTCTCACCCATACCCTAAGCCGTACCCTAAGCAGTACCATAACCCAAACCCTAAACCTAACCCTATCCCTAACTATAACCCTAAACTACCCTTGACTGCTTTTGCCTCCAATAGATTTCCAAAGCACTATTGTTTTAAGGAACAGGTTAAAAAGAAAATCCTAATGTGATTTCTTTATAATGTGTGTGTTCTTTATCTTATCCTAGTGTCTAAAATCTTCTCCATGGCTGGACCCCAAATAATATTCCTTTACGTGCTAAGTGGTATCCAGAAAGTGGGATAGGTTTAATAAATACCTTAACATTAACGCTTACCCTCACCCTAACCCTAACCCTAAAACTAACCCTAACCCTAACCCTAACCCTAACACTAACCCTAACCCTAACCCTAACCCTAAACTACCGTTGACTGCTTCTGCCTCCAATAGATTTCCCAAGCACTATTGTTTAAGGAACAGGTTAAAAAGAAAATCCTAATGTGATTTCTTTATAATGTGTGTGTTCTTTATCTTATCCTAGTTTCTAAAATCTTCTCCATGGCTGGACCCAAGTAATATTCCTTTACTTGCTAATCTAGAGAGTGGGACAGGTTGAATAAATACCCTAACCCTAATGCATACCCTAACCCTAACCCATACCCTAACACTAACATGTACCCTAATCCTAACACAAACCCTAAACCCAGCCCTAACCCTAAAACTAACCATAACCCTAACCCTAACCCAAATAATATACCTTTATGTGCTAAGTGGTATCTAGAGAGTGGGATAGGTTTAATAATTACCCTAACCCTAACGCATACCCTAACCCTAACCCATACCCTAACCCTAACACGAATCCTAATCCTAACCTGTACCCTAAACCTAGCCCTAACCCTAACCTTAACCCTAACCCATAACCTACGCCGTACCCTCACCCATACCCTAAGCCGTACCCTAAACCTAACCCTAACCCTAACCCTAAACTACCCTTGACTGCTTCTGCCTCCAATAGATTTCCTAAGCACTAGTGTTTTAAGGAAAAGATTAAAAAGAAACTCCTAATGTGATTTCTTTGTAATGTGTGTGTTCTTTATCTTGTCCTAGTGTCTAAAATCTTCTCCATGGCTGGAACCCAAATAATATTCCTTTACACACTAAGTGGTATCTAGAGAGTGGGATAGTTTAATAAATAACCTAAACTTAACGCGTACCCAAACCCTAAATCATACCCTAACACTAACACGTACCCTAATCCTAACCCATACCCTAAACCTAGCCCTAACCCTAAAACTAACCCTAACCCTAACCTTAACACATACCCTACACCATACCCTCACCCGTACCTTAACCGGTACCCTATGCCGTACACTAACCCTAACCCTAATCTCAACCTTAACCCTAACCCATACCCTACACAGTACTCTCACCCGTACCCTAAGCCGTACCCTAAGCTGTACCCTAACCCAAACCCTAACCCTAACCCTATGCCTAACCCTAACCCTAAACTACCCTTGACTGCTTCTGCCTCCAATAGATTTCCAAAGCACTAGTGTTTTAAGGAACAGGTTAAAAAGAAAATCCTAATGTGATTTCTTTATAATGTGTGTGTTCTTTATCTTATCCTAGTGTATAAAAACTTCTTCATGGCTGGACCGCAAATAATATTCCTTTACGTGCTAAGTGGTATCTAGAGAGTGGGATAGGTTTAATAAATACACTAACCCTAACACGTACCCTCACCTAAGCCTAGCCTTAACCCTAAAACTAACCCTAAACCTAACCCTAAACCTAACCTTACGCCGTACCCACACCCATACCCTAACCCGTACCCTAAGCCGTACCCTAACCCTAACCCTAACCCTTACCCTTACCCTAACCCTAAAACTAACCCTAACCCTAACACTAACCCTAACTCTAACCCTAACCCTAACCCTAACACTAACCCTAAACCTAAACCTAACACTAACCTTAACCCTAAACCTAACCCTAACCCTAACGCTAAACTTCAACATACGCTGTACCCTCACCCGTACCCTAAGCCGTATCCTAACCCTAACCCTAACCCTAACCCTAAACTATCCTTGACTGCTTCTGCCTCCAATAGATTTCCTAAGCACTAGTGTTTTAAGGAACAGGTTAAAAAGAAACTCCTAATGTGATTTCTTTATAATGTGTGTGTTCTTTATCTTGTCCTAGTGTCTAAAATCTTCTCCATGGCTGGAACCCAAATAATATTCCTTTAAGTGCTAAGTGGTATCTAGAGTGTGGGATAGGTTTAATAAGTACCCTAACCCTAATGCGTACCCAAACCATAACGCATACCCTAACCCTAAAACGTACCCTAATCCTAATCCATAACCTAAACCTAGCCCTAACCGTAAAACTAACCCTTACCCTAACCCTAACCCATTCCCTATGCCGTACCCTCACCCGTACCCTAACCCGTACCCTAAGACGTACCCTAAACCTAACCCTAACCCTATCCCTACCCTAAAATACCCTTGACTGCTTCTGACTCCAATACATTTCATAGGCACTAGTGTTTTTAGGAACAGGTTAAAAAGAAAATCCTAATGTGATTTCCTTATAATGTGTGTGTTCTTTATCTTATCCTAGTGTCTAAAATCTTCTCCATGGCTGGACCCCAAATAATATTACTTTACATGCTACGTGTTATGTAGACAGTGGGATAGGTTTAATAAATACCCTAACCCTAACGTGTACCCTAACCCTAAATCATACCCTAACCCTAACACGTACCCTAATCCTAATCCATAACCTAAACCTAGCCCTAACCCTAAAACTAACACTAACCCTAACCTTAACACATACCCTACGCCATACCCTCACCCGTACCCTAACCGGTACCCTATGCCGTATCCTAAACCTGGTCCTAACCATAAAAATAACCATAACCATAACCCTAACCGTAAACTACCCTTGACTGCTTCTGCCTCCAATAGATTTCCCAAGCACTAGTGTTTAAGGAACAGGTTAAAAAGAAAATCCTAATGTGATTTCTTTATAATGTGTGTGTTCTTTATCTTATCCTAGTGTCTAAAATCTTCTCCATGGCTGGACCCCAAATAATATTTCTTTACGTGCTAAGTGGTATCTAGAGAGTGGGATAGGTTTAATAAATACCCTAACCCTAACGCATACCCTCACCCTAACCCTAACCGTAAAAGTAACCCTAACCCTAACCCTAACCCTAACCCTAACCCTAACCCTAACCCTAACCCTAACACTAACCCTAACACTAACCCTAACCCTAACCCTAACACTAACCCTAACCCTAAACCTAAACTACCCTTGACTGCTTCTGCCTCCAATAGATTTCCCAAGCACTAGTGTTTAAGGAACAGGTTAAAAAGAAAATCCTAATGTGATTTCTTTATAATGTGTGCGTTCGTTATCTTATCCTAGTTTCTAAAATCTTCTCCATGGCTGGACCCAAGTAATATTCCTTTACTTGCTAATCTAGAGAGTGGGACAGGTTTAATAAATACCCTAACCCTAATGCATACCCTAACCCTAACCCATACCCTAACACTAACATGTACCCTAATCCTAACCCAAAACCTAAACACAGACCTAAACCTAAAATTAATCATAACCCTAACCCTAACCCAAATAATATTCCTTTATGTGCTAAGTGGTAACTAGAGAGTGGGATAGGTTTAATAATTACCCTAACCCTAACGCATACCCTAACCCTAACCCATACCGTAACCCTAACACGTATCCTAATCCTAAACTGTACACTAAACCTAACCCTAACCCTAAAACTAACCCTAACCCTAACCCTAACCCATACTCTACGCTGTACCCTCACCTGTACCCTAACCCGTACCCTAACCCATACCCTAACACTAACATATACCCTAATCCTAACACAAACCCTAAACCCAGCCCTAACCCTAAAACTAACCATAACCCTAACCCTAACCCAAATATTCCTTTATGTGCTAAGTGGTATCTACAGAGTGGGATAGGTTTAATAAATACCCTAACCCTAACGCGTACCCAAACCATAACCCATACCCTAACCCTAACACGAATCCTAATCCTAACCTGTACCCTAAACATAGCCCTAACCCTAACCTTAACCCTAACCCTAACCCATAACCTACGCTGTACCCTCACCCATACCCTAAGCCGTACCCTAACCCTAACCCTAACCCTAAACTTAAACTACCCTTGACTGCTTCTGACTCCAATAGATTTCCTAAGCCCTAGTGTTTTAAGGAACAGGTTAAAAAAAAAATTCCTAATGTGATTTCTTTATAATGTGTGTGTTCTTTATCTTGTCCTAGTGTCTAAAATCTTCTCCATGGCTGGAACCCAAATAATATTCCTTTACGTGCTAAGTGGTATCTAGAGAGTGGGATAGGTTTAATAAATACCCTAACCCTAACGCGTACCCAAACCATAACCCATACCCTAACCCTAACACGTACCCTAATCCTAATCCGTAACCTAAACCTAGCCCTAACCCTAAAACTAACCCTTACCCTAACCCTAACCCATACCCTATGCCGTACCCTCACCCGTACCCTAACCCGTATCCTAAGATGTACCCTAAACCTAACCCTAACCCTAACCCTAACACTAAACTACCCTTGACTGCTTCTGCCTCCAATACATTTCCTAAGCACTAGTGTTTTAAGGAACAGGTTAAAAAGAAAATCCTAAGGTTATTTCCTTATAATGTGTGTGTCCTTTAACTTATCCTAGTGTCTAAAATCTTCTCCATGGCTGGACCCCAAGTAATATTCCTTTACGTGCTACGTGTTATGTAGATAGTGGGATAGGTTTAATAAATACCCTAACCCTAACACGTACCCTAACCCTAAACCATACCTTAACCCTAACACTTACGCTAATCCTAACCCATACACTAAACCTAGCCCTAACCCTAAAACTTACCCTAACCCTAACCTTAACACATACCCTACGCCATACCCTCACCCGTACTCTAACCCGTACCCTAAGCCATACCATAACCCTAACCCTAACCCTAAAACTACCCCTAAACCTAAAACTAACCCTAACTCTAACCCTAACCCTAACCCTAACACTAACCCTAAACCTAAACCTAACACTAACCTTAACCCTAACCCTAACCCTAACCCTAACGCTAAACTTAAACCTACGCTGTACCCTCACCCGTTCCCTAACCTGTACCCTAAGCCGTATCCTAACCCTAACCCTAAACCTAACCCTAACCCTAACCCATACCCTACGCCGTACCCTCACTGTACCCTAAACCATACCCTAAGCCGTACCATAACCCTAACCCTAACCCTAACCTAACCCTAAACCTATCCCTAACCCTAAACTACCCTTGACTTCTTTTGCCTCCAATAGATTTCCTAAGCACTAGTGTTTTACGAAACAGGTTAAAAAGAAAATTCTACTGTGATTTCTTTATAATGTGTGTATTCTTTATCTTATCCTAGTGGCTATAATCTTCTCCATGGCTCGACCCCAAATAATATTCCTTTACGTGCTAAGTGGTATCTAGAGAGTGGGATAGGTTTAATAAATACCCTAACGCTAACGTGTACACTATCCCTAACCCATACCCTAAACCTAACACGTACTCTAATTCTAACGCGTATGCTAAACCTAGCCCTAACCCTAAAACTATCCCTTACCCTAACCCATACACTACGCCATACCCTCAACCGTACCCTCACCCGTACCCTGAGCCGTACCATAAACCTAACCCTAACCCTAACCCTAACCCATACCCTATGCCGTACACTCACCGTACCCTCACCCGTACCCTAACCGTACCCTAACCCTAACCCTAACCCTAACCCTAACCCTAACCCCTACCGTACGCCGTACCCTCACCCGTACCCTATCCCATACCCTAAGCCGTACCCTAACCCTAACACTAACCCTAACCCTAACCCTAACCCTTAACTACCCTTGACTGCTTTTGCCTCCATTAGATTTCCTAAGCACTAGTGTTTTAAGGAACAGGTTAAAAAGAAAATCCTAATGTGATTTTTTTATAATGTGTTTATTCTTTATCTTATCCTAGTGACTAAAATCTTCTCCATGGCTGGACCCCAAATAATATTCCTTTACGTGCTACGTGGTATCTAGAGAGTGGGATAGGTTTAATAAAGACCCTAAACCTAACGTGTACCCTAACACTAACCCATACCGTAACACGTACCCTAATCCTAACCCATACCCTAAACCTAGCCTTAACCCTAACCCTAACCCTCACTCTAACCCTAAACCATATTCTATGCCATACACTCACCCGTACCCTAACCCGTACCCTAAGCCATACCCTAACCCTAACCCTAACCCTAACCCTAACCTATAGCCTACGCTGTACCCTCACACGTAGCCTAACCCGTACCCTAAGCCGTACCCTAACCCTAAACCTAACCATACCCTACGCTGTACCCTCACCCGTACCCTAACCCGTAACATAAGCCGTACCCTAACCCTAACCCTAACCCTAAACCTAACCCTAAAAAATCCTTGACTGCTTTTACCTCCAATAGAATTCCTAAGCACTAGGGTTTTAAGAAACAGGTTTAAAAGAAAATCCTAATGTGATTTCTTTATAATGTGTGTGTTCGTTATCTTATCCTAGTTTCTAAAAACTTCTCCATGGCTGGACCCAAGTAATATTCCTTTACTTGCTAATCTAGAGAGTGGGACAGGTTGAATAAATACCCTAACCCTAACGCATACCCTACCCTAACCCATACCCTAACACTAACATGTACCCTAATCCTAACCCAAACCCTAAACACAGCCCTAAACCTAAAACTAACCATAACCCTAACCCTAACCCAAATAATATTCCTTTATGTGCTAAGTGGTATCTAGAGAGTGGGATAGGTTTAATAACTACCCTAACCCTAACCCTACCCTAAGCCATACCCTAACCCTAACCCTAACCCTAAACCTAATATTAACCCTAACCCAAACCCATACCCTATACAGTACTCTCACCCATACCCTAAGCCGTACCCTAAGCAGTACCATAACCCAAACCCTAAACCTAACCCTATCCCTAACTATAACCCTAAACTACCCTTGACTGCTTTTGCCTCCAATAGATTTCCAAAGCACTATTGTTTTAAGGAACAGGTTAAAAAGAAAATCCTAATGTGATTTCTTTATAATGTGTGTGTTCTTTATCTTATCCTAGTGTCTAAAATCTTCTCCATGGCTGGACCCCAAATAATATTCCTTTACGTGCTAAGTGGTATCCAGAAAGTGGGATAGGTTTAATAAATACCTTAACATTAACGCTTACCCTCACCCTAACCCTAACCCTAAAACTAACCCTAACCCTAACCCTAACCCTAACACTAACCCTAACCCTAACCCTAACCCTAAACTACCGTTGACTGCTTCTGCCTCCAATAGATTTCCCAAGCACTATTGTTTAAGGAACAGGTTAAAAAGAAAATCCTAATGTGATTTCTTTATAATGTGTGTGTTCTTTATCTTATCCTAGTTTCTAAAATCTTCTCCATGGCTGGACCCAAGTAATATTCCTTTACTTGCTAATCTAGAGAGTGGGACAGGTTGAATAAATACCCTAACCCTAATGCATACCCTAACCCTAACCCATACCCTAACACTAACATGTACCCTAATCCTAACACAAACCCTAAACCCAGCCCTAACCCTAAAACTAACCATAACCCTAACCCTAACCCAAATAATATACCTTTATGTGCTAAGTGGTATCTAGAGAGTGGGATAGGTTTAATAATTACCCTAACCCTAACGCATACCCTAACCCTAACCCATACCCTAACCCTAACACGAATCCTAATCCTAACCTGTACCCTAAACCTAGCCCTAACCCTAACCTTAACCCTAACCCATAACCTACGCCGTACCCTCACCCATACCCTAAGCCGTACCCTAAACCTAACCCTAACCCTAACCCTAAACTACCCTTGACTGCTTCTGCCTCCAATAGATTTCCTAAGCACTAGTGTTTTAAGGAAAAGATTAAAAAGAAACTCCTAATGTGATTTCTTTGTAATGTGTGTGTTCTTTATCTTGTCCTAGTGTCTAAAATCTTCTCCATGGCTGGAACCCAAATAATATTCCTTTACACACTAAGTGGTATCTAGAGAGTGGGATAGTTTAATAAATAACCTAAACTTAACGCGTACCCAAACCCTAAATCATACCCTAACACTAACACGTACCCTAATCCTAACCCATACCCTAAACCTAGCCCTAACCCTAAAACTAACCCTAACCCTAACCTTAACACATACCCTACACCATACCCTCACCCGTACCTTAACCGGTACCCTATGCCGTACACTAACCCTAACCCTAATCTCAACCTTAACCCTAACCCATACCCTACACAGTACTCTCACCCGTACCCTAAGCCGTACCCTAAGCTGTACCCTAACCCAAACCCTAACCCTAACCCTATGCCTAACCCTAACCCTAAACTACCCTTGACTGCTTCTGCCTCCAATAGATTTCCAAAGCACTAGTGTTTTAAGGAACAGGTTAAAAAGAAAATCCTAATGTGATTTCTTTATAATGTGTGTGTTCTTTATCTTATCCTAGTGTATAAAAACTTCTTCATGGCTGGACCGCAAATAATATTCCTTTACGTGCTAAGTGGTATCTAGAGAGTGGGATAGGTTTAATAAATACACTAACCCTAACACGTACCCTCACCTAAGCCTAGCCTTAACCCTAAAACTAACCCTAAACCTAACCCTAAACCTAACCTTACGCCGTACCCACACCCATACCCTAACCCGTACCCTAAGCCGTACCCTAACCCTAACCCTAACCCTTACCCTTACCCTAACCCTAAAACTAACCCTAACCCTAACACTAACCCTAACTCTAACCCTAACCCTAACCCTAACACTAACCCTAAACCTAAACCTAACACTAACCTTAACCCTAAACCTAACCCTAACCCTAACGCTAAACTTCAACATACGCTGTACCCTCACCCGTACCCTAAGCCGTATCCTAACCCTAACCCTAACCCTAACCCTAAACTATCCTTGACTGCTTCTGCCTCCAATAGATTTCCTAAGCACTAGTGTTTTAAGGAACAGGTTAAAAAGAAACTCCTAATGTGATTTCTTTATAATGTGTGTGTTCTTTATCTTGTCCTAGTGTCTAAAATCTTCTCCATGGCTGGAACCCAAATAATATTCCTTTAAGTGCTAAGTGGTATCTAGAGTGTGGGATAGGTTTAATAAGTACCCTAACCCTAATGCGTACCCAAACCATAACGCATACCCTAACCCTAAAACGTACCCTAATCCTAATCCATAACCTAAACCTAGCCCTAACCGTAAAACTAACCCTTACCCTAACCCTAACCCATTCCCTATGCCGTACCCTCACCCGTACCCTAACCCGTACCCTAAGACGTACCCTAAACCTAACCCTAACCCTATCCCTACCCTAAAATACCCTTGACTGCTTCTGACTCCAATACATTTCATAGGCACTAGTGTTTTTAGGAACAGGTTAAAAAGAAAATCCTAATGTGATTTCCTTATAATGTGTGTGTTCTTTATCTTATCCTAGTGTCTAAAATCTTCTCCATGGCTGGACCCCAAATAATATTACTTTACATGCTACGTGTTATGTAGACAGTGGGATAGGTTTAATAAATACCCTAACCCTAACGTGTACCCTAACCCTAAATCATACCCTAACCCTAACACGTACCCTAATCCTAATCCATAACCTAAACCTAGCCCTAACCCTAAAACTAACACTAACCCTAACCTTAACACATACCCTACGCCATACCCTCACCCGTACCCTAACCGGTACCCTATGCCGTATCCTAAACCTGGTCCTAACCATAAAAATAACCATAACCATAACCCTAACCGTAAACTACCCTTGACTGCTTCTGCCTCCAATAGATTTCCCAAGCACTAGTGTTTAAGGAACAGGTTAAAAAGAAAATCCTAATGTGATTTCTTTATAATGTGTGTGTTCTTTATCTTATCCTAGTGTCTAAAATCTTCTCCATGGCTGGACCCCAAATAATATTTCTTTACGTGCTAAGTGGTATCTAGAGAGTGGGATAGGTTTAATAAATACCCTAACCCTAACGCATACCCTCACCCTAACCCTAACCGTAAAAGTAACCCTAACCCTAACCCTAACCCTAACCCTAACCCTAACCCTAACCCTAACCCTAACACTAACCCTAACACTAACCCTAACCCTAACCCTAACACTAACCCTAACCCTAAACCTAAACTACCCTTGACTGCTTCTGCCTCCAATAGATTTCCCAAGCACTAGTGTTTAAGGAACAGGTTAAAAAGAAAATCCTAATGTGATTTCTTTATAATGTGTGCGTTCGTTATCTTATCCTAGTTTCTAAAATCTTCTCCATGGCTGGACCCAAGTAATATTCCTTTACTTGCTAATCTAGAGAGTGGGACAGGTTTAATAAATACCCTAACCCTAATGCATACCCTAACCCTAACCCATACCCTAACACTAACATGTACCCTAATCCTAACCCAAAACCTAAACACAGACCTAAACCTAAAATTAATCATAACCCTAACCCTAACCCAAATAATATTCCTTTATGTGCTAAGTGGTAACTAGAGAGTGGGATAGGTTTAATAATTACCCTAACCCTAACGCATACCCTAACCCTAACCCATACCGTAACCCTAACACGTATCCTAATCCTAAACTGTACACTAAACCTAACCCTAACCCTAAAACTAACCCTAACCCTAACCCTAACCCATACTCTACGCTGTACCCTCACCTGTACCCTAACCCGTACCCTAACCCATACCCTAACACTAACATATACCCTAATCCTAACACAAACCCTAAACCCAGCCCTAACCCTAAAACTAACCATAACCCTAACCCTAACCCAAATATTCCTTTATGTGCTAAGTGGTATCTACAGAGTGGGATAGGTTTAATAAATACCCTAACCCTAACGCGTACCCAAACCATAACCCATACCCTAACCCTAACACGAATCCTAATCCTAACCTGTACCCTAAACATAGCCCTAACCCTAACCTTAACCCTAACCCTAACCCATAACCTACGCTGTACCCTCACCCATACCCTAAGCCGTACCCTAACCCTAACCCTAACCCTAAACTTAAACTACCCTTGACTGCTTCTGACTCCAATAGATTTCCTAAGCCCTAGTGTTTTAAGGAACAGGTTAAAAAAAAAATTCCTAATGTGATTTCTTTATAATGTGTGTGTTCTTTATCTTGTCCTAGTGTCTAAAATCTTCTCCATGGCTGGAACCCAAATAATATTCCTTTACGTGCTAAGTGGTATCTAGAGAGTGGGATAGGTTTAATAAATACCCTAACCCTAACGCGTACCCAAACCATAACCCATACCCTAACCCTAACACGTACCCTAATCCTAATCCGTAACCTAAACCTAGCCCTAACCCTAAAACTAACCCTTACCCTAACCCTAACCCATACCCTATGCCGTACCCTCACCCGTACCCTAACCCGTATCCTAAGATGTACCCTAAACCTAACCCTAACCCTAACCCTAACACTAAACTACCCTTGACTGCTTCTGCCTCCAATACATTTCCTAAGCACTAGTGTTTTAAGGAACAGGTTAAAAAGAAAATCCTAAGGTTATTTCCTTATAATGTGTGTGTCCTTTAACTTATCCTAGTGTCTAAAATCTTCTCCATGGCTGGACCCCAAGTAATATTCCTTTACGTGCTACGTGTTATGTAGATAGTGGGATAGGTTTAATAAATACCCTAACCCTAACACGTACCCTAACCCTAAACCATACCTTAACCCTAACACTTACGCTAATCCTAACCCATACACTAAACCTAGCCCTAACCCTAAAACTTACCCTAACCCTAACCTTAACACATACCCTACGCCATACCCTCACCCGTACTCTAACCCGTACCCTAAGCCATACCATAACCCTAACCCTAACCCTAAAACTACCCCTAAACCTAAAACTAACCCTAACTCTAACCCTAACCCTAACCCTAACACTAACCCTAAACCTAAACCTAACACTAACCTTAACCCTAACCCTAACCCTAACCCTAACGCTAAACTTAAACCTACGCTGTACCCTCACCCGTTCCCTAACCTGTACCCTAAGCCGTATCCTAACCCTAACCCTAAACCTAACCCTAACCCTAACCCATACCCTACGCCGTACCCTCACTGTACCCTAAACCATACCCTAAGCCGTACCATAACCCTAACCCTAACCCTAACCTAACCCTAAACCTATCCCTAACCCTAAACTACCCTTGACTTCTTTTGCCTCCAATAGATTTCCTAAGCACTAGTGTTTTACGAAACAGGTTAAAAAGAAAATTCTACTGTGATTTCTTTATAATGTGTGTATTCTTTATCTTATCCTAGTGGCTATAATCTTCTCCATGGCTCGACCCCAAATAATATTCCTTTACGTGCTAAGTGGTATCTAGAGAGTGGGATAGGTTTAATAAATACCCTAACGCTAACGTGTACACTATCCCTAACCCATACCCTAAACCTAACACGTACTCTAATTCTAACGCGTATGCTAAACCTAGCCCTAACCCTAAAACTATCCCTTACCCTAACCCATACACTACGCCATACCCTCAACCGTACCCTCACCCGTACCCTGAGCCGTACCATAAACCTAACCCTAACCCTAACCCTAACCCATACCCTATGCCGTACACTCACCGTACCCTCACCCGTACCCTAACCGTACCCTAACCCTAACCCTAACCCTAACCCTAACCCTAACCCCTACCGTACGCCGTACCCTCACCCGTACCCTATCCCATACCCTAAGCCGTACCCTAACCCTAACACTAACCCTAACCCTAACCCTAACCCTTAACTACCCTTGACTGCTTTTGCCTCCATTAGATTTCCTAAGCACTAGTGTTTTAAGGAACAGGTTAAAAAGAAAATCCTAATGTGATTTTTTTATAATGTGTTTATTCTTTATCTTATCCTAGTGACTAAAATCTTCTCCATGGCTGGACCCCAAATAATATTCCTTTACGTGCTACGTGGTATCTAGAGAGTGGGATAGGTTTAATAAAGACCCTAAACCTAACGTGTACCCTAACACTAACCCATACCGTAACACGTACCCTAATCCTAACCCATACCCTAAACCTAGCCTTAACCCTAACCCTAACCCTCACTCTAACCCTAAACCATATTCTATGCCATACACTCACCCGTACCCTAACCCGTACCCTAAGCCATACCCTAACCCTAACCCTAACCCTAACCCTAACCTATAGCCTACGCTGTACCCTCACACGTAGCCTAACCCGTACCCTAAGCCGTACCCTAACCCTAAACCTAACCATACCCTACGCTGTACCCTCACCCGTACCCTAACCCGTAACATAAGCCGTACCCTAACCCTAACCCTAACCCTAAACCTAACCCTAAAAAATCCTTGACTGCTTTTACCTCCAATAGAATTCCTAAGCACTAGGGTTTTAAGAAACAGGTTTAAAAGAAAATCCTAATGTGATTTCTTTATAATGTGTGTATTCTTTATCTTATCCTAGTGCCTAAAATCTTCTCCATGTCTGGACCCTAAGTAATATTCCTTTACGTGCTAAGTGGTATCTAGAGAGTGGGATATGTTTAATAAATACCCTAACCGTAACGTGTACCCTAACCCTAACCCATAGCCTAACTCTAACCCTCACCCATACCCTACGCCGTACCCTCACCCGTACCCTAACCCGTATCCTAAACAGTACCCTAACCGTAATCCTAACCGTAACCCATAACCTACGCCATACCCTCACCCGTACCCTAACCCGTACCCTAAGCCTTACCCTAACCCTAACACTAAATCTAACCCTAAACCTAACCGATGCCCTACACCGTACCCTCACCCGTACCCTAACCTGTACCCTAAGCCGTACCCTAACTCTAAACCTAAACCTAACCCATACCCTATGCCGTACCCTCACCCTAACCCTAACCCTAACTCTAACCCTAACCCTAAACATACCGTATGCCGTACCCTCACCCGTACCCTAACCCGTACCCTAAGCCATACGCTAACCCTAATCGTAACCCTAACCTAACCCATAGACTACGCCATACCCCCACCCGTACCCTAACCCATACCCTAAGCCGTACCATAACCCTAACCCTAACCCTAACCCTAAACCTAACCTGTACCCTAAGCCGTACCCTCACCCGTACCCTAACCCGTACCCTAAGCCATACCCTAACACTAACCCTAACCCTAACCCTAATACTAACCATATCCCTAAACTACCCTTGACTGATTTTGCCTCCTATTGATTTCCTAAGCACTAGTATTTTAAGGAACAGGTTAAAAAGAAAATACTAATGTGATTGCTATATAATGTCTTTATTCTTTATCTTATCCTAGTGTCTAAAATCTTGTCCATGGCTGGACCCCAAATAATATTCCTTTACGTGCTACGTGGTATCTAGAGAGTGGGGTAGGTTTAATAAATACCCTAACCCTAACGTGTACCCTAACCCTAACCCATACCCTAAGCCTAACACGTACCCTAATCCTAAGCCGTACCCTAAACATAGCCCTAACCCTAAAACTAACCCTAACCCTATCCCTAATCCATAACCTACGCCATACCCTCACCTGTACCCTAAACCGTATCCTAAGCCGTACCCTAACCCTAACCCTAAACCTAACCCATACCCTATGCCGTACCCTCACCCGTACCCTAAACCGTATCCTAAGCTGTACCCTTACCCTAACACTAAGCATAACCCTAACCCTAACGCATACACTACGCTGTAACCTCACCCATACGCTAACCCATAACCTAAGCCGTACCCTAACCCTAACTCTAACCCTAACCCATTCCCTACGCTGTACCCTCACCTGTACCCTAAACTTTACCCTAAGCCATAACCTAACCCTAACCCTAACCTTAACCCTAACCTTAACCCAACCTCTATGCCTTACTCTCATCCGTACCCTAACCCGTACCCTAAGCCGTACTCTAATCCTAACCCTAACACTAACCCAAAGCCATATCCTATGCTGTACCCGCCCCCGTAACCTAACACGTACCCTAAGCCGTACCCTAACCCTAACCCTAACCCTAAACTACCTTTGACTGCTTTTGCCTCCAATAGATTTCGTAAGCACTAGTGTTTTGAGAAACAGGTTAAAAAGAAAATCCTAATGTGATTTCTTTATAATGTGTGTGTTCTTTATCTTATCCTAGTGTCTAAAATCTTCTCCATGGCTGGACCCCAAATAATATTGCTTTACGTACTACGTGTTATCTAGAGAGTGGGGTAGGTTTAATAAATACCTTAACCGTAACATGTACCCTAACCCTTACCCATAACCTAACACGTACCCTAATCCTAACCCATACCATAAACCTAGCCTTAACCCTAACCCTCACCCTAACCCTAACCCATATTCTACGCCATACACTCACCAGTACCCTAACTCGTACCCTAAGCGGTACCCTAACCCTAACCCTAACCCTAACCCTAACCTATACACTACGCTATACCCTCACCCGTACCGTAACCCCTACCCTAAGCCATACCCTAACCTCAACCCTAAAACATACCCTACGCCTTGCCCTTACCCATACCCTAACCTGTACCCTAAGCCGTTCCCTAACCCTTACCCTAACCCTAACACATACCGTACACCGTACGCTCACCCGTACCCTATTCCATACCCTAAGCCTTATGCTAACCCTAACACTAACCCTAACACATACCCTACGCCTTGCCCTTACCCATACCCTAACCCTAACCCTAACCCTAACCCTCACACATACCCTACGCCGTACCCTAACCCATACCCTAACCCTAACCCTAACCCCAACCCTATCCATGAACTACCCTTGACTGCTTTTGCCTCCAATAGATTTCCTAAGCACTGGTGTCTTAAGGAACATGTTAAAAAGAAAATCGTAATGTGATTTCTTTATAATGTGTGTATTCTTTATCTTATCCTAGTGTCTAAAGTCTTCTCCATGGCTGGACCCCAAATAATATTCCTTTACGTGCTAACTGGTATCTAGAGAGTGGGATAGGATTAATAAATACCCTAATCATAACGTGTACCCTAACCCTAACATGTACCCTAATCCTAACCCGTACCCTAAACCTAGCCAAAACCCTAAAACTAATCCTAACCCTAACCCTAAACCATACCCTACGCCGTACCCTCACCTGTACCCTAACCCGTACCCTAAGCCGTACCCTAACACTAACCCTAACCCTAATCCTAACCCTAACCCATATCCTACGCCATACACTCACCCATACCCTTACCCATATCCTAAGCCGTACCCTAACCCTAACCCTAACCCTAACCGTAACCGTAACCATAACCCTAAACTACCCTTTAATTGTTTTGCCACCAATAGATTTCCTAAGGAATAGTGTTTTAAGGAACAAGCTAAAAAGAAAATCCTAATATGATTTCTTTATAATTTGTGTATTCTTTATCTTATCCTTGTGTCTAAAATCTTCTCCATAGCTGACCCCAAATAATATTCCTTTACGTGCTAAGTGGTATCTAGAGAGTGGGATAGGTTTAATAATTACACTAACGCTAACGTGTACCCTAACCCTAACCCATAACCTAACCCTAACACGTACCCTAATCCTAACCCGTAACCTAAACCTAACCCTTACACTATAACTAACCCTAACCCTAAACGATAACCTATGCCGTACCCTCACCCATAACATAACCCGTACCCTAAGCCCTACCCTAACCCTAACCCTAAACCTAACCCTAACCCTAACCCATTCCCTACGCCGTACCCTCCCCCATACCCTAACCTGTACCCTACGCCGTACCCTAACCCTAAACATAACCCATAGCGAACGCCGTACCCTAACCCGTACGCTAACACTAAAACTAACCCTAACCCTATCCCTAAACTACCCTTGAGTGCTTTTGCCTCCAATACATTTCCTAAGCACTAGTGTTTTAAGGAACAGGTTAAAGAGAAAATCCTAATGTGATTTCTTTATAATGTGTGTATTCTTTATCTTATCCTAGTGTCTAAAATCTTCTCCATGGCTGGACCACAAATAATATTCCTTTACGTGCTAAGTGGTATCTAGACAGTGGGATAGGTTTAATAAATACCCTAACGCTAACCTGTACCCTAACCCTATCCCTAACACGTACCCTAACCCTAACCCTAACCCTAACCCTAAGCCTAGCCCTAACCCTAAAACTAACCCTAACCCTAACCCATACACTACGCTGTACCCTCACCCGTACCCTAACCCGTACCTTAAGCCGTACCCTAACCCTAACCCTAACCCTAACCCATACCCTACGCCATACACTCACCCGTACACTATCCCGTACCCTAAGCGGTACCCTAACACTAACCCTAACCCTAACCCATACCCTACGCCGTACCATCACACGTACCCTAACGCGTACCCTAAGCCGTACCCTAACCCTAACCCTAACCCTAACCCTAACCCTAACCCTAACCCTAACCCTAACCCTAACCCTAACACTAACCCTAACCCTAAACCTAAACTACCCTTGACTGCTTCTGCCTCCAATAGATTTCCCAAGCACTAGTGTTTAAGGAACAGGTTAAAAAGAAAATCCTAATGTGATTTCTTTATAATGTGTGCGTTCGTTATCTTATCCTAGTTTCTAAAATCTTCTCCATGGCTGGACCCAAGTAATATTCCTTTACTTGCTAATCTAGAGAGTGGGACAGGTTTAATAAATACCCTAACCCTAATGCATACCCTAACCCTAACCCATACCCTAACACTAACATGTACCCTAATCCTAACCCAAAACCTAAACACAGACCTAAACCTAAAATTAATCATAACCCTAACCCTAACCCAAATAATATTCCTTTATGTGCTAAGTGGTAACTAGAGAGTGGGATAGGTTTAATAATTACCCTAACCCTAACGCATACCCTAACCCTAACCCATACCGTAACCCTAACACGTATCCTAATCCTAAACTGTACACTAAACCTAGCCCTAACCCTAAAACTAACCCTAACCCTAACCCTAACCCATACTCTACGCTGTACCCTCACCTGTACCCTAACCCGTACCCTAACCCATACCCTAACACTAACATATACCCTAATCCTAACACAAACCCTAAACCCAGCCCTAACCCTAAAACTAACCATAACCCTAACCCTAACCCAAATATTCCTTTATGTGCTAAGTGATATCTACAGAGTGGGATAGGTTTAATAAATACCCTAACCCTAACGCGTACCCAAACCATAACCCATACCCTAACCCTAACACGAATCCTAATCCTAACCTGTACCCTAAACATAGCCCTAACCCTAACCTTAACCCTAACCCTAACCCATAACCTACGCTGTACCCTCACCCATACCCTAAGCCGTACCCTAACCCTAACCCTAACCCTAAACTTAAACTACCCTTGACTGCTTCTGACTCCAATAGATTTCCTAAGCCCTAGTGTTTTAAGGAACAGGTTAAAAAAAAAATTCCTAATGTGATTTCTTTATAATGTGTGTGTTCTTTATCTTGTCCTAGTGTCTAAAATCTTCTCCATGGCTGGAACCCAAATAATATTCCTTTACGTGCTAAGTGGTATCTAGAGAGTGGGATAGGTTTAATAAATACCCTAACCCTAACGCGTACCCAAACCATAACCCATACCCTAACCCTAACACGTACCCTAATCCTAATCCGTAACCTAAACCTAGCCCTAACCCTAAAACTAACCCTTACCCTAACCCTAACCCATACCCTATGCCGTACCCTCACCCGTACCCTAACCCGTATCCTAAGATGTACCCTAAACCTAACCCTAACCCTAACCCTAACACTAAACTACCCTTGACTGCTTCTGCCTCCAATACATTTCCTAAGCACTAGTGTTTTAAGGAACAGGTTAAAAAGAAAATCCTAAGGTTATTTCCTTATAATGTGTGTGTCCTTTAACTTATCCTAGTGTCTAAAATCTTCTCCATGGCTGGACCCCAAGTAATATTCCTTTACGTGCTACGTGTTATGTAGATAGTGGGATAGGTTTAATAAATACCCTAACCCTAACACGTACCCTAACCCTAAACCATACCTTAACCCTAACACTTACGCTAATCCTAACCCATACACTAAACCTAGCCCTAACCCTAAAACTTACCCTAACCCTAACCTTAACACATACCCTACGCCATACCCTCACCCGTACTCTAACCCGTACCCTAAGCCATACCATAACCCTAACCCTAACCCTAAAACTACCCCTAAACCTAAAACTAACCCTAACTCTAACCCTAACCCTAACCCTAACACTAACCCTAAACCTAAACCTAACACTAACCTTAACCCTAACCCTAACCCTAACCCTAACGCTAAACTTAAACCTACGCTGTACCCTCACCCGTTCCCTAACCTGTACCCTAAGCCGTATCCTAACCCTAACCCTAAACCTAACCCTAACCCTAACCCATACCCTACGCCGTACCCTCACTGTACCCTAAACCATACCCTAAGCCGTACCATAACCCTAACCCTAACCCTAACCTAACCCTAAACCTATCCCTAACCCTAAACTACCCTTGACTTCTTTTGCCTCCAATAGATTTCCTAAGCACTAGTGTTTTACGAAACAGGTTAAAAAGAAAATTCTAATGTGATTTCTTTATAATGTGTGTATTCTTTATCTTATCCTAGTGGCTATAATCTTCTCCATGGCTCGACCCCAAATAATATTCCTTTACGTGCTAAGTGGTATCTAGAGAGTGGGATAGGTTTAATAAATACCCTAACGCTAACGTGTACACTATCCCTAACCCATACCCTAAACCTAACACGTACTCTAATTCTAACGCGTATGCTAAACCTAGCCCTAACCCTAAAACTATCCCTTACCCTAACCCATACACTACGCCATACCCTCAACCGTACCCTCACCCGTACCCTGAGCCGTACCATAAACCTAACCCTAACCCTAACCCTAACCCATACCCTATGCCGTACACTCACCGTACCCTCACCCGTACCCTAACCGTACCCTAACCCTAACCCTAACCCTAACCCTAACCCTAACCCCTACCGTACGCCGTACCCTCACCCGTACCCTATCCCATACCCTAAGCCGTACCCTAACCCTAACACTAACCCTAACCCTAACCCTAACCCTTAACTACCCTTGACTGCTTTTGCCTCCATTAGATTTCCTAAGCACTAGTGTTTTAAGGAACAGGTTAAAAAGAAAATCCTAATGTGATTTTTTTATAATGTGTTTATTCTTTATCTTATCCTAGTGACTAAAATCTTCTCCATGGCTGGACCCCAAATAATATTCCTTTACGTGCTACGTGGTATCTAGAGAGTGGGATAGGTTTAATAAAGACCCTAAACCTAACGTGTACCCTAACACTAACCCATACCGTAACACGTACCCTAATCCTAACCCATACCCTAAACCTAGCCTTAACCCTAACCCTAACCCTCACTCTAACCCTAAACCATATTCTATGCCATACACTCACCCGTACCCTAACCCGTACCCTAAGCCATACCCTAACCCTAACCCTAACCCTAACCCTAACCTATAGCCTACGCTGTACCCTCACACGTAGCCTAACCCGTACCCTAAGCCGTACCCTAACCCTAAACCTAACCATACCCTACGCTGTACCCTCACCCGTACCCTAACCCGTAACATAAGCCATACCCTAACCCTAACCCTAACCCTAAACCTAACCCTAAAAAATCCTTGACTGCTTTTACCTCCAATAGAATTCCTAAGCACTAGGGTTTTAAGAAACAGGTTTAAAAGAAAATCCTAATGTGATTTCTTTATAATGTGTGTATTCTTTATCTTATCCTAGTGCCTAAAATCTTCTCCATGTCTGGACCCTAAGTAATATTCCTTTACGTGCTAAGTGGTATCTAGAGAGTGGGATACGTTTAATAAATACCCTAACCGTAACGTGTACCCTAACCCTAACCCATAGCCTAACTCTAACCCTCACCCATACCCTACGCCGTACCCTCACCCGTACCCTAACCCGTATCCTAAACAGTACCCTAACCGTAATCCTAACCGTAACCCATAACCTACGCCATACCCTCACCCGTACCCTAACCCGTACCCTAAGCCTTACCCTAACCCTAACACTAAATCTAACCCTAAACCTAACCGATGCCCTACACCGTACCCTCACCCGTACCCTAACCTGTACCCTAAGCCGTACCCTAACTCTAAACCTAAACCTAACCCATACCCTATGCCGTACCCTCACCCTAACCCTAACCCTAACTCTAACCCTAACCCTAAACATACCGTATGCCGTACCCTCACCCGTACCCTAACCCGTACCCTAAGCCATACGCTAACCCTAATCGTAACCCTAACCTAACCCATAGACTACGCCATACCCCCACCCGTACCCTAACCCATACCCTAAGCCGTACCATAACCCTAACCCTAACCCTAACCCTAAACCTAACCTGTACCCTAAGCCGTACCCTCACCCGTACCCTAACCCGTACCCTAAGCCATACCCTAACACTAACCCTAACCCTAACCCTAATACTAACCATATCCCTAAACTACCCTTGACTGATTTTGCCTCCTATTGATTTCCTAAGCACTAGTATTTTAAGGAACAGGTTAAAAAGAAAATACTAATGTGATTGCTATATAATGTCTTTATTCTTTATCTTATCCTAGTGTCTAAAATCTTGTCCATGGCTGGACCCCAAATAATATTCCTTTACGTGCTACGTGGTATCTAGAGAGTGGGGTAGGTTTAATAAATACCCTAACCCTAACGTGTACCCTAACCCTAACCCATACCCTAAGCCTAACACGTACCCTAATCCTAAGCCGTACCCTAAACATAGCCCTAACCCTAAAACTAACCCTAACCCTATCCCTAATCCATAACCTACGCCATACCCTCACCTGTACCCTAAACCGTATCCTAAGCCGTACCCTAACCCTAACCCTAAACCTAACCCATACCCTATGCCGTACCCTCACCCGTACCCTAAACCGTATCCTAAGCTGTACCCTTACCCTAACACTAAGCATAACCCTAACCCTAACGCATACACTACGCTGTAACCTCACCCATACGCTAACCCATAACCTAAGCCGTACCCTAACCCTAACTCTAACCCTAACCCATTCCCTACGCTGTACCCTCACCTGTACCCTAAACTTTACCCTAAGCCATAACCTAACCCTAACCCTAACCTTAACCCTAACCTTAACCCAACCTCTATGCCTTACTCTCATCCGTACCCTAACCCGTACCCTAAGCCGTACTCTAATCCTAACCCTAACACTAACCCAAAGCCATATCCTATGCTGTACCCGCCCCCGTAACCTAACACGTACCCTAAGCCGTACCCTAACCCTAACCCTAACCCTAAACTACCTTTGACTGCTTTTGCCTCCAATAGATTTCGTAAGCACTAGTGTTTTGAGAAACAGGTTAAAAAGAAAATCCTAATGTGATTTCTTTATAATGTGTGTGTTCTTTATCTTATCCTAGTGTCTAAAATCTTCTCCATGGCTGGACCCCAAATAATATTGCTTTACGTACTACGTGTTATCTAGAGAGTGGGGTAGGTTTAATAAATACCTTAACCGTAACATGTACCCTAACCCTTACCCATAACCTAACACGTACCCTAATCCTAACCCATACCATAAACCTAGCCTTAACCCTAACCCTCACCCTAACCCTAACCCATATTCTACGCCATACACTCACCAGTACCCTAACTCGTACCCTAAGCGGTACCCTAACCCTAACCCTAACCCTAACCCTAACCTATACACTACGCTATACCCTCACCCGTACCGTAACCCCTACCCTAAGCCATACCCTAACCTCAACCCTAAAACATACCCTACGCCTTGCCCTTACCCATACCCTAACCTGTACCCTAAGCCGTTCCCTAACCCTTACCCTAACCCTAACACATACCGTACACCGTACGCTCACCCGTACCCTATTCCATACCCTAAGCCTTATGCTAACCCTAACACTAACCCTAACACATACCCTACGCCTTGCCCTTACCCATACCCTAACCCTAACCCTAACCCTAACCCTCACACATACCCTACGCCGTACCCTAACCCATACCCTAACCCTAACCCTAACCCCAACCCTATCCATGAACTACCCTTGACTGCTTTTGCCTCCAATAGATTTCCTAAGCACTGGTGTCTTAAGGAACATGTTAAAAAGAAAATCGTAATGTGATTTCTTTATAATGTGTGTATTCTTTATCTTATCCTAGTGTCTAAAGTCTTCTCCATGGCTGGACCCCAAATAATATTCCTTTACGTGCTAACTGGTATCTAGAGAGTGGGATAGGATTAATAAATACCCTAATCATAACGTGTACCCTAACCCTAACATGTACCCTAATCCTAACCCGTACCCTAAACCTAGCCAAAACCCTAAAACTAATCCTAACCCTAACCCTAAACCATACCCTACGCCGTACCCTCACCTGTACCCTAACCCGTACCCTAAGCCGTACCCTAACACTAACCCTAACCCTAATCCTAACCCTAACCCATATCCTACGCCATACACTCACCCATACCCTTACCCATATCCTAAGCCGTACCCTAACCCTAACCCTAACCCTAACCGTAACCGTAACCATAACCCTAAACTACCCTTTAATTGTTTTGCCACCAATAGATTTCCTAAGGAATAGTGTTTTAAGGAACAAGCTAAAAAGAAAATCCTAATATGATTTCTTTATAATTTGTGTATTCTTTATCTTATCCTTGTGTCTAAAATCTTCTCCATAGCTGACCCCAAATAATATTCCTTTACCTGCTAAGTGGTATCTAGAGAGTGGGATAGGTTTAATAATTACACTAACGCTAACGTGTACCCTAACCCTAACCCATAACCTAACCCTAACACGTACCCTAATCCTAACCCGTAACCTAAACCTACCCCTTACACTATAACTAACCCTAACCCTAAACGATAACCTATGCCGTACCCTCACCCGTAACATAACCCGTACCCTAAGCCCTACCCTAACCCTAACCCTAAACCTAACCCTAACCCTAACCCATTCCCTACGCCGTACCCTCCCCCATACCCTAACCTGTACCCTACGCCGTACCCTAACCCTAAACATAACCCATAGCGAACGCCGTACCCTAACCCGTACGCTAACACTAAAACTAACCCTAACCCTATCCCTAAACTACCCTTGAGTGCTTTTGCCTCCAATACATTTCCTAAGCACTAGTGTTTTAAGGAACAGGTTAAAGAGAAAATCCTAATGTGATTTCTTTATAATGTGTGTATTCTTTATCTTATCCTAGTGTCTAAAATCTTCTCCATGGCTGGACCACAAATAATATTCCTTTACGTGCTAAGTGGTATCTAGACAGTGGGATAGGTTTAATAAATACCCTAACGCTAACCTGTACCCTAACCCTATCCCTAACACGTACCCTAACCCTAACCCTAACCCTAACCCTAAGCCTAGCCCTAACCCTAAAACTAACCCTAACCCTAACCCATACACTACGCTGTACCCTCACCCGTACCCTAACCCGTACCTTAAGCCGTACCCTAACCCTAACCCTAACCCTAACCCTAACCCTAACCCATACCCTACGCCATACACTCACCCGTACACTATCCCGTACCCTAAGCGGTACCCTAACACTAACCCTAACCCTAACCCATACCCTACGCCGTACCATCACACGTACCCTAACGCGTACCCTAAGCCGTACCCTAACCCTAACCCTAACCCTAACCCATACCCTACGCCGTAACCGCACACGTATCCTAACCCGTACCCTAAGCCGTACCCTAACCCTAACCCTAACCCTAACCCATACGCTACGCCGTACCCTCACCCGTACCTTAACCCGTATCCTAAGCCGTACCCTAACTCTAACACTAACCCTAAACCTAAACTACCCTTGACTGCTTTTGCCTTCATTAGATTTCCTAAGCACTAGTGTTTTAAGGAACAGGTTAAAAAGAAAATCCTAATGTGATTTCTTTATAATGTGTTTGTTCTTTATCTTATCCTAGTGACTAAAATCTTCTCCATGGCTGTACCCCAAATAATATTCCTTTACGTGCTAAGTGGTATCTAGAAACTGGGATCGGTTTAATAAATACCCTAATTCTAACGTGTACCCTAACTCTAACCCATACCCTAACCCTAACGCGTACCCTAACCCTAACCCAAACCCTAACCCTAATACGTACGCTAATCCTAAACCGTACCCTAAACCAATCCCTAACCCTAAAACTAACCCTAACCCTAACCCTAGCCCTAACCCTATCCCATACCCTACGCGGTACTCTCACACGTACCCTAACGCGTACCCTAAGCCGTACCCTAAAACTAACCCATACCCTACGCCGTAACTGCACACGTATCCCAACCCGTACCCTAAGCCGTACCCTAACCCTAACCCTAACCCTAACCAATACGCTACGGCGTACCCTCACCCGTACCCTAACCCGTACCCTAAGCCGTACCCTAACCCTAACCCTAACCCTAACCCTAACCCATACCCTACAACGTACCGTCAAACTTACCCTAAACCGTACCCTAAGCCGTACCCTAACCCTAACCCTAACCCTAAACTATACCTTACGCCCTACCCTCACTCGTACACTAACCCATACCCTAAGCCGTACCCTAACCCTAACCCTAGCCCTAACCTTAACCCATACCCTACGCCGTACCCTCACACGTACACTAACGCGTACCCTAAGCCATACCGTAACCCTAACCCTAAACCTAACCCTAACCCTAACCCTAACCCTAAACTACCCTTGACTGCTTTTGCCTCCATTAGATTTCCTAAGCACTAGTGTTTTAAGGAACAGGTTAAAAAGAAAATACTAATGTGATTTTTTTATAATGTGTTTATTCTTTATCTTATCCTAGTGACTAAAATCTTCTCCATGGCTGGACCCCAAATAATATTCCTTTACGTGCTAAGTGGTATCTAGAGAGTGGGATAGGTTTAATAAATACCCTAATCCTAACGTGTACCCTAACCCTAACCCATACCCTAACCCTAATGCGTACCCTAACCCTAACCCAAACCCTAACCCTAACACGTATGCTAATCCTAACCCGTACCCTAAACCAATCCCTAACCCTAAAACTAACCCTAACCCTAACCCTAACCCTAACCCATACCCTACAACGTACCCTCACACTTACCCTAAATCATACCCTAAGCCGTAACCTAACCCTAACCTTAACCCGAAACTATACCTTACGCCCTACCCTCACTCGTACCCTAACCCATACCCTAAGCTGTACCCTAACCTTAACCCTAACCCTAGCCCTAACCCTATCCCATACCCTACGCGGTACTCTCAAACGTACCCTAACGCGTACCCTAAGCCGTACCCTAACCCTAACCCATACCCTACGCCGTAACCGCACACATATCCCAACCCGTACCCTAAGCCGTACCCTATCCCTAACCCTAACCCTAACCCATACGCTACGCCATACCCTCACCCGTACCCTAAACCGTATCCTAAGCCGTACCCTAACCCTAACCCTAACCCTAACCTATACCCTACGCCGGACCCTCACCAGTACCCTAACCTGTACCCTAAGCCGTACCCTAACCCTAACCCATACACTATGCCGTACCCTAACCCGTACCCTAACCCTTATCCTAAGCCGTACCCTAACCCTAACCAATACCCTACGCAGTACCCTCACCCATACCCTCACCCGTACCCTAAGCCGTACCCTAACGCTAACCCTAACCCTAACACTAACCTTAACCCATACGCTATGCCGTACCCTCACCCGTACCCTAAACCATATCCTAAGCCGTACCCTAACCCTAACCTTAACCCTAACCTATATCCTACGCCGTACCCCCACCCGTACCATAACCCGTACCCTAAGCCGTACCCTAACCCTAACCCTAACCCTAACCCATACCCTACTCCGTACCCTAACCCGTACCCTAACCCGTATCCTAAGCAGTACCCATCCCTAACCAATACCCTATTCAGTACCCTCACCCGTAACCTCACCCGTAACCTAAGCCGTACCGCAACCCTAACCCTAACCCTAAACCTAACCCTAACCCTAACCCTAACCCTAACCCTAACCCAAACCCTATGCCGTACCCTCACCCATACCCTAACCCGTACCCTAAGCCGTACCCTAACCCTAACCCTAACCCTAACCCTAACCCAAACCCTATGCCGTACCCTCACCCATACCCTATCCCATATCCTACGCCGTACCCTAACCTGTATCCCAAGCCGTACCCTAACCCTAACCAATACCCTACGCCGTAACCGCACACATATCCCAACCCGTACCCTAAGCCGTACCCTAACCCTAACCCTAACCCTAACCCATACGCTACGCCATACCCTCACCCGTACCCTAAACCGTATCCTAAGCCGTACCCTAACCCTAACCGTAACCCTAATCTATACCCTACGCCGGACCCTCACCCGTACCCTAACCTGTACCCTAACCCGTATCCTAAGCCGTACCCTAACCCTAACCAATACCCTACGCAGTACCCTCACCCGTACCCTCAAACGTACCCTAAGCCATACCCTAACCCTAACCCTAAACCTAACCCTGACCCCTACCGTACGCCGTAGCCTCACCCGTATCCTATACCATACCCTAACCCGTACCCTAACCCTAACACTAACCCTAACCCTAACCCCAACCCTAAACTACCCTTGACTGTTTTTGCCTCCATTAGATTTCCTAAGCACTAGTGTTTTAAGGAACAGGTTAAAAAGAAAATCCTAATGTGATTTTTTTATAATGTGCTTATTCTTTATCTTATCCTAGTGACTAAAATCTTCTCCATGGCTGGACCCCAAATAATATTCCTTTACGTGCTAAGTGGTATCTAGAGAGTGGGATAGGTTTAATAAATACCCTAATCCTAACGTGTACCCTAACCCTAACCCATACCCTAACCCAAACCCTAACCGTAACACGTACGCTAATCGTAACCCGTACCTTAAACCAATCCCTAACCTTAAAACTAACCCTACCCCTAACCCTAACCCATACCCTACGCCGTACCCTCACCCGTACCCTAACCCGTACCCTAAGCCGTACCCTAACCCTAACCCTAACCCGAACCCATACCCTACAACGTACCCTCTCACTTACCCTAAACCGTACCCTAAGCTGTAACCTAACCCTAACCCTAACCCTAAACTATACCTTACGCCCTACCCTCACTCATACCCTAACCCGTACCCTAAGCCGTACCCTAACCCTATCCCTAACCCTAACCCATAACCTACGCCGTACCCTCACCCGTACCCTAACCCTTATCCTAAGCCGTACGCTAACCCTAACCAATACCCTACGCATTACCCTCACCCATACCCTCACCCGTACACTAAGCCGTACCCTAACCCTAACCCTAACCCTAACCCTAACCCATACGCTATGCCGTACCCTCACCCGTACCCTAAACCGTATCCTAAGCCGTACCCTAACCCTAATCCTAACCCTAACCTATACCCTATGCCGTACCCTCACCCGTACCCTAACCCGTACCCTAAGCCGTACCCTAACCCTAACCCTAACCCTAACCCATACCCTACGCCGTACCCTAACCCGTACCCTAACCCGTATCCTAAGCCGTACCCTAACCCTAACCAATACCCTACGCCGTACCCTCACCCGTACCCTATCCCATACCCTACGCCGTACCATAACCTGCATCCTAAGCCGTACCCTAACCCTAACCAATACCCTACGCAGTACCCTCACCCATACCCTAACCCGTACCCTAAGCCGTACCCTAACCCTAACCCTAACGCGAACCCATACCCTACAATGTACCCTCACACTTACCCTAAACCGTACCCTAAGCCGTATCCTAACCCTAACCCTAACCCTAAACTATACCTTACGCCCTGCCCTCACTCGTACCCTAACCCGTACCCTAAGACGTACCCTAACCCTAACCCTAACCCTAGCCCTACCCCTAACCCATACCCTACGCCGTACCGTCACACGTACCCTAACGCGTACCCTAAGCCGTACCCTAACCCTAACCCTAAAACTAACCCGTACCCTACGCCGTAACCGCACACGTATCCTAACCCGTATCCTAAGCCGTACCCTAAACCTAACCCTAACCCTAACCCATACGCTACGCCGTGCCCTCAGCCGTACCCTAACCCGTACCCTAAGCCGTGCCCTAAGCCTAACCCTAACCCTAACCCTAACCCTAACCCATACCCTACGACGTACCCTAACCCCTACCCTAACCCGTACCCTAAGCCGTACCCTAACCCTAAGCCTAACCCATACGCTACGCCGTACCTTCACCCGTACCCTAACCCGTATCCTAAGCCGTACCCTAACCCTAACCCTAACCCTAACCTATACCTTACGCCGTACCCTCACCCGTACCCTAAACCGTACCCTAAGCCGTACCATAACCCTAACCCTAACCCTAACCCTAACCCTAACCCTAACCCTAACCCATACCCTACGCCGTACCCTAATCTGTACCCTAACCCGTATCCTAAGCCGTACCCTAACCCTAACCAATACCCTACGCAGTACCCTCACCCGTACCCTAAGCCGTACCCTAACCCTAACCCTAACCCTAACCCCTACCCTACGCCGTACCCTCACCCGTACCCTATCCCATACCCTAACCCGTACCCTAACCCTAACCCTAACCCTAACCCTAACCCTAACCCTAAACTACCCTTGACTGCTTTTGTCTCCATTAGATTGCCTAAGCACTAGTGTTTTAAGGAACAGGTTAAAAAGAAAATCCTAATGTGATTTTTTTATAATGTGTTTATTCTTTATCTTATCCTATTGACTAAAATCTTCTCATGGCTGGACCCCAAATAATATTCTTTTACGTGCTAAGTGGTATCTAGAGAGTGGGGTAGGTTTAATAAATACCCTAATCCTAACGTGTACCCTAACCCCTACCCTAGCCCTAACGCGTACCCTAACCCTAACACAAACCCTAACCCTAACACGTACGCTAATCCTAAACCATACCCTAAAACAATCCCTAACCCTAAAACTAACCCTAACCCAAACCCTAACGCTAACCCATACCCTACGCCGTACCCTCACCCGTACCCTAACCCGTACCCTAAGCCGTACCCTAAACCTAACCCTATCCCTAACACATACCCTACAACGTACCCTCACACTTACCCTAAACCTTACCCTAAGCCGTACCCTAACCCTAACCCTAACCCTAAACTACACCTTACGCCCTACCCTCACTAGTACCCTAACCCGTACCCTAAGTCGTAACCTAACCCTAACCCTAACCCTAGCCCTAACCCTAACCCATACCCTACGCCGTACCCTCACACGTACCCTAACACGTACCCTAAGCCGTAACCTAACCCTAACCCTAACCCTAACCCGTACGCTATGCCGTACCCTCACCCGTACCCTAACCCGTATCCTAAGCCGTACCCTAACCCTAACCAATACCCTACGCAGTACCCTCACCTGTACCCTCAACCGTACCCTAAGCCGTACCCTAACCCTAACCCTAACACTAACCCTGACCCCTACCGTATGCCGTAGCCTCACCCGTACCCTATACCATACCCTAAGCCGTACCCTAACCCTAACACTAACCCTAACCCTAACCCTAACCATAAACTCCCCTTGACTGCTTTTGCCTCCATTAGATTTCCTAAGCACTAGTGTTTTAAGGAACAGGTTAAAAAGAAAATCCTAATGTGATTTTTTATAATGTGTTTATTCTTTATCTTATCCTAGTGACGAAAATCTTCTCCATGGCTGGACCCCAAATAATATTCCTTTACGTGCTAAGTGGTATCTAGAGAGTGGGATAGGTTTAATAAATACCCTAATCCTAACGTGTACCCTAACCCTAACCCATACCCTAACCCTAACGCGTACGCTAACCGTAACCCAAACCCTAACCCTAACACGTACGCTAATCCTAACCCGTACCCTAAACCAATCCCTAACCCTAACCCTAACCCTAACCCATACCCTACACCGTACCCTCACCCGTACCCTAACTCGTACCCTAAGCCGTACCCTAACCCTAACCCTAACCCTAACCCTAACCCATACCCTACAACGTACCCTCACAGTTACCCTAAACCATACCCTAAGCCGTACCTTAACCCTAACCCTAACCGTAAACTATACCTTACGCCCTACCCTCACTGGTACCCTAACCCTTACCCTAACCCGTACCCTAACCCTAAACCTAACCCTAGCCTTAACCCTAACCCATACCCTACGCCGTACCCTCAAACGTACCCTAATGCGTACCCTACGCCGTAACCTAACCCTAACCCTAACCCTAACCCATACCCTACGCCGTAACCGCACATGTATCCTAACCCGTATGCTACGCCGTACCGTAACCCTAACCCTAACCCTCACCCATACGCTACGTCGTACCCTCACCCGGACCCTAACCCGTATCCTAAGCCGTACCCTAACCCGAAACCTAACCCTAAACCCTACCCTACGCCGTACCCTCACACGTACCCTAACCCATACCCTAAGCTGTACCCTAACTCTAACCCTAACCCTAACCCTAACCCATACCCTACGCCGTACCCTAATCTGTACCCTAACCCGTATCCTAAGCCGTACCCTAACCCTAACCAATACCCTACGCAGTACCCTCACCCGTACCCTAAGCCGTACCCTAACCCTAACCCTAACCCTAACCCCTACCCTACGCCGTACCCTCACCCGTACCCTATCCCATACCCTAACCCGTACCCTAACCCTAACCCTAACCCTAACCCTAACCCTAACCATAAACTCCCCTTGACTGCTTTTGCCTCCATTAGATTTCCTAAGCACTAGTGTTTTAAGGAATAGGTTAAAAAGAAAATTCTAATGTGATTTTTTTATAATGTGTTTATTCTTTATCTTATCCTAGTGACGAAAATCTTCTCCATGGCTGGACCCCAAATAATATTCCTTTACGTGCTAAGTGGTATCTAGAGAGTGGGATAGGTTTAATAAATACCCTAATCCTAACGTGTACCCTAACCCTAACCCATACCCTAACCCTAACGCGTAGGCTAACCGTAACCCAAACCCTAACCCTAACACGTAGGCTAATCCTAACCCGTACCCTAAACCAATCCCTAACCCTAACCCTAACCCTAACCCATACCCTACACCGTACCCTCACCCGTACCCTAACCCGTACCCTAAGCCGTACCCTAACCGTAACCCTAACCCTAACCCTAACCCATACCCTACAACTTACCCTCACAGTTACCCTAAACCATACCCTAAGCCGTACCTTAACCCTAACCCTAACCGTAAACTATACCTTACGCCCTACCCTCACTGGTACCCTAACCCTTACCCTAACCCGTACCCTAACCCTAAACCTAACCCTAGCCCTAACCCTAACCCATACCCTACGCCGTACCCTCAAACGTACCCTAATGCGTACCCTATGCCGTAACCTAACCCTAACCCTAACCCTAACCCATACCCTACGTCGTAACCTAACCCGTACCCTAACTCGCATCCTAAGCCGTACCCTAACCCTAACCAATACCCTACGCAGTACCCTCACCCGTACCCTAAGCCGTACCCTAACCCTAACCCTAACCCTAACCCTAAACCCTACCATACGCCGTACCCTCACCCGTACCCTATCCCATACCCTAAGCCGTACCCTAACCCTAACACTAACTCTAACCCTAACCCTAACCCTAAACTACCCTTGACTGCTTTTGCCTCCATTAGATTTCCTAAGCACTAGTGTTTTAAGGAACAGGTTAAAAAGAAAATCCTAATGTGATTTTTTTATAATGTGTTTATTCTTTATCTTATCCTAGTTACGAAAATCTTCTCCATGGCTGGACCCCAAATAATATTCCTTTACGTGCTAAGTGGTATCTAGAGAGTGGGATAGGTTTAATAAAGACCCTAATCCTAACGTGTACCCTAACCCTAACCCATACCCTAACCCTAATGCGTACCCTAACCCTAACCCAAACCCTAACCCTAACACGTATGCTAATCCTAACCCGTACCCTAACCCAATCCCTAACCCTAAAACTAACCCTAACCCTAACCCTAACCCTAACCCATATCCTACAACGTACCTGCACACTTACCCTAAACCATACCCTAAGCCGTAACCTAACCCTAACCTTAACCCGAAACTATACCTTACGCCCTACCCTCACTCGTACCCTATCCCATACCCTAAGCTGTACCCTAACCTTAACCCTACCCCTAGCCCTAACCCTATCCCATACCCTACGCGGTACTCTCAAACGTACCCTAACGCGTACCCTAAGCCGTACCCTAACCCTAACCCATACCCTACGCCGTAACCGCACACATATCACAACCCGTACCCTAAGCCGTACCCTAACCCTAACCCTAACCCTAATCCATACGCTACGCCATACCCTCACCCGTACCCTAAACCGTATCCTAAGCCGTACCCTAACCCTAACCAATACCCTACGCAGTACTCTCACCCATACCCTCACCCGTACTCTAAGCCGTACCCTAACCCTAACCCTAACCCTAACCCTAACGCATACCCTACGCCGTACCCTAACCCGTACCCTAACCCGTACCCTAAGCCGTACCCTAACCCTAACCCTAACCCCTACCCTACGCCGTACCCTCACCCGTACCCTATCCCATACCCTACGCCGTACCCTAACCTGTATTCTAAGCCGTACCCTAACCCTAACCAACACCCTACGCAGTACCCTCACCCGTACCCTCACCCGTACACTAAGCCGTACCCTAACCGTAACCCTAAGCCTAACCCCACCCTATGCCGTACCCTCATCCGTAACCTAACCCGTACCCTAAGCTGTACCCTAACCCTAACCGTAACCCTAACCCATACCCTACGCCGTACCCTAACCCGTACCCTAACCCGTATCCTAAGCCGTAGCCTAAACCTAACCAATACCCTACGCAATACCCTCACCCGTACCCTAACCCGTACCCTAAGCCGTACCCTAACCCTAACCCTAAACCTAACCCTAAATCATAGCCTACGCCGTACCGTAACCCGTACCCTAACCCGTATCCGAAGCCGTGCCCTAACCCTAACCCTAACCCTAACCCTAACCCTAACCCTAACCCATACGCTACGCCGTACCCTCACCCGTACCCTAACCCGTATCCTAAGCCGTAACCTAACCCTAACCCTAACCCTAACCTACACCCTACGCCGTACACTCACCCGTACCCTAACCCGTACCCTAAGCCGTACCCTAACCCTAACCCTAACCCTAACCCATACCTACGCCGTACCCTAACCCATACCCAAACCCGTATCCTAAGCCGTACCCTAACCCTAACCAATACCCTACGCATTACCCTCACCCGTACCCTCACCCGTACCCTAACCCTAACCCTAACCCTAACCCTAACACTAACCTTAACCCCTACCCTACGCCGTACCCTCACCCGTACCCTATCCCATACCCTAAGCCGTACCCTAACCCTAACCCTAACCCTAACCCTAACCCTAAACTACCCTTGACTGCTTTTGTCTCCATTAGATTTCCTAAGTACTAGTGTTTTAAGGAACAGGTTAAAAAGAAAATCCTAATGTGATTTTTTTATAAAGTGTTTATTCTTTATCTTATCCTAGTGACTAAAATCTTCTCCATGGCTGGACCCCAAACAATATTCCTTTACGTGCTAAGTGGTATCTAGAGAGTGGGGTAGGTTTAAAAAATACCCTAATCCTAACGTGTACCCTATCCCCTACCCTAGCCCTAACGCGTACCCTAACCCTAACCCAAACCCTAACCCTAACACGTACGCTAATCCTCATCCGTATCCTAAACCAATGCCTAACCCTAAAACTAACCCTAACCCAAACCCTAACCCTAACCCATACCCTACAACGTACCCTCACACTTACCCTAAACCATACCCTAAGCCGTAACCTAACCCTAACCTTAACCCGAAACTATACTTTACGCCCTACCCTCACTCGTACCCTAACCCATACCCTAAGCTGTACCCTAACCTTAACCCTAACCCTAGCCCTAACCCTATCCCATACCCTACGCGGTACTCTCAAACGTACCCTAATGCGTACCCTAAGCCGTACCCTAACCCTAACCCATACCCTACGCCGTAACCCCACACATATCCCAACCCGTACCCTAAGCCGTACCCTAACCCTAACCCTAACCCTAACCCATATGCTACGCCATACCCTAACCCGTACCCTAAACCGTATCTTAAGCCGTACCCTAACCCTAACCCTAACACGAACCCATACCCTACAACGTACCCTCACACTTACCCTAAACCGTACCCTAAGCCGTATCCTAACCCTAACCCTAACCCTAAACTATACCTTACGCCCTGCCCTCACTCGTACCCTAACCCGTACCCTAAGACGTACCCTAACCCTCACCCTAACCCTAGCCCTACCCCTAACCCATACACTACGCCGTACCCTCACACGTACCCTAACCCGTACCCTAAGCCGTACCCTAACCCTAACCCTAAGCCTAACCCATACGCTACGCCGTACCTTCACCCGTACCCTAACCCGTATTCTAAGCCGTACACTAACCCTAACCCTAACCCTAACCTATACATTACGCCGTACCCTCACCCGTACCCTAAACCGTACCCTAAGCCGTACCCTAACCCTAACCCTAACCCTAACCCTAACCCATACCCTACGCCGTACCCTAATCTGTACCCTAACCCGTATCCTAAGCCGTACCCTAACCCTAACCAATACCCTACGCAGTACCCTCACCCGTACCCTAAGCCGTACCCTAACCCTAACCCTAACCCTAACCCCTACCCTACGCCGTACCCTCACCCGTACCCTATCCCATACCCTAACCCGTACCCTAACCCTAACCCTAACCCTAACCCTAACCCTAACCCTAAACTACCCTTGACTGCTTTTGTCTCCATTAGATTGCCTAAGCACTAGTGTTTTAAGGAACAGGTTAAAAAGAAAATCCTAATGTGATTTTTTTATAATGTGTTTATTCTTTATCTTATCCTAGTGACTAAAATCTTCTCATGGCTGGACCCCAAATAATATTCCTTTACGTGCTAAGTGGTATCTATAGAGTGGGGTAGGTTTAATAAATACCCTAATCCTAACGTGTACCCTAACCCCTACCCTAGCCCTAACGCGTACCCTAACCCTAACACAAACCCTAACCCTAACACGTACGCTAATCCTAAACCATACCCTAAAACAATCCCTAACCCTAAAACTAACCCTAACCCAAACCCTAACGCTAACCCATACCCTATGCCGTACCCTAAACCTAACCCTATCCCTAACCCATACCCTACAACGTACCCTCACACTTACCCTAAACCTTACCCTAAGCCGTACCCTAACCCTAACCCTAACCCTAAACTACACCTTACGCCCTACCCTCACTAGTACCCTAACCCGTACCCTAAGTCGTAACCTAACCCTAACCCTAACCCTAGCCCTAACCCTAACCCATACCCTACGCCGTACCCTCACACGTACCCTAACGCGTACCCTAAGCCGTAACTTAAACCTAACCCTAACCCTAACTCGTACGCTATGCCGTACCCTCACCCGTACCCTAACCCGTATCCTAAGCCGTACCCTAACCCTAACCAATACCCTACGCAGTACCCTCACCTGTACCCTCAACCGTACCCTAAGCCGTACCCTAACCCTAACCCTAACACTAACCCTGACCCCTACCGTACGCCGTAGCCTCACCCGTGCCCTATACCATACCCTAAGCCGTACCCTAACCCTAACACTAACCCTAACCCTAACCCTAACCCTAAACTCCCCTTGACTGCTTTTGCCTCAATTAGATTTCCTAAGCACTAGTGTTTTAAGGAACAGGTTAAAAAGAAAATCCTAATGTGATTTTTTTATAATGTGTTTATTCTTTATCTTATCCTAGTGACGAAAATCTTCTCCATGGCTGGACCCCAAATAATATTCCTTTACGTGCTAAGTGGTATCTAGAGAGTGGGATAGGTTTAATAAATACCCTAATCCTAACGTGTACCCTAACCCTAACCCATACCCTAACCCTAACGCGTACGTTAACCGTAACCCAAACCCTAACTCTAACACGTACGCTAATCCTAACCCGTACCCTAAACCAATCCCTAACCCTAACCCTAACCCTAACCCATACCCTACACCGTACCCTCACCCGTACCCTAACCCGTACCCTAAGCCGTACCCTAACCCTAACCCTAACCCTAACCCTAACCCATACCCTACAACGTACCCTCACAGTTACCCTAAACCATACCCTAAGCCGTACCTTAACCCTAACCCTAACCGTAAACTATACCTTACGCCCTACCCTCACTGGTACCCTAACCCTTACCCTAACCCGTACCCTAACCCTAACCCTAACCCTAGCCCTAACCCTAACCCATACCCTACGCCGTACCCTCAAACGTACCCTAATGCGTACCCTACACCGTAACCTAACCCTAACCCTAACCCTAACCCATACCCTACGCCGTAACCGCACATGTATCCTAACCCGTATGCTACGCCGTACCCTAACCCTAACCCTAACCCATACGCTACGCCGTACCCTCACCCGGACCCTAACCCGTATCCTAAGCCGTACCCTAACCCAAAACCTAACCCTAACCCCTACCCTACGCCGTACCCTCACACGTACCCTAACCCATACCCTAAGCTGTACCCTAACTCTAACCCTAACCCTAACCCTAACCCATACCCTACGTCGTAACCTAACCCGTACCCTAACTCGTATCCTAAGCCGTACCCTAACCCTAACCAATACCCTACGCAGTACCCTCACCCGTACCCTAAGCCGTACCCTAACACTAACCCTAACCCTAACCCTAAACCCTACCATACGCCGTACCCTCACCCGTACCCTATCCCATACCCTAAGCCGTACCCTAACCCTAACACTAACCCTAACCCTAACCCTAACCCTAAACTACCCTTGACTGCTTTTGCCTCCATTAGATTTCCTAAGCACTAGTGTTTTAAGGAACAGGTTAAAAAGAAAATCCTAATGTGATTTTTTTATAATGTGTTTATTCTTTATCTTATCCTAGTGACGAAAATCTTCTCCATGGCTGGACCCCAAATAATATTCCTTTACGTGCTAAGTCGTATCTAGAGAGTGGGATAGGTTTAATAAAGACCCTAATCCTAACGTGTACCCTAACCCTAACCCATACCCTAACCCTAATGCGTACCCTAACCCTAACCCAAACCCTAACCCTAACACGTACGCTAATCCTAACCCGTACCCTAACCCAATCCCTAACCCTAAAACTAACCCTAACCCTAACCCTAACCCTAACCCATACCCTACAACGTACCCTCACACTTACCCTAAACCATACCCTAAGCCGTAACCTAACCCTAACCTTAACCCGAAACTATACCTTACGCCCTACCCTCACTCGTACCCTAACCCATACCCTAAGCTGTACCCTAACCTTAACCCTACCCCTAGCCCTAACCCTATCCCATACCCTACGCGGTACTCTCAAACGTACCCTAACGCGTACCCTAAGCCGTACCCTAACCCTAACCCATACCCTACGCCGTAACCGCACACATATCCCAACCCGTACCCTAAGCCGTACCCTAACCCTAACCCTAACCCTAATCCATACGCTACGCCATACCCTCACCCGTACCCTAAACCGTATCCTAAGCCGTACCCTAACCCTAACCCTAAACCTAACCTATACCCTACGCCGGACCCTCACCCGTACCCTAACCTGTACCCTAAGCCGTACCCTAACCCTAACCCATACACTATGCCGTACCCTAACCCGTACCCTAACCCTTATCCTAAGCCGTACCCTAACCATAACCAATACCCTACGCAGTACTCTCACCCATACCATCACCCGTACCCTAAGCCGTACCCTAACCCTAACCCTAACCCTAACCCTAAACCATACCCTACGCCGTACCCTAACCCGTACCCTAACCCGTATCCTAAGCCGTACCCATCCCTAACCAATACCCTATGCAGTACCCTGACCCGTATCCTCACCCGTAACCTAAGCCGTACCCCAAACCTAACCCTAACCCTAACCCTAACCCTAACCCTAACCCTAACCCAAACCCTATGCCGTACCCTCACCCGTACCCTAACCCGTACCCTAAGCCGTACCCTAACCCTAACCCTAACCCCTACCCTACGCCGTACCCTCACCCGTACCCTATCCCATACCCTACGCCGTACCCTAACCTGTATTCTAAGCCGTACCCTAACCCTAACCAATACCCTACGCAGTACCCTCACCCGTACCCTAACCCGTATCCTAAGCCGTAACCTAACCCTAACCCTAACCCTAACCTACACCCTACGCCGTACACTCACCCGTACCCTAACCCGTACCCTAAGCCGTACCCTAACCCTAACCAATACCCTACGCATTACCCTCACCCGTACCCTCACCCGTACCCTAACCCTAACCCTAACCCTAACCCTAACACTAACCTTAACCCCTACCCTACGCCGTACCCTCACCCGTACCCTATCCCATACCCTAAGCCGTACCCTAACCCTAACCCTAACCCTAACCCTAACCCTAAACTACCCTTGACTGCTTTTGTCTCCATTAGATTTCCTAAGTACTAGTGTTTTAAGGAACAGGTTAAAAAGAAAATCCTAATGTGATTTTTTTATAAAGTGTTTATTCTTTATCTTATCCTAGTGACTAAAATCTTCTCCATGGCTGGACCCCAAACAATATTCCTTTACGTGCTAAGTGGTATCTAGAGAGTGGGGTAGGTTTAAAAAATACCCTAATCCTAACGTGTACCCTATCCCCTACCCTAGCCCTAACGCGTACCCTAACCCTAACCCAAACCCTAACCCTAACACGTACGCTAATCCTCATCCGTATCCTAAACCAATGCCTAACCCTAAAACTAACCCTAACCCAAACCCTAACCCTAACCCATACCCTACAACGTACCCTCACACTTACCCTAAACCATACCCTAAGCCGTAACCTAACCCTAACCTTAACCCGAAACTATACTTTACGCCCTACCCTCACTCGTACCCTAACCCATACCCTAAGCTGTACCCTAACCTTAACCCTAACCCTAGCCCTAACCCTATCCCATACCCTACGCGGTACTCTCAAACGTACCCTAATGCGTACCCTAAGCCGTACCCTAACCCTAACCCATACCCTACGCCGTAACCCCACACATATCCCAACCCGTACCCTAAGCCGTACCCTAACCCTAACCCTAACCCTAACCCATATGCTACGCCATACCCTAACCCGTACCCTAAACCGTATCTTAAGCCGTACCCTAACCCTAACCCTAACACGAACCCATACCCTACAACGTACCCTCACACTTACCCTAAACCGTACCCTAAGCCGTATCCTAACCCTAACCCTAACCCTAAACTATACCTTACGCCCTGCCCTCACTCGTACCCTAACCCGTACCCTAAGACGTACCCTAACCCTCACCCTAACCCTAGCCCTACCCCTAACCCATACACTACGCCGTACCCTAACCCGTACCCTAAGACGTACCCTAACCCTCACCCTAACCCTAGCCCTACCCCTAACCCATACACTACGCCGTACCCTCACACGTACCCTAACCCGTACCCTAAGCCGTACCCTAACCCTAACCCTAAGCCTAACCCATACGCTACGCCGTACCCTCACCCGTACCCTAAACCGTACCCTAAGCCGTACCCTAACCCTAACCCTAACCCTAACCCTAACCCATACCCTACGCCGTACCCTAATCTGTACCCTAACCCGTATCCTAAGCCGTACCCTAACCCTAACCAATACCCTACGCAGTACCCTCACCCGTACCCTAAGCCGTACCCTAACCCTAACCCTAACCCTAACCCCTACCCTACGCCGTACCCTCACCCGTACCCTATCCCATACCCTAACCCGTACCCTAACCCTAACCCTAACCCTAACCCTAACCCTAACCCTAAACTACCCTTGACTGCTTTTGTCTCCATTAGATTGCCTAAGCACTAGTGTTTTAAGGAACAGGTTAAAAAGAAAATCCTAATGTGATTTTTTTATAATGTGTTTATTCTTTATCTTATCCTAGTGACTAAAATCTTCTCATGGCTGGACCCCAAATAATATTCCTTTACGTGCTAAGTGGTATCTATAGAGTGGGGTAGGTTTAATAAATACCCTAATCCTAACGTGTACCCTAACCCCTACCCTAGCCCTAACGCGTACCCTAACCCTAACACAAACCCTAACCCTAACACGTACGCTAATCCTAAACCATACCCTAAAACAATCCCTAACCCTAAAACTAACCCTAACCCAAACCCTAACGCTAACCCATACCCTATGCCGTACCCTAAACCTAACCCTATCCCTAACCCATACCCTACAACGTACCCTCACACTTACCCTAAACCTTACCCTAAGCCGTACCCTAACCCTAACCCTAACCCTAAACTACACCTTACGCCCTACCCTCACTAGTACCCTAACCCGTACCCTAAGTCGTAACCTAACCCTAACCCTAACCCTAGCCCTAACCCTAACCCATACCCTACGCCGTACCCTCACACGTACCCTAACGCGTACCCTAAGCCGTAACTTAAACCTAACCCTAACCCTAACTCGTACGCTATGCCGTACCCTCACCCGTACCCTAACCCGTATCCTAAGCCGTACCCTAACCCTAACCAATACCCTACGCAGTACCCTCACCTGTACCCTCAACCGTACCCTAAGCCGTACCCTAACCCTAACCCTAACACTAACCCTGACCCCTACCGTACGCCGTAGCCTCACCCGTGCCCTATACCATACCCTAAGCCGTACCCTAACCCTAACACTAACCCTAACCCTAACCCTAACCCTAAACTCCCCTTGACTGCTTTTGCCTCAATTAGATTTCCTAAGCACTAGTGTTTTAAGGAACAGGTTAAAAAGAAAATCCTAATGTGATTTTTTTATAATGTGTTTATTCTTTATCTTATCCTAGTGACGAAAATCTTCTCCATGGCTGGACCCCAAATAATATTCCTTTACGTGCTAAGTGGTATCTAGAGAGTGGGATAGGTTTAATAAATACCCTAATCCTAACGTGTACCCTAACCCTAACCCATACCCTAACCCTAACGCGTACGTTAACCGTAACCCAAACCCTAACTCTAACACGTACGCTAATCCTAACCCGTACCCTAAACCAATCCCTAACCCTAACCCTAACCCTAACCCATACCCTACACCGTACCCTCACCCGTACCCTAACCCGTACCCTAAGCCGTACCCTAACCCTAACCCTAACCCTAACCCTAACCCATACCCTACAACGTACCCTCACAGTTACCCTAAACCATACCCTAAGCCGTACCTTAACCCTAACCCTAACCGTAAACTATACCTTACGCCCTACCCTCACTGGTACCCTAACCCTTACCCTAACCCGTACCCTAACCCTAACCCTAACCCTAGCCCTAACCCTAACCCATACCCTACGCCGTACCCTCAAACGTACCCTAATGCGTACCCTACACCGTAACCTAACCCTAACCCTAACCCTAACCCATACCCTACGCCGTAACCGCACATGTATCCTAACCCGTATGCTACGCCGTACCCTAACCCTAACCCTAACCCATACGCTACGCCGTACCCTCACCCGGACCCTAACCCGTATCCTAAGCCGTACCCTAACCCAAAACCTAACCCTAACCCCTACCCTACGCCGTACCCTCACACGTACCCTAACCCATACCCTAAGCTGTACCCTAACTCTAACCCTAACCCTAACCCTAACCCATACCCTACGTCGTAACCTAACCCGTACCCTAACTCGTATCCTAAGCCGTACCCTAACCCTAACCAATACCCTACGCAGTACCCTCACCCGTACCCTAAGCCGTACCCTAACACTAACCCTAACCCTAACCCTAAACCCTACCATACGCCGTACCCTCACCCGTACCCTATCCCATACCCTAAGCCGTACCCTAACCCTAACACTAACCCTAACCCTAACCCTAACCCTAAACTACCCTTGACTGCTTTTGCCTCCATTAGATTTCCTAAGCACTAGTGTTTTAAGGAACAGGTTAAAAAGAAAATCCTAATGTGATTTTTTTATAATGTGTTTATTCTTTATCTTATCCTAGTGACGAAAATCTTCTCCATGGCTGGACCCCAAATAATATTCCTTTACGTGCTAAGTCGTATCTAGAGAGTGGGATAGGTTTAATAAAGACCCTAATCCTAACGTGTACCCTAACCCTAACCCATACCCTAACCCTAATGCGTACCCTAACCCTAACCCAAACCCTAACCCTAACACGTACGCTAATCCTAACCCGTACACTAACCCAATCCCTAACCCTAAAACTAACCCTAACCCTAACCCTAACCCTAACCCATACCCTACAACGTACCCTCACACTTACCCTAAACCATACCCTAAGCCGTAACCTAACCCTAACCTTAACCCGAAACTATACCTTACGCCCTACCCTCACTCGTACCCTAACCCATACCCTAAGCTGTACCCTAACCTTAACCCTACCCCTAGCCCTAACCCTATCCCATACCCTACGCGGTACTCTCAAACGTACCCTAACGCGTACCCTAAGCCGTACCCTAACCCTAACCCATACCCTACGCCGTAACCGCACACATATCCCAACCCGTACCCTAAGCCGTACCCTAACCCTAACCCTAACCCTAATCCATACGCTACGCCATACCCTCACCCGTACCCTAAACCGTATCCTAAGCCGTACCCTAACCCTAACCCTAAACCTAACCTATACCCTACGCCGGACCCTCACCCGTACCCTAACCTGTACCCTAAGCCGTACCCTAACCCTAACCCATACACTATGCCGTACCCTAACCCGTACCCTAACCCTTATCCTAAGCCGTACCCTAACCATAACCAATACCCTACGCAGTACTCTCACCCATACCATCACCCGTACCCTAAGCCGTACCCTAACCCTAACCCTAACCCTAACCCTAAACCATACCCTACGCCGTACCCTAACCCGTACCCTAACCCGTATCCTAAGCCGTACCCATCCCTAACCAATACCCTATGCAGTACCCTGACCCGTATCCTCACCCGTAACCTAAGCCGTACCCCAAACCTAACCCTAACCCTAACCCTAACCCTAACCCTAACCCTAACCCAAACCCTATGCCGTACCCTCACCCGTACCCTAACCCGTACCCTAAGCCGTACCCTAACCCTAACCCTAACCCCTACCCTACGCCGTACCCTCACCCGTACCCTATCCCATACCCTACGCCGTACCCTAACCTGTATTCTAAGCCGTACCCTAACCCTAACCAATACCCTACGCAGTACCCTCACCCGTACCCTCACCCGTACACTAAGTCGTACCCTAACCGTAACCCTAAGCCTAACCCCACCCTATGCCGTACCCTCACCATTACCCTAACCCGTACCCTAAGCTGTACCCTAATCCTAACCGTAACCTTAACCCATACCCTACGCCGTACCCTAACCCGTACCCTAACCCGTATCCTAAGCCGTACCCTAAACCTAACCAATACCCTACGCAATACCCTCACCCGTACCCTAACCCGTACCCTAAGCCATACCCTAACCCTAACCCTAAACCTAACCCTAAATCATAGCCTACGCCGTACCGTAACCCGTACCCTAACCCGTATCCGAAACCGTGCCCTAACCCTAACCCTAACCCTAACCCTAACCCTAACCCTAACCCATACGCTACGCCGTACCCTCACCCGTACCCTAACCCGTATCCTAAGCCGTAACCTAACCCTAACCCTAACCTATACCCTACGCCGTACACTCACCCATACCCTAACCCGTACCCTAAGCCGTACCCTAACCCTAACCCTAACCCTAACCCATACCTACGCCGTACCCTAACCCATACCCAAACCCGTATCCTAAGCCGTACCCTAACCCTAACCAATACCCTACGCAGTACCCTCACCCGTACCCTCACCCGTACCCTAACCCTAACCCTAACCCTAACCCTAACACTAACCTTAACCCCTACCCTACGCCGTACCCTCACCCGTACCCTATCCCATACCCTAAGCCGTACCCTAACCCTAACCCTAACCCTAACCCTAACCCTAAACTACCCTTGACTGCTTTTGTCTCCATTAGATTTCCTAAGTACTAGTGTTTTAAGGAACAGGTTAAAAAGAAAATCCTAATGTGATTTTTTTATAATGTGTTTATTCTTTATCTTATCCTAGTTACGAAAATCTTCTCCATGGCTGGACCCCAAATAATATTCCTTTACGTGCTAAGTGGTATCTAGAGAGTGGGATAGGTTTAATAAAGACCCTAATCCTAACGTGTACCCTAACCCTAACCCATACCCTAACCCTAATGCGTACCCTAACCCTAACCCAAACCCTAACCCTAACACGTATGCTAATCCTAACCCGTACCCTAACCCAATCCCTAACCCTAAAACTAACCCTAACCCTAACCCTAACCCTAACACATATCCTACAACGTACCTGCACACTTACCCTAAACCATACCCTAAGCCGTAACCTAACCCTAACCTTAACCCGAAACTATACCTTACGCCCTACCCTCACTCGTACCCTATCCCATACCCTAAGCTGTACCCTAACCTTAACCCTACCCCTAGCCCTAACCCTATCCCATACCCTACGCGGTACTCTCAAACGTACCCTAACGCGTACCCTAAGCCGTACCCTAACCCTAACCCATACCCTACGCCGTAACCGCACACATATCACAACCCGTACCCTAAGCCGTACCCTAACCCTAACCCTAACCCTAATCCATACGCTACGCCATACCCTCACCCGTACCCTAAACCGTATCCTAAGCCGTACCCTAACCCTAACGAATACCCTACGCAGTACTCTCACCCATACCCTCACCCGTACTCTAAGCCGTACCCTAACCCTAACCCTAACCCTAACGCATACCCTACGCCGTACCCTAACCCGTACCCTAACCCGTACCCTAAGCCGTACCCTAACCCTAACCCTAACCCCTACCCTACGCCGTACCCTCACCCGTACCCTATCCCATACCCTACGCCGTACCCTAACCTGTATTCTAAGCCGTACCCTAACCCTAACCAACACCCTACGCAGTACCCTCACCCGTACCCTCACCCGTACACTAAGCCGTACCCTAACCGTAACCCTAAGCCTAACCCCACCCTATGCCGTACCCTCATCCGTAACCTAACCCGTACCCTAAGCTGTACCCTAACCCTAACCGTAACCCTAACCCATACCCTACGCCGTACCCTAACCCGTACCCTAACCCGTATCCTAAGCCGTACCCTAAACCTAACCAATACCCTACGCAATACCCTCACCCGTACCCTAACCCGTACCCTAAGCCGTACCCTAACCCTAACCCTAAACCTAACCCTAAATCATAGCCTACGCCGTACCGTAACCCGTACCCTAACCCGTATCCGAAGCCGTGCCCTAACCCTAACCCTAACCCTAACCCTAACCCTAACCCTAACCCATACGCTACGCCGTACCCTCACCCGTACCCTAACCCGTATCCTAAGCCGTAACCTAACCCTAACCCTAACCCTAACCTACACCCTACGCCGTACACTCACCCGTACCCTAACCCGTACCCTAAGCCGTACCCTAACCCTAACCCTAACCCTAACCCATACCTACGCCGTACCCTAACCCATACCCAAACCCGTATCCTAAGCCGTACCCTAACCCTAACCAATACCCTACGCATTACCCTCACCCGTACCCTCACCCGTACCCTAACCCTAACCCTAACCCTAACCCTAACACTAACCTTAACCCCTACCCTACGCCGTACCCTCACCCGTACCCTATCCCATACCCTAAGCCGTACCCTAACCCTAACCCTAACCCTAACCCTAACCCTAAACTACCCTTGACTGCTTTTGTCTCCATTAGATTTCCTAAGTACTAGTGTTTTAAGGAACAGGTTAAAAAGAAAATCCTAATGTGATTTTTTTATAATGTGTTTATTCTTTATCTTATCCTAGTGACTAAAATCTTCTCCATGGCTGGACCCCAAACAATATTCCTTTACGTGCTAAGTGGTATCTAGAGAGTGGGGTAGGTTTAATAAATACCCTAATCCTAACGTGTACCCTATCCCCTACCCTAGCCCTAACGCGTACCCTAACCCTAACCCAAACCCTAACCCTAACACGTACGCTAATCCTCATCCGTATCCTAAACCAATGCCTAACCCTAAAACTAACCCTAACCCAAACCCTAACCCTAACCCATACCCTACAACGTACCCTCACACTTACCCTAAACCATACCCTAAGCCGTAACCTAACCCTAACCTTAACCCGAAACTATACTTTACGCCCTACCCTCACTCGTACCCTAACCCATACCCTAAGCTGTACCCTAACCTTAACCCTAACCCTAGCCCTAACCCTATCCCATACCCTACTTGGTACTCTCAAACGTACCCTAATGCGTACCCTAAGCCGTACCCTAACCCTAACCCATACCCTACGCCGTAACCCCACACATATCCCAACCCGTACCCTAAGCCGTACCCTAACCCTAACCCTAACCCTAACCCATATGCTACGCCATACCCTAACCCGTACCCTAAACCGTATCTTAAGCCGTACCCTAACCCTAACCCTAACACGAACCCATACCCTACAACGTACCCTCACACTTACCCTAAACCGTACCCTAAGCCGTATCCTAACCCTAACCCTAACCCTAAACTATACCTTACGCCCTGCCCTCACTCGTACCCTAACCCGTACCCTAAGACGTACCCTAACCCTCACCCTAACCCTAGCCCTACCCCTAACCCATACACTACGCCGTACCCTCACACGTACCCTAACCCGTACCCTAAGCCGTACCCTAACCCTAACCCTAAGCCTAACCCATACGCTACGCCGTACCTTCACCCGTACCCTAACCCGTATTCTAAGCCGTACACTAACCCTAACCCTAACCCTAACCTATACATTACGCCGTACCCTCACCCGTACCCTAAACCGTACCCTAAGCCGTACCCTAACCCTAACCCTAACCCTAACCCTAACCCATACCCTACGCCGTACCCTAATCTGTACCCTAACCCGTATCCTAAGCCGTACCCTAACCCTAACCAATACCCTACGCAGTACCCTCACCCGTACCCTAAGCCGTACCCTAACCCTAACCCTAACCCTAACCCCTACCCTACGCCGTACCCTCACCCGTACCCTATCCCATACCCTAACCCGTACCCTAACCCTAACCCTAACCCTAACCCTAACCCTAACCCTAAACTACCCTTGACTGCTTTTGTCTCCATTAGATTGCCTAAGCACTAGTGTTTTAAGGAACAGGTTAAAAAGAAAATCCTAATGTGATTTTTTTATAATGTGTTTATTCTTTATCTTATCCTAGTGACTAAAATCTTCTCATGGCTGGACCCCAAATAATATTCCTTTACGTGCTAAGTGGTATCTATAGAGTGGGGTAGGTTTAATAAATACCCTAATCCTAACGTGTACCCTAACCCCTACCCTAGCCCTAACGCGTACCCTAACCCTAACACAAACCCTAACCCTAACACGTACGCTAATCCTAAACCATACCCTAAAACAATCCCTAACCCTAAAACTAACCCTAACCCAAACCCTAACGCTAACCCATACCCTATGCCGTACCCTAAACCTAACCCTATCCCTAACCCATACCCTACAACGTACCCTCACACTTACCCTAAACCTTACCCTAAGCCGTACCCTAACCCTAACCCTAACCCTAAACTACACCTTACGCCCTACCCTCACTAGTACCCTAACCCGTACCCTAAGTCGTAACCTAACCCTAACCCTAACCCTAGCCCTAACCCTAACCCATACCCTACGCCGTACCCTCACACGTACCCTAACACGTACCCTAAGCCGTAACTTAAACCTAACCCTAACCCTAACCCGTACGCTATGCCGTACCCTCACCCGTACCCTAACCCGTATCCTAAGCCGTACCCTAACCCTAACCAATACCCTACGCAGTACCCTCACCTGTACCCTCAACCGTACCCTAAGCCGTACCCTAACCCTAACCCTAACACTAACCCTGACCCCTACCGTACGCCGTAGCCTCACCCGTGCCCTATACCATACCCTAAGCCGTACCCTAACCCTAACACTAACCCTAACCCTAACCCTAACCCTAAACTCCCCTTGACTGCTTTTGCCTCAATTAGATTTCCTAAGCACTAGTGTTTTAAGGAACAGGTTAAAAAGAAAATCCTAATGTGATTTTTTTATAATGTGTTTATTCTTTATCTTATCCTAGTGACGAAAATCTTCTCCATGGCTGGACCCCAAATAATATTCCTTTACGTGCTAAGTGGTATCTAGAGAGTGGGATAGGTTTAATAAATACCCTAATCCTAACGTGTACCCTAACCCTAACCCATACCCTAACCCTAACGCGTACGTTAACCGTAACCCAAACCCTAACTCTAACACGTACGCTAATCCTAACCCGTACCCTAAACCAATCCCTAACCCTAACCCTAACCCTAACCCATACCCTACACCGTACCCTCACCCGTACCCTAACCCGTACCCTAAGCCGTACCCTAACCCTAACCCTAACCCTAACCCTAACCCATACCCTACAACGTACCCTCACAGTTACCCTAAACCATACCCTAAGCCGTACCTTAACCCTAACCCTAACCGTAAACTATACCTTACGCCCTACCCTCACTGGTACCCTAACCCTTACCCTAACCCGTACCCTAACCCTAACCCTAACCCTAGCCCTAACCCTAACCCATACCCTACGCCGTACCCTCAAACGTACCCTAATGCGTACCCTACACCGTAACCTAACCCTAACCCTAACCCTAACCCATACCCTACGCCGTAACCGCACATGTATCCTAACCCGTATGCTACGCCGTACCCTAACCGTAACCCTAACCCATACGCTACGCCGTACCCTCACCCGGACCCTAACCCGTATCCTAAGCCGTACCCTAACCCAAAACCTAACCCTAACCCCTACCCTACGCCGTACCCTCACACGTACCCTAACCCATACCCTAAGCTGTACCCTAACTCTAACCCTAACCCTAACCCTAACCCATACCCTACGTCGTAACCTAACCCGTACCCTAACTCGTATCCTAAGCCGTACCCTAACCCTAACCAATACCCTACGCAGTACCCTCACCCGTACCCTAAGCCGTACCCTAACACTAACCCTAACCCTAACCCTAAACCCTACCATACGCCGTACCCTCACCCGTACCCTATCCCATACCCTAAGCCGTACCCTAACCCTAACACTAACCCTAACCCTAACCCTAACCCTAAACTACCCTTGACTGCTTTTGCCTCCATTAGATTTCCTAAGCACTAGTGTTTTAAGGAACAGGTTAAAAAGAAAATCCTAATGTGATTTTTTTATAATGTGTTTATTCTTTATCTTATCCTAGTGACGAAAATCTTCTCCATGGCTGGACCCCAAATAATATTCCTTTACGTGCTAAGTCGTATCTAGAGAGTGGGATAGGTTTAATAAAGACCCTAATCCTAACGTGTACCCTAACCCTAACCCATACCCTAACCCTAATGCGTACCCTAACCCTAACCCAAACCCTAACCCTAACACGTACGCTAATCCTAACCCGTACCCTAACCCAATCCCTAACCCTAAAACTAACCCTAACCCTAACCCTAACCCTAACCCATACCCTACAACGTACCCTCACACTTACCCTAAACCATACCCTAAGCCGTAACCTAACCCTAACCTTAACCCGAAACTATACCTTACGCCCTACCCTCACTCGTACCCTAACCCATACCCTAAGCTGTACCCTAACCTTAACCCTACCCCTAGCCCTAACCCTATCCCATACCCTACGCGGTACTCTCAAACGTACCCTAACGCGTACCCTAAGCCGTACCCTAACCCTAACCCATACCCTACGCCGTAACCGCACACATATCCCAACCCGTACCCTAAGCCGTACCCTAACCCTAACCCTAACCCTAATCCATACGCTACGCCATACCCTCACCCGTACCCTAAACCGTATCCTAAGCCGTACCCTAACCCTAACCCTAAACCTAACCTATACCCTACGCCGGACCCTCACCCGTACCCTAACCTGTACCCTAAGCCGTACCCTAACCCTAACCCATACACTATGCCGTACCCTAACCCGTACCCTAACCCTTATCCTAAGCCGTACCCTAACCATAACCAATACCCTACGCAGTACTCTCACCCATACCATCACCCGTACCCTAAGCCGTACCCTAACCCTAACCCTAACCCTAACCCTAACCCATACCCTACGCCGTACCCTAACCCGTACCCTAACCCGTATCCTAAGCCGTACCCATCCCTAACCAATACCCTATGCAGTACCCTGACCCGTATCCTCACCCGTAACCTAAGCCGTACCCCAAACCTAACCCTAACCCTAACCCTAACCCTAACCCTAACCCTAACCCTAACCCTAACCCAAACCCTATGCCGTACCCTCACCCGTACCCTAACCCGTACCCTAAGCCGTACCCTAACCCTAACCCTAACCCCTACCCTACGCCGTACCCTCACCCGTACCCTATCCCATACCCTACGCCGTACCCTAACCTGTATTCTAAGCCGTACCCTAACCCTAACCAATACCCTACGCAGTACCCTCACCCGTACCCTCACCCGTACACTAAGCCGTACCCTAACCGTAACCCTAAGCCTAACCCCACCCTATGCCGTACCCTCACCCGTACCCTAACCCGTACCCTAAGCTGTACCCTAATCCTAACCGTAACCTTAACCCATACCCTACGCCGTACCCTAACCCGTACCCTAACCCGTATCCTAAGCCGTACCCTAAACCTAACCAATACCCTACGCAATACCCTCACCCGTACCCTAACCCGTACCCTAAGCCATACCCTAACCCTAACCCTAAACCTAACCCTAAATCATAGCCTACGCCGTACCGTAACCCGTACCCTAACCCGTATCCGAAACCGTGCCCTAACCCTAACCCTAACCCTAACCCTAACCCTAACCCTAACCCATACGCTACGCCGTACCCTCACCCGTACCCTAACCCGTATCCTAAGCCGTAACCTAACCCTAACCCTAACCTATACCCTACGCCGTACACTCACCCATACCCTAACCCGTACCCTAAGCCGTACCCTAACCCTAACCCTAACCCTAACCCATACCTACGCCGTACACTAACCCATACCCAAACCCGTATCCTAAGCCGTACCCTAACCCTAACCAATACCCTACGCAGTACCCTCACCCGTACCCTCACCCGTACCCTAACCCTAACCCTAACCCTAACCCTAACACTAACCTTAACCCCTACCCTACGCCGTACCCTCACCCGTACCCTATCCCATACCCTAAGCCGTACCCTAACCCTAACCCTAACCCTAACCCTAACCCTAAACTACCCTTGACTGCTTTTGTCTCCATTAGATTTCCTAAGTACTAGTGTTTTAAGGAACAGGTTAAAAAGAAAATCCTAATGTGATTTTTTTATAATGTGTTTATTCTTTATCTTATCCTAGTGACTAAAATCTTCTCCATGGCTGGACCCCAAACAATATTCCTTTACGTGCTAAGTGGTATCTAGAGAGTGGGGTAGGTTTAATAAATACCCTAATCCTAACGTGTACCCTATCCCCTACCCTAGCCCTAACGCGTACCCTAACCCTAACCCAAACCCTAACCCTAACACGTACGCTAATCCTAACCCGTACCCTAAACCAATCCCTAACCCTAACCCTAACCCTAACCCATACCCTACACCGTACCCTCACCCGTACCCTAACCCGTACCCTAACCCTAATGCGTACCCTAACCCTAACCCAAACACGTATGCTAATCCTAACCCGTACCCTAACCCAATCCCTAACCCTAAAACTAACCCTAACCCTAACCCTAACCCTAACCCATACCCTACAACGTACCCTCACACTTACCCTAAACCATACCCTAAGCCGTAACCTAACCCTAACCTTAACCCGAAACTATACCGTACGCCCTACCCTCACTCGTACCCTAACCCATACCCTAAGTTGTACCCTAACCTTAACCCTACCCCTAGCCCTAACCCTATCCCATACCCTACGCGGTACTCTCAAACGTACCCTAACGCGTACCCTAAGCCGTACCCTAACCCTAACCCATACCCTACGCCGTAACCGCACACATATCCCAAACCGTACCCTAAGCCGTACCCTAACCCTAACCCTAACCCTAATCCATACGCTACGCCATACCCTCACCCGTACCCTAAACCGTATCCTAAGCAGTACCCTAACCCTAACCCTAAACCTAACCTATACCCTACGCCGGACCCTCACCCGTACCCTAACCTGTACCCTAAGCTGTACCCTAACCCTAACCCATACACTATGCCGTACCCTAACCCGTACCCTAACCCTTATCCTAAGCCGTACCCTAACCCTAACCAATACCCTACGCAGTACTCTCACCCATACCCTCACCCGTACCCTAAGCCGTACCCTAACCCTAACCCTAACCCTAACCCTAACCCATACCCTACGCCGTACCCTAACCCGTACCCTAACCCGTATCCTAAGCCGTACCCCAACCCTAACCATAACCCTAACCCTAACCCTAACCCTAACCCTAACCCTAACCCTAACCCAATCCCTATGCCGTACCCTCACCCGTACCCTAACCCGTACCCTAAGCCGTACCCTAAACCTAACCCTAACCCCTACCCTACGCCGTACCCTCACCCGTACCCTATCCCATACCCTACGCCGTACCCTAACCTGTATTCTAAGCCGTACCCTAACCCTAACCCTAACCCCACCCTATGCCGTACCCTCACCCGTACCCTAACCCGTACCCTAAGCTGTACCCTAACCCTAACCCTAACCCTAACTGTAACCCTAACCCATACCCTACGCCGTACCCTAACCCGTACCCTAACCCGTATCCTAAGCCGTACCCTAAACCTAAACAATACCCTACGCAATACCCTCACCCGTACCCTAACCCGTACCCTAAGCCGTACCCTAACCCTAACCCTAAACCTAACCCTAAATCATAGCCTACGCCGTACCGTAACCCGTACCCTAACCCGTATCCGAAGCCGTGCCCTAACCCTAACCCTAACCCTAACCCTAACCCATACGCTACGCCGTACCCTCACCCGTACCCTAACCCGTATCCTAAGCCGTAACCTAACCCTAACCCTAACCCTAACCTATACCCTACGCCGTACACTCACCCGTACCCTAACCCGTACCCTAAGCCGTACCTAAACCTAACCCTATCCCTAACCCATACCCTACAACGTACCCTCACACTTACCCTAAACCTTACCCTAAGCCGTACCTTAACCCTAACCCTAACCGTAAACTATACCTTACACCCTACCCTCACTGATACCCTAACCCTTACCCTAACCCGTACCCTAACCCTAACCCTAACCCTAGCCCTATCCCTAACCCATACCCTATGCCGTACCCTCAAACGTACCCTAATGCGTACCCTACGCCGTAACCTAACCCTAACCCTAACCCTAACCCATACCGTACGCCGTAACCGCACATGTATCCTAACCCGTATGCTACGCCGTACCCTAACCCTAACCCTAACCCTAACCCATACGCTACGCCGTACCCTCACCCGGACCCTAACCCGTATCCTCAGCCGTACCCTAACCCTAACCCTAACCCTAACCCCTACCCTACGCCGTACCCTCACATGTACCCTAACCCATACCCTAAGCTGTACCCTAACTCTAACCCTAACCCTAACCCTAACCCATACCCTACGTCGTAACCTAACCCGTACCCTAACTCGTATCCTAAGCCGTACCCTAACCCTAACCAATACCCTACGCAGTACCCTGACCCGTACCCTAAGCCGTACCCTAACCCTAACCCTAACCCTAACCCTAAACCCTACCCTACGCCGTACCCTCACCCGTACCCTATCCCATACCCTAAGCCGTACCCTAACCCTAACACTAACCCTAACCCTAACCCTAACCCTAAACTACCCTTGACTGCTTTTGCCTCCATTAGATTTCCTAAGCATTAGTGTTTTAAGGAACAGGTTAAAAAGAAACTCCTAATGTGATTTTTTTATAATGTGTTTATTCTTTATCTTATCCTAGTGACGAAAATCTTCTCCATGGCTGGACACCAAATAATATTCCTTTACGTGCTAAGTGGTATCTAGAGAGTGGGATAGGTTTAATAAAGACCCTAATCCTAACATGTACCCTAACCCTAACCCATACCCTAACCCTAATGCGTACCCTAACCCTAACCCAAACCCTAACCCTAACACGTATGCTAATCCTAACCCGTACCCTAACCCAATCCCTAACCCTAAAACTAACCCTAACCCTAACCCTAACCCTAACCCATACCCTACAACGTACCCTCACACTTACCCTAAACCATACCCTAAGCCGTAACCTAACCCTAAACTTAACCCGAAACTATACCTTACGCCCTACCCTCACTCGTACCCTAACCCATACCCTAAGTTGTACCCTAAACTTAACCCTACCCCTAGCCCTACCCCTATCCCATACCCTACGCGGTACTCTCAAACGTACCCTAACGCGTACCCTAAGCCGTACCCTAACCCTAACCCATACCCTACGCCGTAACCGCACACATATCCCAAACTGTACCCTAAGCCGTACCCTAACCCTAACCCTAACCCTAATCCATACGCTACGCCATACCCTCACCCGTACCCTAAACCGTATCCTAAGCCGTACCCTAACCCTAACCCTAAACCTAACCTATACCTTACGCCGGACCCTCACCCGTACCCTAACCTGTACCCTAAGCCGTACCCTAACCCTAACCCATACACTATGCCGTACCCTAACCCGTACCCTAACCCTTATCCTAAGCCGTACCCTAACCCTAACCAATACCCTACGCAGTACTCTCACCCATACCCTCACCCGTACCCTAAGCCGTACCCTAACCCTAACCCTAACCCATACCCTACGCCGTACCCTCACCCATACCCTAAGCCGTACCCTAAGCCGTACCCTAACCCTAACCCTAACCCTAACCCATACCCTACAACGTACCCTCACACTTACCCTAAACCATACCCTAAGCCGTACCTTAACCCTAACCCTAACCGTAAACTATACCTTACGCCCTACCCTCACTCGTACCCTAACCCTTACCCTAACCCGTACCCTAAACTAACCCTAACACTAGCCCTAACCCTAACCCCTACCCTACGCCGTACCCTCACCCATACCCTAACCCATACCCTAAGCTGTACCCTAACCCTAACCCTAACCCTAACCCTAACCCTAACCCTAACCCTAACCCATATCCTAAGCCGTACCCTAACCCTAACCAATACCCTACGCAGTACCCTCACCCGTACCCTAAGCCGTACCCTAACCCTAACCCTAACCCTAACCCCTACCCTACGCCGTACCCTCACCCGTACCCTATCCCATACCCTACGCGGTACTCTCAAACGTACCCTAACGCGTACCCTAAGCCGTAGCCTAACCGTAAACCATACCCTACGCCGCAACCGCACACATATCCCAACCCGTACCCTAACCCGTACCCTAACCCTAACCCTAACCCTAACCCATACGCTACGCCATACCCTCACCCGTACCCTAAACCGTATCCTAAGCCGTGCCCTAACCCTAACCCTAACCCTAACCTATACCCTATGCCGGACCCTCACCCGTACCCTAACCCGTACCCTAAGCCGTACCCTAACCCTAACCCTAACCCTAACCCATACACTATGCCGTACCCTAACCCGTACCCTAACCCTTATCCTAAGCCGTACCCTAACCCTAACCAATACCCTACGCAGTACCCTCACCCATACCCTCACCCGTACCCTAAGCCGTACCCTAACCCTAACCCTAACCCTAACACTAACCTTAACCCATACGCTATGCAGTACCCTCACCCGTACCCTAACCCATATCCTAACCCGTACCCTAACCCTAACCTTAACCCTAACCTATACCTATGCCGTACCCTCACCCGTACACTAACCCGTACCCTAAGCCGTACCCTAACCCTAACCCTAACCCTAACCCATACCCTACGCCGTACTCTAACCCGTACCCTAACCCGTATCCTAAGCCGTACCCTAACCCTAACCAATACCCTATGCAGTACCCTCACCCATAACCTAAGCCGTACCCCAACCCTAACCCTAACCCTAACCCTAACCCTAATCCAAACCCTATTCCGTACCCTCACCCGTACACTAACACGTACCCTAAGCTGTACCCTAACCCTAACCCTAACCCTAACCGTAACCCTAACCCATACCCTACGCCGTACCCTAACCCGTACCCTAACCCGTATCCTAAGCCGTACCCTAACCCTAACCAATACCCTACGCAGTACCCTCACCCGTACCCTCACCCGTACCCTAAGCCGTACCCTAACCCTAACCCTAACCCCTACCCTACGCCGTACCCTCACCTGTACCCTATCCCATACCCTACGCCGTACCCTAACCTGTATCCTACGCCGTACCCTAACCCTAACCAATACCCTACGCAGTACCCTCACCCATACCCTAACCCGTACCCTAAGCCGTACCCTAACCCTAACCCTAACACGAACCCATACCCTACAACGTACCCTCACACTTACCCTAAACCGTACCCTAAGCCGTATCCTAACCCTAACCCTAACCCTAAACTATACCTTACGCCCTGCCCTCACTCGTACCCTAACCCGTACCCTAAGCCGTATCCTAACCCTAACCCTAACCCTAGCCCTACCCCTAACCCATACCCTACGCCATACCCTCACACGTACCCTAACGCGTACCCTAAGCCGTACCCTAACCCTAACCCTAAAACTAACCCGTACCCTACGCCGTAACCGCACACGTATCCTAACCCGTACCCTAAGCCGTACCCTAACCCTAACCCTAACCCTAACCCATACGCTACGCCGTACCCTCACCCGTACACTAACCCGTACCCTAAGCCGTGCCCTAACCCTAACCCTAACCCTAACCCTAACCCTAAACCTAAACTACCCTTGACTGCTTTTGTCTCCATTAGATTGCCTAAGCACTAGTGTTTTAAGGAACAGGTTAAAAAGAAAATCCTAATGTGATTATTTTATAATGTGTTTATTCTTTATCTTATCTAGTGACTAAAATCTTCTCATGGCTGGACCCCAAATAATATTCTTTTACGTGCTAAGTGGTATCTAGAGAGTGGGGTAGGTTTAATAAATACCCTAATCCTAACGTGTACCCTAACCCCTACCCTAGCCCTAACGCGTACCCTAACCCTAACCCAAACCCTAACCCTAACACGTACGCTAATCCTAAACCATACCCTAAAACAATCCCTAACCCTAAAACTAACCCTAACACAAACCCTAACGCTAACCCAGACCCTACGCCGTACCCTCACCCGTACCCTAACCCGTACCCTAAGCCGTACCTAAACCTAACCCTATCCCTAACCCATACCCTACAACGTACCCTCACACTTACCCTAAACCTTACCCTAAGCCGTACCTTAACCCTAACCCTAACCGTAAACTATACCTTACACCCTACCCTCACTGATACCCTAACCCTTACCCTAACCCGTACCCTAACCCTAACCCTAACCCTAGCCCTATCCCTAACCCATACCCTATGCCGTACCCTCAAACGTACCCTAATGCGTACCCTACGCCGTAACCTAACCCTAACCCTAACCCTAACCCATACCGTACGCCGTAACCGCACATGTATCCTAACCCGTATGCTACGCCGTACCCTAACCCTAACCCTAACCCTAACCCATACGCTACGCCGTACCCTCACCCGGACCCTAACCCGTATCCTCAGCCGTACCCTAACCCTAACCCTAACCCTAACCCCTACCCTACGCCGTACCCTCACATGTACCCTAACCCATACCCTAAGCTGTACCCTAACTCTAACCCTAACCCTAACCCTAACCCATACCCTACGTCGTAACCTAACCCGTACCCTAACTCGTATCCTAAGCCGTACCCTAACCCTAACCAATACCCTACGCAGTACCCTGACCCGTACCCTAAGCCGTACCCTAACCCTAACCCTAACCCTAACCCTAAACCCTACCCTACGCCGTACCCTCACCCGTACCCTATCCCATACCCTAAGCCGTACCCTAACCCTAACACTAACCCTAACCCTAACCCTAACCCTAAACTACCCTTGACTGCTTTTGCCTCCATTAGATTTCCTAAGCATTAGTGTTTTAAGGAACAGGTTAAAAAGAAACTCCTAATGTGATTTTTTTATAATGTGTTTATTCTTTATCTTATCCTAGTGACGAAAATCTTCTCCATGGCTGGACACCAAATAATATTCCTTTACGTGCTAAGTGGTATCTAGAGAGTGGGATAGGTTTAATAAAGACCCTAATCCTAACATGTACCCTAACCCTAACCCATACCCTAACCCTAATGCGTACCCTAACCCTAACCCAAACCCTAACCCTAACACGTATGCTAATCCTAACCCGTACCCTAACCCAATCCCTAACCCTAAAACTAACCCTAACCCTAACCCTAACCCTAACCCATACCCTACAACGTACCCTCACACTTACCCTAAACCATACCCTAAGCCGTAACCTAACCCTAAACTTAACCCGAAACTATACCTTACGCCCTACCCTCACTCGTACCCTAACTCATACCCTAAGTTGTACCCTAAACTTAACCCTACCCCTAGCCCTACCCCTATCCCATACCCTACGCGGTACTCTCAAACGTACCCTAACGCGTACCCTAAGCCGTACCCTAACCCTAACCCATACCCTACGCCGTAACCGCACACATATCCCAAACTGTACCCTAAGCCGTACCCTAACCCTAACCCTAACCCTAATCCATACGCTACGCCATACCCTCACCCGTACCCTAAACCGTATCCTAAGCCGTACCCTAACCCTAACCCTAAACCTAACCTATACCTTACGCCGGACCCTCACCCGTACCCTAACCTGTACCCTAAGCCGTACCCTAACCCTAACCCATACACTATGCCGTACCCTAACCCGTACCCTAACCCTTATCCTAAGCCGTACCCTAACCCTAACCAATACCCTACGCAGTACTCTCACCCATACCCTCACCCGTACCCTAAGCCGTACCCTAACCCTAACCCTAACCCTAACCCTAAACCATACCCTACGCCGTACCCTAACCCGTACCGTAACCCGTATCCTAAGCCGTACCCATCCCTAACCAATACCCTATGCAGTACCCTGACCCGTATCCTCACCCGTAACCTAAGCCGTACCCCAACCCTAACCCTAACCCTAACCCTAACCCTAACCCTAACCCAAACCCTATGCCGTACCCTCACCCGTACCCTAACCTGTATTCTAAGCCGTACCCTAACCCTAACCAATACCCTACGCAGTACCCTCACCCGTACCCTCACCCGTACACTAAGCCGTACCCTAACCGTAACCCTAAGCCTAACCCCACCCTATGCCGTACACTCACCCGTACCCTAACTCGTACCCTAAGCTGTACCCTAATCCTAACCCTAACCCTAACCGTAACCCTAACCCATACCCTACGCCGTACCCTAACCCGTACTCTAACCCGTATCCTAAGCCGTACCCTAAACCTAACCAATACCCTACGCAATACCCTCACCCGTACCCTAACCCGTACCCTAAGCCGTACCCTAACCCTAACCCTAAACCTAACCCTAAATCATAGCCTACGCCGTACCGTAACCCGTACCCTAACCCGTATCCAAAGCCGTGCCCTAACCCTAACCCTAACCCTAACCCTAACCCTAACCCTAACCCTAACCCTAACCCATACGCTACGCCGTACCCTCACCCGTACCCTAACCCGTATCCTAAGCCGTAACCTAACCCTAACCCTAACCCTAACCTATACCCTACGCCGTACACTCACCCGTACCCTAACCCGTACCCTAAGCCGTACCCTAACCCTAACCCTAACCCTAACCCATACCTACGCCGTACCCTAACCCATACCCAAACCCGTATCCTAAGCCGTACCCTAACCCTAACCAATACCCTACGCAGTACCCTCACCCGTACCCTCACCCGTACCCTAACCCTAACCCTAACCCTAACACTAACCTTAACCCCTACCCTACGCTGTACCCTCACCCGTACCCTATCCCATACCCTAAGCCGTACCCTAATCCTAACCCTAACCCTAACCCTAACTCTAAACTACCCTTGACTGCTTTTGTCTCCATTAGATTTCCTAAGTACTACTGTTTTAAGGAACAGGTTAAAAAGAAAATCCTAATGTGATTTTTTTATAATGTGTTTATTCTTTATCTTATCCTAGTGACTAAAATCTTCTCCATGGCTGGACCCCAAACAATATTCCTTTACGTGCTAAGTGGTATCTAGAGAGTGGGGTAGGTTTAATAAATACCCTAATCCTAACGTGTACCCTATCCCCTACCCTAGCCCTAACGCGTACCCTAACCCTAACCCAAACCCTAACCCTAACACGTACGCTAATCCTCATCCGTATCCTAAACCAATGCCTAACCCTAAAACTAACCCTAACCCAAACCCTAACCCTAACCCATACCCTACAACGTACCCTCACACTTACCCTAAACCATACCCTAAGCCATAACCTAACCCTAACCTTAACCCGAAACTATACTTTACGCCCTACCCTCACACGTACCCTAACCCATACCCTAAGCTGTACCCTAACCTTAACCCTAACCCTAGCCCTAACCCTATCCCATACCCTACGCGGTACTCTCAAATGTACCCTAATGCGTACCCTAAGCCGTACACTAACCCTAACCCTAACCCTAACCCATACGCTACGCCATACCCTAACCCGTACCCTAAACCGTATCCTAAGCCGTACCCTAACCCTAACCCTAACGCGAACCCATACCCTACAACGTACCCTGACACTTACCCTAAACCGTACCCTAAGCCGTATCCTAACCCTAACCCTAACCCTAAACTAAACCTTACGCCCTGCCCTCACTCGTACCCTAACCCGTACCCTAAGACGTACCCTAACCCTCACCCTAACCCTAGCCCTACCCCTAACCCATACACTACGCCGTACCCTCACACGTACCCTAACCCGTACCCTAAGCCGTACCCTAACCCTAACCCTAAGCCTAACACATACGCTACGCCGTACCTTCACCCGTACCCTAACCCGTATCCTAAGCTGTACCCTAACCCTAACCCTAACCCTAACCTATACCTTACGCCGTACCCTCACCCGTACCCTAAACCGTACCCTAAGCCGTACCCTAACCCTAACCCTAACCCTAACCCTAACCCATACCCTACGCCGTACGCTAATCTGTACCCTAACCCGTATCCTAAGCCGTACCCTAACCCTAACCAATACCCTACGCAGTACCCTCACCCGTACCCTAAGCCGTACCCTAACCCTAACCCTAACCTTAACCCCTACCCTACGCCGTACCCTCACCCGTACCCTATCCCATACCCTAACCCGTACCCTAACCCTAACCCTAACCCTAACCCTAACACATACATTACGCCGTACCCTCACCCGTACCCTAACCCGTATCCTAAGCCGTACCCTAACCCTAACCAATACCCTACGCAGTACCCTCACCCGTAACCTCACCCGTACCCTAAGCCGTACCCTAACCCTAACCCTAACACTATCCCTAACCCTAAGCCCTACCCTACGCCGTACCTTCACCCGTACCCCATCCTATACCCTAAGCCGTACCCTAACGCTAACACTAACCCTAACCCTAACCCTAACCCTAAAGTACCCTTGACTGCTTTTGCCTCCATTAGATTTCCTAAGCACTAGTGTTTTAAGGAACAGGTTAAAAAGAAAATCCTAATGTGATTTTTTTATAATGTGTTTATTCTTTATCTTATCCTAGTGACAAAAATTTTCTCCATGGCTGGACCCCAAATAATATTCCTTTACGTGCTAAGTGGTATCTAGAGAGTGGGATAGGTTTAATAAATACCCTAATCCTAAAGTGTACCCTAACCCTAACCCATACCCTAACCCTAACGCGTACACTAACCCTAACCCTAAGACGTAGGCTAATCCTAACCCGTACCCTAAACCAATCCCTTACCCTAAAACTAACCCTAACCCTAACCCTAACCCTAACCCTAACCCTAGCCCTAACCCTAAACCTAACCCTAGCCCTACCCCTAACCCATACCCTACGCCGTACCCTCACACGTTCCCTAACGCGTACCCTAAGCCGTACCCTAACCCTAACCCTAACCCTAGCCCTAACCCTAACCCATACCCTACGCCGTACCCTAATCCGTACCCTAACCCGTATCCTAAGCCGTACCCTAAACCTAACCCTAACCCTAAACTATACCCTACGCCGTACCCTCACCCGTACCCTAAACCGTACCCTAAGCCGTACTCTAACCCTAACCCTAACCCTAACCCTAGCCCTAACCCTATCCCATACCCTACGCCGTACCCTCACATGTACCCTAACGCGTACCCTAAGCCGTACCCTAACCCTAAACCATACCCTATGCCGTAACCGCACACGTATACCAACCCGTACCCTAAGCCGTACCCTAACCCTAACCCTAACCCATACGCTACGCCGTACCCTCACCCGTACCCTAAGCCATACCCTAACCCTAACCCTAACCCTAACCCTAACCCATACCCTACAACGTACTATCACACTTACCCTAAACCGTACCCTAAGCCGTACCCTAACCCGTATCCTAAGCCGTACCCTAACCCTAACCCTAACCCTAACCCATACCCTACGCCATACCCTAACCCGTACCCTAACCCGTATCCTAAGCCGTACCCTAACCCTAACCAATACCCTATGCAGTACCCTCACCCGTACCCTAAGCCGTACCCTAACCCTAACCCTAACCCTAACCCTAATCCTAATCCCTACCCTACGCCGTACCCTCACCCGTACCCTATTCCATACCCTAATCCGTACCCTAACCCTAACACTAACCCTAACCCTAACCCTAACCCTAAACTACCCTTGACTGCTTTTGCCTTCATTAGATTTCCTAAGCACTAGTGTTTTAAGGAACAGGTTAAAAATAAAATCCTAATGTGATTTTTTTATAATGTGTTTATTCTTTATCTTATCCTAGTGACTAAAATCTTCTACATGGCTGGACCCGAAATAATATTCCTTTACGTGCTAAGTGGTATCTAGAGAGTGGGATAGGTTTAATAAATACCCTAATCCTAACGTGTACCCTAACCCTAACCCATACCCTAACCCTAACGCGTACCCTAACCCTAACCCAAACCCTAACCCTAACACGTATGCTAATCCTAACCCATACCCTAAACCAATCCCTAACCCTAAAACTAACACTAACCCTAACCCTAACCCTAACCCATACCCTACAACGTATCCTCACACGTACCCTAAACCGTACCCTAAGCCGTAACCTAACCCTAACCTTAACCCGAAACTATACCTTACGCCCTACCCTCACTCGTACCCTAACCCATACCCTAAGCTGTACCCTAACCTTAACCCTAACCCTAGCCCTAACCCTATCCCATACCCTACGCGGTACTCTCAAACGTACCCTAACGCGTACCCTAAGCCATACCCTAACCCTAACCCATACCCTATGCCGTAACCGCACACATAACCCAACCCGTACCCTAAGCCGTACCCTAACCCTAAACCTAACCCTAACCCATAGGCTACGCCATACCCTCACCCGTACCCTAAACCGTATCCTAAGCCGTGCCCTAACCCTAACCCTAACCCTAACCTATACCCTACGCCGGACCCTCACCCGTGCCTAACCCGTACCCTAAGCCGTACCCTAACCCTAACCCTAACCCTAACCCATACACTATGCCGTACCCTAACCCGTACCCTAACCCTTATCCTAAGCCGTGCCCTAACCCTAACCAATACCCTACGCAGTACCCTCACCAATGCCCTCACCCGTACCCTAAGCCGTACCCTAACCCTAACCCTAACCCTAACACTAACCTTAACCCATACGCTATGCCGTACCCTCACCCGTACCCTAACCCATATCCTAAGCCGTACCCTAACCCTAACCTTAACCCTAACCTATACCTATGCCGTACCCTCACCCGTACCCTAACCCGTACCACTAAGCCGTACCCTAACCCTAACCCTAACCCATACCCTATGCCGTAACCGCACACATAACCCAACCCGTACCCTAAGCCGTACACTAACCCTAAACCTAACCCTAACCCATAGGCTACGCCATACCCTCACCCGTACCCTAAACCGTATCCTAAGCCGTACCCTAACCCTAAACCTAATCCTAAACTATACCTTACACTCTACCCTTACTAGTACCCTAACCCGTACCCTAAGCCGTACCCTAACCCTAACCCTAACCCTAGCCCTAACCCTAACCCATACCCTACGCCGTGCCCTCACACGTACCCTAACGCGTACCCTAAGCCGTACCCTAACCCTATCCCTAACCCTAACCCATACCCTACGCCGTAACCGCACACGTATCCTAACCCGTACCCTAAGCCGTACCCTAAACCTAACCCTAACCCTATCCCTAACCGTTACCCCTACCCTACGCCGTACCCTCACCCGTACCCAATCCCATACCCTAAGCCGTATCCTAACCCTAACACTAACCCTAAGCCTAAACTACCCTTGACTGCTTTTGCCTCCATTAGATTTCCTAAGCACCAATGTTTTAAGAAACAGGTTAAAAGAAAATCCTAATGTGATTTTTTTATAATGTGTTTATTCTTTATCTTATCCTAGTGACTAAAATCTTCTCCATGGCTGGACCCCAAATAATATTCCTTTACGTGCTAAGTGGTATCTAGAGAGTGGGATAGGTTTAATAAATATCCTAATCCTAACGTATACCCTAACCCTAACACATACCCTAACCCTAACGCGTACCCTAACCCTAACCCAAACCCTAACCCTAACACGTATGCTAATCCTAACCCGTACCCTAAACCAATCCCTAACCCTAAAACTAACCCTAACCCTAACCCTAACTCTAACCCATACCCTAAACCTAACGCGTACCCTAACCCTAACCCAAACCCTAACCCTAACACGTACGCTCATCCTAACCCATACCCTAAACCAATCCCTAACCCTAAAACAAATCCTAACCCTAACCCTAACCCTTACCCCACGCCGTACCCTCACCCGTACCATAACCCGTACCCTAAGCCGTACCCTAACCCTAACCCTAACCCTAACCCCTACCCTATGCCGTACACTCACCCGTACCCTAACCCGTACCCTAAGCTGTACCTTAAACCTAACCCTAACCCTAACCGTAACCCTAACCCATACCCTACGCCGTACCCTCACCCGTACCCTAACCCGTACCCTAAGCCGTACCCTAACCCTAACCCTAACCCATACCCTACGCCGTATCCTAACCTGTATCCTAAGCCGTACCCTAACCCTAACCAATACCCTACGCAGTACCCTCACCCGTACCCTCACCCGTACACTAAGCCGTACCCTAACCCTAACCCTAAGCCTAACCCCTACCCTATGCCGTACCCTCACCCGTACCCTAACCCGTAACCTAAGCTGTACGCTAACCCTAACCCTAACCCTAACCGTAACCCTAACCCATACCCTACGCCGTACCCTAACCCGTACCCTAACCCGTATCCTAAGCCGTACCCTAACCCTAACCAATACCCTACGCAATACCCTCACCCGTACCCTAACCCGTACCCTAAGCCGTACCCTAACCCTAACCCTAAACCTAACCCTAAATCATAGCCTACGCCGTACCGTAACCCGTACCCTATCCCATACCCTAAGCCGTACCCTAACCCTAACACTAACCCTAACCCTAAACCTAACCCTAAATTACCCTTGACTGCTTTGCCTCCATTAGATTTCCTAAGCACTAGTGTTTTAAGGAACAGGTTAAAAAGTAAATCCTAATGTGATTTTTTTATAATGTGTTTATTCTTTATCTTATCCTAGTGACTAAAATCTTCTCCATGGCTGGACCCCAAATAATATTCGTTTACGTGCTAAGTGGTATCTAGAGAGTGGGATAGGTTTAATAAATACCCTAATCCTAACGTGTACCCTAACCCTAACCCATACCCTAACCCAAACCCTAACCGTAACACGTACGCTAATCCTAACCCGTACCTTAAACCAATCCCTAACCTAAAAACTAACCCTAACCCTAACCATAACCCATACCCTCCGCCGTACTCTCACCCGTACCCTAACCCGTACCCTAAGCCGTACCCTAACCCTAACCCTAACCCGAACCCGTACCCTACAACGTACCCTCACACTTACCCTAAACCGTACACTAAGCCGTAACCTAACGCTAACCCTAACCCTAAACTATACCTTACGCCCTACCCTCACTAATACCCTAACCCGTACCCTAAGCCGAACCCTAACCCTATCCCTAACCCTAGCCCTACCCCTAACCCATAACCTACGCCGTACCCTCACCCGTACCCTAACCCTTATCTTAAGCCGTACCCTAACCCTAACCAATACCTTATGCAGTACCCTCACCCATACCCTCACCCGTACCCTAAGCCGTACCCTAACCCTAACCCTAACCCTAACCCTAACCCATGCGCTATGCCGTACCCTCACCCGTACCCTAAACCGTATCCTAAGCCGTACCCTAACCCTAATCCTAACCCTAACCTATACTCTACACCATACCCTCACCCGTACCCTAACCCGTACCCTAAGCCGTACCCTAACCCTAACCCTAACCCTAACCCATACCCTACGCCGTACCCTAACCCGTACCCTAACCCATATCCTAAGCCGTACCCTAACCCTAACCAATACCCTATGCAGTACCCTCACCCGTACCCTAAGCCGTACCCTAACCCTAACCCTAACCCTAACCCTAATCCTAATACCTACCCTACGCCGTACCCTCACCCGTACCCTATTCCATACCCGAATCCGTACCCTAAACCTAACACTAACCCTAACCCTAACCCTAACCCTAAACTACCCTTGACTGCTTTTGCCTCCATTAGATTTCCTAAGCACTAGTGTTTTAAGGAACAGGTTAAAAAGAAAATCCTAATGTGATTTTTTTATAATGTGTTTATTCTTTATCTTATCCTAGTGACTAAAATCTTCTCCATGGCTGGACCCCAAATAATATTCCTTTACGTGCTAAGTGGTATCTAGAGAGTGGGATAGGTTTAATAAATACCCTAATCCTAACGTGTACCCTAAACGTAACCCGTACCCTAACCCTAACGCGTACCCTAACCCTAACCCAAACCCTAACCCTAACACGTATGCTAATCCTAACCCGTACCCTAAACCAATCCCTAACCCTAAAACTAACCCTAACCCTAACCCTAACCCATACCCTACAACGTACCCTCACACGTACCCTAAACCGTACCCTAAGCCGTAACCTAACCCTAACCTTAACCCGAAACTATACCTTACGCCCTACCCTCACTCGTACCTTAACCCATACCGTAAGCTGTACCCTAACCTTAACCCTAACCCTAGCCCTAACCCTATCCCATACCCTACGCGGTACTCTCAAACGTACCCTAACGCGTACCCTAAGCCGTACCCTAACCCTAACCCATACCCTACGCCGTAACCGCACACATATCCCAACCCGTACCCTAACCTTAACCCTAACCCTAACCCTAACCCTAACCCATACGCTACGCCATACCCTCACCCGTACCCTAAACCGTATCCTAAGCCGTGCCCTAACCCTAACCCTAACCCTAACTTATACCCTACGCCGGACCCTCACCCGTACCCTAACCCGTACCCTAAGCCGTACACTAACCCTAACCCTAACCCTAACACATACACTATGCCGTACCCTAACCCGTACCCTAACCCTTATCCTAAGCCGTACCCTAACCCTAACCAATACCCTACGCAGTACCCTCACCCATACCCTCACCCGTACCCTAAGCCGTACCCTAACCCTTACCCTAACCCTAACACTAACCTTAACCCATACGCTATGCCGTACCCTCACCCGTACCCTAACCCGTACCCTAAGCCGTGCCCTAACCCTAACCCTAACCCTAACCCTAACCCTAACCCATACCCTACGACGTAACCTAACCCGTACCCTAACCCGTACCCTAAGCCGTACCCTAACCCTAAGCCTAACCCATACGCTATTCCGTACCCTCACCCGTACCCTAACCCGTATCCTAAGCCGTACCCTAACCCTAACCCTAAACCTAACCCCTACCATACGCCGTACCCTCACCCGTACCCTATCCCACACCCTAAGCCATACCCTAACCCTAACCCTAACCCTAACCCTAAACTACCCTTGACTGCTTTTGTCTCCATTAGATTTCCTAAGCACTAGTGTTTTAAGGAACAGGTTAAAAAGAAAATCCTAATGTGATTTTTTTATAATGTGTTTATTCTTTATCTTATCCTAGTGACTAAAATCTTCTCCATGGCTGGACCCCAAATAATATTCCTTTACGTGCTAAGTGGTATCTAGAGAGTGGGGTAGGTTTAATAAATACCCTAATCCTAACGTGTACCCTAACCCCTACCCTAGCCCTAACGCGTACCCTAACCCTAACACAAACCCAAACCCTAACACGTACGCTAATCCTAAACCATACCCTAAACCAATCCCTAACCCTAAAACTAACCCTAACGCAAACCCTAACGCTAACCCATACCCTACGCCGTACCCTCACCCGTACCCTATCCCACACCCTAAGCCGTACCCTAACCCTAACCCTAACCCTAACCCATACCGTACGCCGTACCCACACCCGTACCCTAACCCGTATCCTGAGCCGTACCCTAACCCTAACCAATACCGTACGCAGTACCCTCACACGTACCCTCAACCGTACCCTAAGCCGTACCCTAACCCTAACCCTAACCCTAACCCTGATCCCTACCGTACGCCGTAGCCTCACCCGTACCCTTTACCATACCCTAAGCCATACCCTAACCCTAACCCTAATGCGAACCCATACCCTACAACGTACCCTCACACTTACCCTAAACCGTACCCTAAGCCGTATCCTAACCCTAACCCTAACCGTAAACTATACCTTACGCCCTGCCCTCACTCCTAAGCTAACCCGTACCCTAAATCGTACCCTAACCCTAAACCTAACCCTAGCCCTACTCCTAACCCATACCCTACGCCGTACCTTCACACGTACCCTAACGCGTACCCTAAGCCGTACCCTAACCCTAACCCTAAAACTAACCCGTACCCTACGCCGTAACCGCACACGTATCCTAACCCGTACCCTAAGCCGTACCCTAACCCTAACCCTAACCCTAACCCATACGCTACGCCGTACCCTCACCCGTACCCTAACCCGTACCCTAAGCCGTGCCCTAACCCTAACGCTAACCCTAACCCTAACCCATACCCTACGACGTACCCTAACTCGTACCCTAACCCGTACCCTAAGCCGTACACTAACCCTAACCCTAAGCCTAACCCATACGCTACGCCGTACCCTCACCCGTACCGTAACCTGTATCCTGAGCCGTACCCTAACCCTAACACTAACCCTAACCTATACCCTACGCCGTACCCTCACCCGTACCCTAACCCGTACCCTAAGCCGTACCCTAAACCTAACCCTAACCCTAACCCATACCCTACAACGTACCCTCACACTTACCCTAAACCTTACCCTAAGCCGTACCCTAACCCTAACCCTAACCCTAAACTACACCTTACGCCCTACCCTCACTAGTACCCTAACCCGTACCCTAAGTCGTACCCTAACCCTAAACCTAACCCTAGCCCTAACCCTAACCCATACCCTATGCCGTACCCTCACACGTACCCTAACGCGTACCCTAAGCCGTACCCTAACCCTAACCCTAACCCTAACCCGTACGCTATGCCGTACCTCACCCGTAACCTAACCCGTATCCTAAGCCGTACCCTAACCCTAACCAATACCCTACGCAGTACCCTCACCCGTACCCTCAACCGTACCCTAAGCCGTACCCGAACCCTAACCCTAACCCTAACCCTGATCCCTACCGTACGCCGTAGCCTCACCCGTACCCTTTACCATACCCTAAGCCGTACCCTAACCCTAACCCTAATGCGAACCCATACCCTACAACGTACCCTCACACTTACCCTAAACCGTACCCTAAGCCGTATCCTAACCCTAACCCTAACCGTAAACTATACCTTACGCCCTGCCCTCACTCCTAAGCTAACCCGTACCCTAAACCGTACCCTAACCCTAAACCTAACCCTAGCCCTACTCCTAACCCATACCCTACGCCGTACCTTCACACGTACCCTAACGCGTACCCTAAGCCGTACCCTAACCCTAACCCTAAAACTAACCCGTACCCTACGCCGTAACCGCACACGTATCCTAACCCGTACCCTAAGCCGTACCCTAACCCTAACCCTAACCCTAACCCATACGCTACGCCATACCCTCACCCGTACCCTAACCCGTACCCTAAGCCGTGCCCTAACCCTAACGCTAACCCTAACCCTAACCCATACCCTACGACGTACCCTAACTCGTACCCTAACCCGTACCCTAAGCCGTACACTAACCCTAACCCTAAGCCTAACCCATACGCTACGCCGTACCCTCACCCGTACCGTAACCTGTATCCTGAGCCGTACCCTAACCCTAACACTAACCCTAACCTATACCCTACGCCGTACCCTCACCCGTACCCTAACCCGTACCCTAAGCCGTACCCTAAACCTAACCCTAACCCTAACCCATACCCTACAACGTACCCTCACACTTACCCTAAACCTTACCCTAAGCCGTACCCTAACCCTAACCCTAACCCTAAACTACACCTTACGCCCTACCCTCACTAGTACCCTAACCCGTACCCTAAGTCGTACCCTAACCCTAAACCTAACCCTAACCCTAACCCTAACCCATACCCTACGCCGTACCCTCACACGTACCCTAACGCGTACCCTAAGCCGTACCCTAACCCTAACCCTAACCCTAACCCGTACGCTATGCCGTACCTCACCCGTAACCTAACCCGTATCCTAAGCCGTACCCTAACCCTAACCAATACCCTACGCAGTACCCTCACCCGTACCCTCAACCGTACCCTAAGCCGTACCCGAACCCTAACCCTAACCCTAACCCTGACCCCTACCGTACGCCGTAGCCTCACCCGTACCCTATACCATACCCTAAGCCGTACCCTAACTCTAACACTAACCCTAACCCTAACCCTAAACTACCCTTGACTGCTTTTGCCACCATTAGATTTCCTAAGCACTAGTGTTTTAAGGAACAGGTTAAAAAGAAAATCCTAATGTGATTTTTTTATAATGTGCTTATTCTTTATCTTATCCTAGTGACTAAAATCTTCTCCATTGCTGGACCCCAAATAATATTCCTTTACGTGCTAAGTGGTATCTAGAGAGTGGGATAGGTTTAGTAAATACCCTAATCCTAACGTGTACCCTAACCCTAACCCATACCCTAACCCTAACGCGTACCCTAACCCTAACCCAAACCCTAACCCTAACACGTACGCTAATCCTAACGCGTACCCTAAACCAATCCCTAACCCTAACCCTAACCCTAACCCATACCCTACGCCGTACCCTCACCCGTACCCTAACCCGTACCCTAAGCCGTACCCTAACCCTAACCCTAACCCTAACCCTAACCCATACCCTACAACGTACCCTCACACTTACCCTAAACCATACCCTAATCCGTACCTTAACCCTAACCCTAACCTAAACTATACCTTACGCCCTACCCTCACTCGTACCCTAACCCTTACCCTAACCAGTACCCTAAACCTAACCCTAACCCTAGCCCTAACCCTAACCCATACCCTACGCCGTACCCTCACACGTACCCTAATGCGTACCCTACGCCGTACCGTAACCCTAACCCTAACCCTAACCCATACCCTACGCCGTAACCGCACATGTATCCTAACCCGTACGCTAAGCCGTACCCTAACCCTAACCCTAACCCTAACCCATACGCTATGCCGTACCCTCACCCGGAACCTAACCCGTATCCTAAGCCATACCCTAACCCTAACCCTAACCCTAATCCCTACCCTATGCCGTACCGTCACCCGTACACTAACCCATACCCTAAGCTGTACCCTAACCCCAACCCTAACCCTAACCCTAACCCTAGCCCTAACCCATACCCTACGCCGTACCCTAACCCGTACCCTAACCCGTATCCTAAGCCGTACCCTAACCCTAACCAATACCCTACGCAGTACCCTCACCCGTACCCTAAGCCGTACCCTAACCCTAACCCTAACCCTAACCCCTACCCTACGCCGTACCCTCACCCGTACCCTATCCCATACCCTAAGCCGTACCCTAACCCTAACACTAACCCTAACCCTAACCCTAACCCTAAATTACCCTTGACTGCTTTGCCTCCATTAGATTTCCTAAGCACTAGTGTTTTAAGGAACAGGTTAAAAAGTAAATCCTAATGTGATTTTTTTATAATGTGTTTATCGTTTATCTTATCCTAGTGACTAAAATCTTCTCCATGGCTGGACCCCAAATAATATTCGTTTACGTGCTAAGTGGTATATAGAGAGTGGGATAGGTTTAATAAATACCCTAATCCTAACGTGTACCCTAACCCTAACCCATACCCTAACCCAAACCCTAACCGTTACACGTATGCTAATCCTAACCCGTACCTTAAACCAATCCCTAACCCTAACCCTAACCCTAGCCCTAACCGTATCCCATACCCTACGCCGTACCCTCACATGTACCCTAACGCGTACCCTAAGCCGTACCCTAACCCTAAACCATACCCTATGCCGTAACCGCACACGTATACCAACCCGTACCCTAAGCCGTACCCTAACCCTAACCCTAACCCATACGCTACGCCGTACCCTCACCCGTACCCTAAGCCATACCCTAACCCTAACCCTAACCCTAACCCTAACCCATACCCTACAACGTACTATCACACTTACCCTAAACCGTACCCTAAGCCATACCCTAACCCGTATCCTAAGCCGTACCCTAACCCTAACCCTAACCCTAACCCATACCCTACGCCATACCCTAACCCGTACCCTAACCCTAACCAATACCCTATACAGTACCCTCACCCGTACCCTCACCCGTACCCTAAGCCGTACCCTAACCCTAACCCTAACCCTAATCCTAATCCCTACCCTACGCCGTACCCTCACCCGTACCCTATTCCATACCCTAATCCGTACCCTAACCCTAACACTAACCCTAACCCTAACCCTAACCCTAAACTACCCTTGACTGCTTTTGCCTCCATTAGATTTCCTAAGCACTAGTGTTTTAAGGAACAGGTTAAAAATAAAATCCTAATGTGATTTTTTATAATGTGTTTATTCTTTATCTTATCCTAGTGACTAAAATCTTCTACATGGCTGGACCCCAAATAATATTCCTTTACGTGCTAAGTGGTATCTAGAGAGTGGGATAGGTTTAATAAATACCCTAATCCTAACGTGTACCCTAACCCTAACCCATACCCTAACCCTAACGCGTACCCTAACCCTAACCCAAACCCTAACCCTAACACGTATGCTAATCCTAACCCGTACCCTAAACCAATCCCTAACCCTAAAACTAACCCTAACCTTAACCCTAACCCTAACCCATACCCTACAACGTACCCTCACACGTACCCTAAACCGTACCCTAAGCCGTAACCTAACCCTAACCTTAACCCGAAACTATACCTTACGCCCTACCCTCACTCGTACCCTAACCCATACCCTAAGCTGTACCCTAACCTTAACCCTAACCCTAGCCCTAACCCTATCCCATACCCTACGCAGTACCCTCACCCGTACCCTCACCCGTACCCTAAGCCGTACCCTAACCCTAACCCTAACCCCTACCCTACGCCGTACCCTCACCCGTACCCTATCCCATACCCTACGCCGTACCCTAACCTGTATCCTACGCCGTACCCTAACCCTAACCAATACCCTACGCAGTACCCTCACCCGTACCCAAACCCGTACCCTAAGCCGTACCCTAACCCTAACCCTAACGCGAACCCATACCCTACAACGTACCCTCACACTTACCCTAAACCGTACCCTAAGCCGTATCCTAACCCTAACCCTAACCCTAAACTATACCTTACGCCCTGCCCTCACTCGTACCCTAACCCGTACCCTAAGCCGTATCCTAACCCTAACCCTAACCCTAGCCCTACCCCTAACCCATACCCTACGCCATACCCTCACACGTACCCTAACGCGTACCCTAAGCCGTACCCTAACCCTAACCCTAAAACTAACCCGTACCCTACGCCGTAACCGCACACGTATCCTAACCCGTACCCTAAGCCGTACCCTAACCCTAACCCTAACCCTAACCCATACGCTACGCCGTACCCTCACCCGTACCGTAACCCGTACCCTAAGCCGTGCCCTAACCCTAACCCTAACCCTAACCCTAACCCTAACCCATACCCTACGACGTACCCTAACCCGTACCCTAACTCGTACCCTAAGCCGTACCCTAACCCTAACCCTAACCCTAACCCTAAACCTAACCCTAACCCATACCCTACACCGTACCCTAATCCGTACCCTAACCCGTATCCTAAGCTGTACCCTAACCCTAACCAATACCCTACGCAGTACCCTCACCCGTACCCTAAGCCGTAGCCTAACCCTAACCCTAAAACTAACCCCTACCCTACGCCGTACCCTCACCCGTACCCTATCCCACACCCTAAGCCATACCCTAACCCTAACCCTAACCGTAACCCTAAACTACCGTTGACTGCTTTTGTCTCCATTAGATTTCCTAAGCACTAGTGTTTTAAGGAACAGGTTAAAAAGAAAATCGTAATGTGATTTTTTTATAATGTGTTTATTCTTTATCTTATCCTAGTGACTAAAATCTTCTCCATGGCTGGACCCCAAATAATATTCCTTTACGTGCTAAGTGGTATCTAGAGAGTGGGGTAGGTTTAATAAATACCCTAATCCTAACGTGTACCCTAACCCCTACCCTAGCCCTAACGCGTACCCTAACCCTAACACAAACCCTAACCCTAACACGTACGCTAATCCTAAACCATACCCTAAACCAATCCCTAACCCTAAAACTAACCCTAACCCAAACCCTAACGCTAACCCATACCCTACGCCGTACCCTCACCGTACCCTATCCCACACCCTAAGCCGTACCCTAACCCTAACCCTAACCCTAACCCATACCGTACGCCGTACCCTCACCCGTACCCTAACCCGTATCCTGAGCCGTACCCTAACCCTAACCAATACCGTACGCAGTACCCTCACACGTACCCTCAACCGTACCCTAAGCCGTACCTTAACCCTAACCCTAACCCTAACCCTGATCCCTACCGTACGCCGTAGCCTCACCCGTACCCTTTACCATACCCTAAGCCGTACCCTAACCCTAACCCTAACGCGAACCCATACCCTACAACGTACCCTCACACTTACCCTAAACCGTACCCTAAGCCGTATCCTAACCCTAAACCTAACCCTAAACTATACCTTACGCCCTGCCCTCACTCCTACCCTAACCCGTACCCTAAACAGTACCCTAACCCTAAACCTAACCCTAGCCCTACCCCTAAACCATACCCTACGCCGTACCCTCACACGTACCCTAACGCGTACCCTAAGCCGTACCCTAACCCTAACCCATACCCTATGCCGTAACCGCACACATAACCCAACCCGTACCCTAAGCCGTACCCTAACCCTAAACCTAACCCTAACCCATAGGCTACGCCATACCCTCACCCGTACCCTAAACTGTATCCTAAGCCGTGCCCTAACCCTAACCCTAACCCTAACCTATACCCTACGCCGGACCCTCACCCGTACTCTAACCCGTACCCTAAGCCGTACTCTAACCCTAACCCTAACCCTAACCCATACACTATGCCGTACCCTAACCCGTACCCTAAACCTTATCCTAAGCCGTACCCTAACCCTAACCAATACCCTACGCAGTACCCTCACCAATACCCTCACCCGTACCCTAAGCCGTACCCTAACCCTAACCCTAACCCTAACACTAACCTTAACCCATACGCTATGCCGTACCCTCACCCGTACCCTAACCCATATCCTGAGCCGTACCCTAACCCTAACCTTAACCCTAACCTATACCTATGCCGTACCCTCACCCGTACCCTAACCCGTACCCTAAGCCGTACCCTAACCCTAACCCTAACCCATACCCTACGCCGTACCCTAACCCGTACCCTAACCCGTATCCTAAGCCGTACCCTAACCCTAACCCTAATCCTAAACTATACCTTACACTCTACCCTTACTAGTACCCTAACCCGTACCCTAAGCCGTACCCTAATCCTAACCCTAACCCTAGCCCTAACCCTAACCCATACCCTACGCCGTGCCCTCACACGTACCCTAACGCGTACCCTAAGCCGTACCCTAACCCTATCCCTAACCCTAAACCATACCCTACGCCGTAACCGCACACGTATCCTAACCCGTACCCTAAGCTGTACCCTAAACCTAACCCTAACCCTATCCCTAACCGTTACCCCTACCCTACGCCGTACCCTCACCCGTACCCAATCCCATACCCTAAGCCGTATCCTAACCCTAACACTAACCCTAAGCCTAACCCTAACCCTAAACTACCCTTGACTGCTTTTGCCTCCATTAGATTTCCTAAGCACCAATGTTTTAAGAAACAGGTTAAAAAGAAAATCCTAATGTGATTTTTTTATAATGTGTTTATTCTTTATCTTATCCTAGTGACTAAAATCTTCTCCATGGCTGGACCCCAAATAATATTCCTTTACGTGCTAAGTGGTATCTAGAGAGTGGGATAGGTTTAATAAATACCCTAATCCTAACGGGTACCCTAACCCTAACCCATACCCTAACCCTAACGCGTACCCTAACCCTAACCCAAACCCTAACCCTAACACGTATGCTAATCCGAACCCGTACCCTAAACCAATCCCTAACCCTAAAACTAACCCTAACCCTAACCCTAACTCTAACCCATACCCTAAACCTAACGCGTACCCTAACCCTAACCCAAACCCTAACCCTAACACGTACGCTCATCCTAACCCGTACCCTAAACCAATCCCTAACCCTAAAACAAATCCTAACCCTAACCCTAACCCTTACCCCACGCCGTAACCTCACCCGTACCATAACCCGTACCCTAAGCCGTACCCTAACACTAACCCTAACCCTAACCCCTACCCTATGCCGTACCCTCACCCGTACCCTAACCCGTACCCTAAGCTGTACCTTAACCCTAACCCTAACCCTAACCGTAACCCTAACCCATACCCTACGCCGTACCCTCACCCGTACCCTAACCCGTACCCTAAGCCGTACCCTAACCCTAACCCTAACCCATACCCTACGCCGTATCCTAACCTGTATCCTAAGCCGTACCCTAACCCTAACCAATACCCTATGCAGTACCCTCACCCGTACCCTCACCCGTACACTAAACCGTACCCTAACCCTAACCCTAAGCCTAACCTCTACCCTATGCCGTACCCTCACCCGTACCCTAACCCGTAACCTAAGCTGTACCCTAACCCTAACCCTAACCCTAACCGTAACCCTAACCCATACCCTACGCCGTACCCTAACCCGTACCCTAACCCGTATCCTAAGCAGTACCCTAACCCTAACCAATACCCTACGCAATACCCTCACCCGTACCCTAACCCGTACCCTAAGCCGTACCCTAACCCTAACCCTAAACCTAACCCTAAATCATAGCCTACGCCGTACCGTAACCCGTACCCTATCCCATACCCTAAGCCGTACCCTAACCCTAACACTAACCCTAACCCTAACCCTAACCCTAAATTACCCTTGACTGCTTTGCCTCCATTAGATTTCCTAAGCACTAGTGTTTTAAGGAACAGGTTAAAAAGTAAATCCTAATGTGATTTTTTTATAATGTGTTTATTCTTTATCTTATCCTAGTATCTAAAATCTTCTCCATGGCTGGACCCCAAATAATATTCGTTTACGTGCTAAGTGGTATCTAGAGAGTGGGATAGGTTTAATAAATACCCTAATCCTAACGTGTACCCTAACCCTAACCCATACCCTAACCCAAACCCTAACCGTTACACGTACGCTAATCCTAACCCGTACCTTAAACCAATCCCTAACCTAAAAACTAACCCTAACCCTAACCATAACCCATACCCTACGCCGTACTCTCACCCGTACCCTAACCCGTACCCTAAGCCGTACCCTAACCCTAACCCTAACCCGAACCCATACCCTACAACGTACCCTCACACTTACCCTAAACCGTACACTAAGCCGTAACCTAACCCTAACCCTAACCCTAAACTATACCTTACGCCCTACCCTCACTCATACCCTAACCCGTACCCTAAGCCGAACCCTAACCCTATCCCTAACCCATAACCTACGCCGTACCCTCACCCGTACCCTAACCCTTATCTTAAGCCGTACCCTATACCTAACCAATACCCTATGCAGTACCCTCACCCATACCCTCACCCGTACCCTAAGCCGTACCCTAACCCTAACCCTAACCCTAACCCATGCGCTATGCCGTACCGTCACCCGTACCCTAAAACGTATCCTAAGCCGTACCCTAACCCTAATCCTAACCCTAACCTATACCCTACACCGTACCCTCACCCGTACCCTAACCCGTACCCTAAGCCATACCCTAACCCTAACCCTAACCCTAACCCATACCCTACGCCGTACCCTAATCCGTACCCTAACCCGTATCCTAAGCTGTACCCTAACCCTAACCAATACCCTACGCAGTACCCTCACCCGTACCCTAAGCCGTAGCCTAACCCTAACCCTAAACCTAACCCCTACCCTACGCCGTACCCTCACCCGTACCCTATCCCACACCCTAAGCCATACCCTAACCCTAACCCTAACCGTAACCCTAAACTACCGTTGACTGCTTTTGTCTCCATTAGATTTCCTAAGCACTAGTGTTTTAAGGAACAGTTTAAAAAGAAAATCCTAATGTGATTTTTTTATAATGTGTTTATTCTTTATCTTATCCTAGTGACTAAAATCTTCTCCATGGCTGGACCCCAAATAATATTCCTTTACGTGCTAAGTGGTATCTAGAGAGTGGGGTAGGTTTAATAAATACCCTAATCCTAACGTGTACCCTAACCCCTACCCTAGCCCTAACGCGTACCCTAACCCTAACACAAACCCTAACCCTAACACGTACGCTAATCCTAAACCATACCCTAAACCAATCCCTAACCCTAAAACTAACCTAACCCAAACCCTAACGCTAACCCATACCCTACGCCGTACCCTCACCGTACCCTATCCCACACCCTAAGCCGTACCCTAACCCTAACCCTAACCCTAACCCATACCGTACGCCGTACCCTCACCCGTACCCTAACCCGTATCCTGAGCCGTACCCTAACCCTAACCAATACCGTACGCAGTACCCTCACACGTACCCTCAACCGTACCCTAAGCCGTACCTTAACCCTAACCCTAACCCTAACCCTGATCCCTACCGTACGCCGTAGCCTCACCCGTAACCTTTACCATACCCTAAGCCGTACCCTAACCCTAACCCTAACGCGAACCCATACCCTACAACATACCCTCACACTTACCCTAAACCGTACCCTAAGCCGTATCCTAACCCTAACCCTAACCCTAAACTATACCTTACGCCCTGCCCTCACTCCTACCCTAACCCGTACCCTAAACCGTACCCTAACCCTAAAACTAACCCTAGCCGTACCCCTAAACCATACCCTACGCCGTACCCTCACACGTACCCTAACGCGTACCCTAAGCCGTACCCTAACCCTAACCCTAAAACTAACCCGTACCCTACGCCGTAACCGCACACGTATCCTAACCCGTACCCTAAGCCGTACCCTAACCCTGACCCTAACCCTAACCCATACGCTACGCCGTACCCTCACCCGTACCCTAACCCGTACCCTAAGCCGTGCCCTAACCCTAACGCTAACCCTAACCCTAACCCATACCCTACGACGTACCCTAACTCGTACCCTAACCCGTACCCTAAGCCGTACACTAACCCTAACCCTAAGCCTAACCCATACGCTACGCCGTACCCTCACCCGTACCGTAACCTGTATCCTGAGCCGTACCCTAACCCTAACCCTAACCCTAACCTATACCCTACGCCGTACCCTCACCCGTACCCTAACCCGTACCCTAAGCCGTACCCTAAACCTAACCCTAACCCTAACCCATACCCTACAACGTACCCTCACACTTACCCTAAACCTTACCCTAAGCCGTACCCTAACCCTAACCCTAACCCTAAACTACACCTTACGCCCTACCCTCACTAGTACCCTAACCCGTACCCTAAGTCGTACCCTAACCCTAACCCTAACCCTAGCCCTAACCCTAACCCATACCCTACGCCGTACCCTCACACGTACCCTAACGCGTACCCTAAGCCGTACCCTAACCCTACCCCTAACCCTAACCCGTACGCTATGCCGTACCTCACCCGTAACCTAACCCGTATCCTAAGCCGTACCCTAACCCTAACCAATACCCTACGCAGTACCCTCACCCGTACCCTTAACCGTACCCTAAGCCGTACCCGATCCCTAACCCTAACCCTAACCCTGACCCCTACCGTACGCCGTAGCCTCACCCGTACCCTATACCATACCCTAAGCCGTACCCTAACCCTAACACTAACCCTAACCCTAACCCTAACCCTAAACTACCCTTGACTGCTTTTGCCACCATTAGATTTCCTAAGCACTAGTGTTTTAAGGAACAGGTTAAAAAGAAAATCCTAATGTGATTTTTTTATAATGTACTTATTCTTTATCTTATCCTAGTGACAAAAATCTTCTCCATGGCTGGACCCCAAATAATATTCCTTTACGTGCTAAGTGGTATCTAGAGAGTGGGATAGGTTTAGTAAATACCCTAATCCTAACGTGTACCCTAACCCTAACCCATACCCTAACCCTAACGCGTACCCTAACCCTAACCCAAACCCTAACCCTAACACGTACGCTAATCCTAACCCGTACCCTAAACCAATCCCTAACCCTAACCCTAACCCTAACCCATACCCTACGCCGTACCCTCACCCGTACCCTAACCCGTACCCTAACCCTTACCCTAACCAGTACCCTAAACCTAACCCTAACCCTAGCCCTAACCCTAACCCATACCCTACGCCGTACCCTCACACGTACCCTAATGCGTACCCTACGCCGTACCGTAACCCTAACCCTAACCCTAACCCATACCCTACGCCGTAACCGCACATGTATCCTAACCCGTACGCTAAGCCGTACCCTAACCCTAACCCTAACCCTAACCCATACGCTATGCCGTACCCTCACCCGGAACCTAACCCGTATCCTAAGCCGTACCCTAACCCTAACCCTAACCCTAACCCCTACCCTATGCCGTACCGTCACCCGTACACTAACCCATACCCTAAGCTGTACCCTAACCCTAACCCTAACCCTAACCCTAACATTAGCCCTAACCCATACCCTACGCCGTACCCTAACCCGTACCCTAACCCGTATCCTAAGCCGTACCCTAAGCCTAACCAATACCCTACGCAGTACCCTCACCCGTACCCTAAGCCGTACCCTAACCCTAACCCTAACCCTAACCCCTACCCTACGCCGTACCCTCACCCGTACCCTATCCCATACCCTAAGCCGTACCCTAACCCTAACACTAACCCTAACCCTAACCCTAACCCTAAACTACCCTTGACTGCTTTTGCCTCCATTAGATTTCCTAAGCACTAGTGTTTTAAGGAACAGGTTAAAAAGAAAATCCTAATGTGATTTTTTTATAATGTGTTTATTCTTTATCTTATCCTAGTGACTAAAATCTTCTCCATGGCTGGACCCCAAATAATATTCGTTTACGTGCTAAGTGGTATCTAGAGAGTGGGATAGGTTTAATAAATACTCTAATCCTAACGTGTAACCTAACCCTAACCCATACCCTAACCCAAACCCTAACCGTAACACGTACGCTAATCCTAACCCGTACCTTAAACCAATCCCTAACCTTAAAACTAACCCTAACCCTAACCCTAACCCATACACTACGCCGTACCCTCACCCGTAACCTAAGCCATACCCTAAGCCGTACCCTAACCCTAACCCGAACCCGAACCCATACCCTACAACGTACCCTCACACTTACCGTAAACCGTACCCTAAGCCTTAACCTAACCCTAACCCTAACCCTAAACTATACCTTACTCCCTACCCTCACTCATACCCTAACCCGTACCCTAAGCCGTACCCTAACCCTATCCCTAACCCTAGCCCTACACCTAACCCATAACCTACGCCGTACCCTCACCCGTACCCTAATCCTTATCCTAAGCCGTACCGTAACCCTAACCAATACCCTACGCAGTACCCTCACCCATACCCTCACCCGTACCCTAAGCCGTACCCTAACCCTAACCCTAACCCTAACCCTAACCCTAACCCATACCCTACAACGTACCCTCACACTTACCCTAAACCGTACCCTAAGCCGTAACCTAACCCTAACCTTAACCCGAAAGTATACCTTACGCCCTACCCTCATTCGTACCCTAACCCATACCCTAAGCTGTACCCTAACCTTAACCCTAACCCTATCCCATACCCTACGCGGTACTCTCAAACGTACCCTAACGCGTACCCTAAGCCGTACCCTAACCCTAACCCATACCCTACGCCGTAACCGCACACATATCCCAACCCGTACCCTAAGCCGTACCCTAACCCTAACCCTAACCCTAACCCATACGCTACGCCATACCCTCACCCGTACCCTAAACCGTATCCTAAGCCGTGCCCTAACCCTAACCCTAACCCTAACCCTAACCCATACGCTACGCCATACCCTCACCCGTACCCTAAACCGTATCCTAAGCCGTGCCCTAACCCTAACCCTAACCCTAACCTATACCCTACGCCGGACCCTCACCCGTACCCTAACCCGTACCCTAAGCCGTACCCTAACCCTAAACCTAACCCTAACCCATACACTATGCCGTACCCTAACCCGTACCCTAACCCTTATCCTAAGCCGTACCCTAACCATAACCAATACCCTACGCAGTACCCTCACCCATACCCTCACCCGTACCCTAAGCCGTACCCTAACGCTAACCCTAACCCTAACACTAACCTTAACCCATACGCTATGCCGTACCCTCACCCGTACCCTAACCCATATCCTAAGCCGTACCCTAACCCTAACCTTAACCCTAACCTATACCTATGCCGTACCCTCACCCGTACCCTAACCCGTACCCTAAGCCGTGCCCTAACCCTAACCCTAACCCTAACCCATACCCTACATCGTACCCTAACCCGTACCCTAACCCGTATCCTAAGCCGTACCCTAACACTAACCAATACCCTATGCAGTACCCTCACCCGTAACCTCACCCGTAACCTAAGCCGTACCCCAACCCTAACCCTAACCCTAACCCTAACCCTAACCCAAACCCTATTCCGTACCCTCACCCGTACACTAACACGTACCCTAAGCTGTACCCTAACCCTAACCCTAACCCTAACCGTAACCCTAACCCATACCCTACGCCGTACCCTAACCCGTACCCTAACCCGTATCCTAAGCCGTACCCTAACCCTAACCAATACCCTATGCAGTACCCTCACCCGTACCCTCACCCGTACCCTAAGCCGTACCCTAACCCTAACCCTAACCCTAACCCCTACCCTACGCCGTACCCTCACCCGTACCCTATCCCATACCCTAAGCCGTACCCTAACCCTAACACTAACCCTAACCCTAACCCTAACCCTAAACTACCCTTGACTGCTTTTGCCACCATTAGATTTCCTAAGCACTAGTGTTTTAAGGAACAGGTTAAAAAGAAAATCCTAATGTGATTTTTTTATAATGTGCTTATTCTTGATCTTATCCTAGTGACTAAAATCTTCTCCATGGCTGGACCCCAAATAATATTCCTTTACGTGCTAAGTGGTATCTACAGAGTGGGATAGGTTTAGTAAATACCCTAATCCTAAAGTGTACCCTAACCCTAACCCATACCCTAACCCTAACGCGTACCCTAACCCTAACCCAAACCCTAACCCTAACACGTACGCTAATCCTAACCCGTACCCTAAACCAATCCCTAACCCTAACCCTAACCCTAACCCATACCCTACGCCGTACCCTCACCCATACCCTAACCCGTACCCTAAGCCGTACCCTAACCCTAACCCTAACCCTAACCCTAACCCATACCCTACAACGTACCCTCACACTTACCCTAAACCATACCCTAAGCCGTACCTTAACCCTAACCCTAACCGTAAACTATACCTTACGCCCTACCCTCACTCGTACCCTAACCCTTACCCTAACCAGTACCCTAAACCTAACCCTAACCCTAGCCCTAACCCTAACCCATACCCTACGCCGTACCCTCACACGTACCCTAATGCGTACCCTACGCCGTACCGTAACCCTAACCCTAACCCATACCCTACGCCGTAACCGCACATGTATCCTAACCCGTACGCTAAGCCGTACCCTAACCCTAACCCTAACCCTAACCCATACGCTATGCCGTACCCTCACCCGGAACCTAACCCGTATCCTAAGCCGTACCCTAACCCTAAACCTAACCCTAACCCCTACCCTATGCCGTACCCTCACCCGTACACTAACCCATACCCTAAGCTGTACCCTAACCCTAACCCTAACCATAACCCTAACCCTAGCCCTAACCCATACCCTACGCCGTACCCTAACCCATACCCTCACCCGTATCCTAAGCCGTACCCTAACCCTAACCAATACCCTACGCAGTACCCTCACCCGTACCCTAAGCCGTACCCTAACCCTAACCCTAACCCTAACCCCTACCCTACGCCGTACCCTCACCCGTACCCTATGCCATACCCTAAGCCGTACCCTAACCCTAACACTAACCCTAACCCTAACCCTAACCCTAAATTACCCTTGACTGCTTTGTCTCCATTAGATTTCCTAAGCACTAGTGTTTTAAGGAACAGGTTAAAAAGTAAATCCTAATGTGATTTTTTTATAATGTGTTTATTGTTTATCTTATCCTAGTGACTAAAATCTTCTCCATGGCTGGACCCCAAATAATATTCGTTTACGTGCTAAGTGGTATCTAGAGAGTGGGATAGGTTTAATAAATACCCTAATCCTAACGTGTACCCTAACCCTAACCCATACCCTAACCCAAACCCTAACGGTAACACGTACGCTAATCCTAACCCGTACCTTAAACCAATCCCTAACCTTAAAACTAACCCTAACCCTAACCCTAACCCATACACTACGCCGTACCCTCACCCGTACCCTAAGCCGTACCCTAAGCCGTACCCTAACCCTAACCCGAACCCGAACCCATACCCTACAACGTACCCTCACACTTACCCTAAACCGTACCCTAAGCCGTAACCTAACCCTAACCCTAACCCTAAACTATACCTTACTCCCTACCCTCACTCATACCCTAACCCGTTCCCTAAGCCGTACCCTAACCCTATCCCTAACCCTAGCCCTACCCCTAACCCATAACCTACGCCGTACCCTCACCCGTACCCTAATCCTTATCCTAAGCCGTACCGTAACCCTAACCAATACCCTACGCAGTACCCTCACCCATACCCTCACCCGTACCCTAAGCCGTACCCTAACCCTAACCCTAACCCTAACCCTAACCCTAACCCATACCCTACAACGTACCCTCACACTTACCCTAAACCGTACCCTAAGCCGTAACCTAACCCTAACCTTAACCCGAAAGTATACCTTACGCCCTACCCTCATTCGTACCCTAACCCATACCCTAAGCTGTACCCTAACCTTAACCCTAACCCTATCCCATACCCTATGCGGTACTCTCAAACGTACCCTAACGCGTACCCTAAGCCGTACCCTAACCCTAACCCATACCCTACGCCGTAACCGCACACATATCCCAACCCGTACCCTAAGCCGTACCCTAACCCTAACCCTAACCCTAACCCATACGCTACGCCATACCCTCACCCGTACCCTAAACCGTATACTAAGCCGTGCCCTACCCTAACCCTAACCCTAACCTATACCCTACGCCGGACCCTCACCCGTACCCTAACCCGTACCCTAACCCGTACCCTAACCCTTATCCTAAGCCGTACCCTAACCCTAACCAATACCCTACGCAGTATCCTCACCCATACCCTCACCCTACCCTAAGCCGTACCATAACCCTAACCCTAACCCTAACACTAACCTTAACCCATACGCTATGCCGTACCCTCACCCGTACACTAACCCATATCCTAAGCCGTACCCTAACCCTAACCTTAACCCTAACCTATACCCTATGCCGTACCCTCACCCGTACCCTAACCCGTACCCTAAGCCGTGCCCTAACCCTAACCCTAACCCTAACCCATACCCTACATCGTACCCTAACCCGTACCCTAACCCGTATCCTAAGCCGTACCCTAACCCTAACCAATACCCTATGCAGTACCCTCACCCATAACCTCACCCGTAACCTAAGCCATACCCCAACCCTAACCCTAACCCTAACCCTAACCCTAACCCTAACCCTATGCCGTACGCTCACTCATACCCTAACCCGTACCCTAAGCCGTACCCTAAACCTATCCCTAACCCTAGCCCTACCCCTAACCCATAACCTACGCAGTACCCTCACCCATACCCTCACCCGTACCCTAAGCCGTACCCTAACCCTAACCCTAACCCTAATCCTAACCCATACGCTATGCCGTACCCTCACCCGTACCCTAAACGGTATCCTAAGCCGTACCCTAACCCTAACCCTAACCCGAACCCATACCTTACAACGTACCCTCACACTTACCCTAAACCGTACACCAAGCCATACCCTAACCCTAACCCTAACCCTAAAATATACCTTATGCCCTACCCTCACTCGTACCCTAACCTGTACCCTAAGCCGTACCCTAACCCTAACCCTAGCTCTAACCCTTATCCATACCGTACGCCGTACCCTCACACGTACCCTAACGCGTACCCTAAGCCGTACCATAAAACTAACCCTAACCCATACCCGACGCCGTAACCGCAAATGTATCCTAACCCGTACCCTAAGCCGTACCCTAACCCTAACCCTAACCCTCACCGGTACCCTAACCCGTATCCTAAGACCTACCCTAACCCTAACCCTAACCCTAACCAATACCCTACACCGTACTCTCACCCGTACCCTAACCCGTACCCTAAGCCGTGCCCTAACCCTAACCCTAACCCTAACCCTAACCCTAACCCTAAACTACCCTTGACTGCTTTTGCCTCCATTAGATTTCCTAAGCACTAGTGTTTTAAGGAACAGGTTAAAAATAAAATCCTAATGTGATTTTTTTATAATGTGTTTATTCTTTATCTTATCCTAGTGACTAAAATCTTCTCCATGGCTGGACCCCAAATAATATTCCTTTACGTGCTAAGTGGTATCTAGAGAGTGGGATAGGTTTAATAAATACCCTAATCCTAACGTGTACCCTAACCCTAACCCATACCCTAACCCTAACGCGTACCCTAACCCTAACCCAAACCCTAACCCTAACACGTACGCTAATCCTAAACCGTACCCTAAACCAATCCCTAACCCTAAAACTAACCCTAACCCTAACCCTAACCCTAAACCATACCCTACGCCGTAACCGCACATGTATCCTAACCCGTACGCTAAGCCGTACCCTAACCCTAACCCTAACCCTAACCCATACGCTATGCCGTACCCTCACCCGGAACCTAACCCGTATCCTAAGCCGTACCCTAACCCTAACCCTAACCCTAACCCCTACCCTATGCCGTACCGTCACCCGTACACTAACCCATACCCTAAGCTGTACCCTAACCCTAACCCTAACCCTAATCCTAACATTAGCCCTAACCCATACCCTACGCCGTACCCTAACCCGTACCCTAACCCGTATCCTAAGCCGTACCCTAAGCCTAACCAATACCCTACGCAGTACCCTCACCCGTACCCTAAGCCGTACCCTAACCCTAACCCTAACCCTAACCCCTACCCTACGCCGTACCCTCACCCGTACCCTATCCCATACCCTAAGCCGTACCCTAACCCTAACACTAACCCTAACCCTAACCCTAACCCTAAATTACCCTTGACTGCTTTGCCTCCATTAGATTTCCTAAGCACTAGTGTTTTAAGGAACAGGTTAAAAAGTAAATCCTAATGTGATTTTTTTATAATGTGTTTATTGTTTATCTTATCCTAGTGACTAAAATCTTCTCCATGGCTGGACCCCAAATAATATTCGTTTACGTGCTAAGTGGTATCTAGAGAGTGGGATAGGTTTAATAAATACCCTAATCCTAACGTGTACCCTAACCCTAACCCATACCCTAACCCAAACCCTAACCGTAACACGTACGCTAATCCTAACCCGTACCTTAAACCAATCCCTAACCTTAAAACTAACCCTAACCCTAACCCTAACCCATACACTACGCCGTACCCTCACCCGTAACCTAAGCCGTACCCTAAGCCGTACCCTAACCCTAACCCGAACCCGAACCCATACCCTACAACGTACCCTCACACTTACCCTAAACCGTACCCTAAGCCTTAACCTAACCCTAACCCTAACCCTAAACTATACCTTACTCCCTACCCTCACTCATACCCTAACCCGTACCCTAAGCCGTACCCTAACCCTATCCCTAACCCTAGCCCTACCCCTAACCCATAACCTACACCGTACCCTCACCCGTACCCTAATCCTTATCCTAAGCCGTACCGTAACCCTAACCAATACCCTACGCAGTACCCTCACCCATACCCTCACCCGTACCCTAAGCCGTACCCTAACCCTAACCCTAACCCTAACCCTAACCCTAACCCATACCCTACAACGTACCCTCACACTTACCCTAAACCGTACCCTAAGCCGTAACCTAACCCTAACCTTAACCCGAAAGTATACCTTACGCCCTACCCTCATTCGTACCCTAACCCATACCCTAAGCTGTACCCTAACCTTAACCCTAACCCTATCCCATACCCTACGCGGTACTCTCAAACGTACCCTAACGCGTACCCTAAGCCGTACCCTAACCCTAACCCATACCCTACGCCGTAACCGCACACATATCCCAACCCGTACCCTAAGCCGTACCCTAACCCTAACCCTAACCCTAACCCATACGCTACGCCATACCCTCACCCGTACCCTAAACCGTATCCTAAGCCGTGCCCTAACCCTAACCCTAACCCTAACCCTAACCCATACGCTACGCCATACCCTCACCCGTACCCTAAACCGTATCCTAAGCCGTGCCCTAACCCTAACCCTAACCCTAACCTATACCCTACGCCGGACCCTCACCCGTACCCTAACCCGTACCCTAAGCCGTACCCTAACCCTAAACCTAACCCTAACCCATACACTATGCCGTACCCTAACCCGTACCCTAACCCTTATCCTAAGCCGTACCCTAACCATAACCAATACCCTACGCAGTACCCTCACCCATACCCTCACCCGTACCCTAAGCCGTACCCTAACGCTAACCCTAACCCTAACACTAACCTTAACCCATACGCTATGCCGTACCCTCACCCGTACCCTAACCCATATCCTAAGCCGTACCCTAACCCTAACCTTAACCCTAACCTATACCTATGCCGTACCCTCACCCGTACCCTAACCCGTACCCTAAGCCGTGCCCTAACCCTAACCCTAACCCTAACCCATACCCTACATCGTACCCTAACCCGTACCCTAACCCGTATCCTAAGCCGTACCCTAACACTAACCAATACCCTATGCAGTACCCTCACCCGTAACCTCACCCGTAACCTAAGCCGTACCCCAACCCTAACCCTAACCCTAACCCTAACCCTAACCCAAACCCTATTCCGTACCCTCACCCGTACACTAACACGTACCCTAAGCTGTACCCTAACCCTAACCCTAACCCTAACCGTAACCCTAACCCATACCCTACGCCGTACCCTAACCCGTACCCTAACCCGTATCCTAAGCCGTACCCTAACCCTAACCAATACCCTATGCAGTACCCTCACCCGTACCCTCACCCGTACCCTAAGCCGTACCCTAACCCTAACCCTAACCCTAACCCCTACCCTACGCCGTACCCTCACCCGTACCCTATCCCATACCCTAAGCCGTACCCTAACCCTAACACTAACCCTAACCCTAACCCTAACCCTAAACTACCCTTGACTGCTTTTGCCACCATTAGATTTCCTAAGCACTAGTGTTTTAAGGAACAGGTTAAAAAGAAAATCCTAATGTGATTTTTTTATAATGTGCTTATTCTTGATCTTATCCTAGTGACTAAAATCTTCTCCATGGCTGGACCCCAAATAATATTCCTTTACGTGCTAAGTGGTATCTACAGAGTGGGATAGGATTAGTAAATACCCTAATCCTAAAGTGTACCCTAACCCTAACCCATACCCTAACCCTAACGCGTACCCTAACCCTAACCCAAACCCTAACCCTAACACGTACGCTAATCCTAACCCGTACCCTAAACCAATCCCTAACCCTAACCCTAACCCTAACCCATACCCTACGCCGTACCCTCACCCATACCCTAACCCGTACCCTAAGCCGTACCCTAACCCTAACCCTAACCCTAACCCTAACCCATACCCTACAACGTACCCTCACACTTACCCTAAACCATACCCTAAGCCGTACCTTAACCCTAACCCTAACCGTAAACTATACCTTACGCCCTACCCTCACTCGTACCCTAACCCTTACCCTAACCAGTACCCTAAACCTAACCCTAACCCTAGCCCTAACCCTAACCCATACCCTACGCCGTACCCTCACACGTACCCTAATGCGTACCCTACGCCGTACCGTAACCCTAACCCTAACCCTAACCCATACCCTACGCCGTAACCGCACATGTATCCTAACCCGTACGCTAAGCCGTACCGTAACCCTAACCCTAACCCTAACCCATACGCTATGCCGTACCCTCACCCGGAACCTAACCCGTATCCTAAGCCGTACCCTAACCCTAAACCTAACCCTAACCCCTACCCTATGCCGTACCCTCACCCGTACACTAACCCATACCCTAAGCTGTACCCTAACCCTAACCCTAACCATAACCCTAACCCTAGCCCTAACCCATACCCTACGCCGTACCCTAACCCATACCCTAACCCGTATCCTAAGCCGTACCCTAACCCTAACCAATACCCTACGCAGTACCCTCACCCGTACCCTAAGCCGTACCCTAACCCTAACCCTAACCCTAACCCCTACCCTACGCCGTACCCTCACCCGTACCCTATCCCATACCCTAAGCCGTACCCTAACCCTAACACTAACCCTAACCCTAACCCTAACCCTAAATTACCCTTGACTGCTTTGTCTCCATTAGATTTCCTAAGCACTAGTGTTTTAAGGAACAGGTTAAAAAGTAAATCCTAATGTGATTTTTTTATAATGTGTTTATTGTTTATCTTATCCTAGTGACTAAAATCTTCTCCATGGCTGGACCCCAAATAATATTCGTTTACGTGCTAAGTGGTATCTAGAGAGTGGGATAGGTTTAATAAATACCCTAATCCTAACGTGTACCCTAACCCTAACCCATACCCTAACCCAAACCCTAACCGTAACACGTACGCTAATCCTAACCCGTACCTTAAACCAATCCCTAACCTTAAAACTAACCCTAACCCTAACCCTAACCCATACACTACGCCGTACCCTCACCCGTAACCTAAGCCGTACCCTAAGCCGTACCCTAACCCTAACCCGAACCCGAACCCATACCCTACAACGTACCCTCACACTTACCCTAAACCGTACCCTAAGCCTTAACCTAACCCTAACCCTAACCCTAAACTATACCTTACTCCCTACCCTCACTCATACCCTAACCCGTACCCTAAGCCGTACCCTAACCCTATCCCTAACCCTAGCCCTACCCCTAACCCATAACCTACACCGTACCCTCACCCGTACCCTAATCCTTATCCTAAGCCGTACCGTAACCCTAACCAATACCCTACGCAGTACCCTCACCCATACCCTCACCCGTACCCTAAGCCGTACCCTAACCCTAACCCTAACCCTAACCCTAACCCTAACCCATACCCTACAACGTACCCTCACACTTACCCTAAACCGTACCCTAAGCCGTAACCTAACCCTAACCTTAACCCGAAAGTATACCTTACGCCCTACCCTCATTCGTACCCTAACCCATACCCTAAGCTGTACCCTAACCTTAACCCTAACCCTATCCCATACCCTACGCGGTACTCTCAAACGTACCCTAACGCGTACCCTAAGCCGTACCCTAACCCTAACCCATACCCTACGCCGTAACCGCACACATATCCCAACCCGTACCCTAAGCCGTACCCTAACCCTAACCCTAACCCTAACCCATACGCTACGCCATACCCTCACCCGTACCCTAAACCGTATCCTAAGCCGTGCCCTAACCCTAACCCTAACCCTAACCCTAACCCATACGCTACGCCATACCCTCACCCGTACCCTAAACCGTATCCTAAGCCGTGCCCTAACCCTAACCCTAACCCTAACCTATACCCTACGCCGGACCCTCACCCGTACCCTAACCCGTACCCTAAGCCGTACCCTAACCCTAAACCTAACCCTAACCCATACACTATGCCGTACCCTAACCCGTACCCTAACCCTTATCCTAAGCCGTACCCTAACCATAACCAATACCCTACGCAGTACCCTCACCCATACCCTCACCCGTACCCTAAGCCGTACCCTAACGCTAACCCTAACCCTAACACTAACCTTAACCCATACGCTATGCCGTACCCTCACCCGTACCCTAACCCATATCCTAAGCCGTACCCTAACCCTAACCTTAACCCTAACCTATACCTATGCCGTACCCTCACCCGTACCCTAACCCGTACCCTAAGCCGTGCCCTAACCCTAACCCTAACCCTAACCCATACCCTACATCGTACCCTAACCCGTACCCTAACCCGTATCCTAAGCCGTACCCTAACACTAACCAATACCCTATGCAGTACCCTCACCCGTAACCTCACCCGTAACCTAAGCCGTACCCCAACCCTAACCCTAACCCTAACCCTAACCCTAACCCAAACCCTATTCCGTACCCTCACCCGTACACTAACACGTACCCTAAGCTGTACCCTAACCCTAACCCTAACCCTAACCGTAACCCTAACCCATACCCTACGCCGTACCCTAACCCGTACCCTAACCCGTATCCTAAGCCGTACCCTAACCCTAACCAATACCCTATGCAGTACCCTCACCCGTACCCTCACCCGTACCCTAAGCCGTACCCTAACCCTAACCCTAACCCTAACCCCTACCCTACGCCGTACCCTCACCCGTACCCTATCCCATACCCTAAGCCGTACCCTAACCCTAACACTAACCCTAACCCTAACCCTAACCCTAAACTACCCTTGACTGCTTTTGCCACCATTAGATTTCCTAAGCACTAGTGTTTTAAGGAACAGGTTAAAAAGAAAATCCTAATGTGATTTTTTTATAATGTGCTTATTCTTTATCTTATCCTAGTGACTAAAATCTTCTCCATGGCTGGACCCCAAATAATATTCCTTTACGTGCTAAGTGGTATCTACAGAGTGGGATAGGATTAGTAAATACCCTAATCCTAAAGTGTACCCTAACCCTAACCCATACCCTAACCCTAACGCGTACCCTAACCCTAACCCAAACCCTAACCCTAACACGTACGCTAATCCTAACCCGTACCCTAAACCAATCCCTAACCCTAACCCTAACCCTAACCCATACCCTACGCCGTACCCTCACCCATACCCTAACCCGTACCCTAAGCCGTACCCTAACCCTAACCCTAACCCTAACCCATACCCTACAACGTACCCTCACACTTACCCTAAACCATACCCTAAGCCGTACCTTAACCCTAACCCTAACCGTAAACTATACCTTACGCCCTACCCTCACTCGTACCCTAACCCTTACCCTAACCAGTACCCTAAACCTAACCCTAACCCTAGCCCTAACCCTAACCCATACCCTACGCCGTACCCTCACACGTACCCTAATGCGTACCCTACGCCGTACCGTAACCCTAACCCTAACCCTAACCCATACCCTACGCCGTAACCGCACATGTATCCTAACCCGTACGCTAAGCCGTACCGTAACCCTAACCCTAACCCTAACCCATACGCTATGCCGTACCCTCACCCGGAACCTAACCCGTATCCTAAGCCGTACCCTAACCCTAAACCTAACCCTAACCCCTACCCTATGCCGTACCCTCACCCGTACACTAACCCATACCCTAAGCTGTACCCTAACCCTAACCCTAACCATAACCCTAACCCTAGCCCTAACCCATACCCTACGCCTTACCCTAACCCATACCCTAACCCGTATCCTAAGCCGTACCCTAACCCTAACCAATACCCTACGCAGTACCCTCACCCGTACCCTAAGCCGTACCCTAACCCTAACCCTAACCCTAACCCCTACCCTACGCCGTACCCTCACCCGTACCCTATCCCATACCCTAAGCCGTACCCTAACCCTAACACTAACCCTAACCCTAACCCTAACCCTAAATTACCCTTGACTGCTTTGTCTCCATTAGATTTCCTAAGCACTAGTGTTTTAAGGAACAGGTTAAAAAGTAAATCGTAATGTGATTTTTTTATAATGTGTTTATTCTTTATCTTATCCTAGTGACTAAAATCTTCTCCATGGCTGGACCCCAAATAATATTCGTTTACGTGCTAAGTGGTATCTAGAGAGTGGGATAGGTTTAATAAATACCCTAATCCTAACGTGTACCCTAACCCTAACCCATACCCTAACCCAAACCCTAACGGTAACACGTACGCTAATCCTAACCCGTACCTTAAACCAATCCCTAACCTTAAAACTAACCCTAACCCTAACCCTAACCCATACACTACGCCGTACCCTCACCCGTACCCTAAGCCGTACCCTAAGCCGTACCCTAACCCTAACCCGAACCCGAACCCATACCCTACAACGTACCCTCACACTTACCCTAAACCGTACCCTAAGCCGTAACCTAACCCTAACCCTAACCCTAAACTATACCTTACTCCCTACCCTCACTCATACCCTAACCCGTACCCTAAGCCGTACCCTAACCCTATCCCTAACCCTAGCCCTACCCCTAACCCATAACCTACGCCGTACCCTCACCCGTACCCTAATCCTTATCCTAAGCCGTACCGTAACCCTAACCAATACCCTACGCAGTACCCTCACCCATACCCTCACCCGTACCCTAAGCCGTACCCTAACCCTAACCCTAACCCTAACCCTAACCCTAACCCATACCCTACAACGTACCCTCACACTTACCCTAAACCGTACCCTAAGCCGTAACCTAACCCTAACCTTAACCCGAAAGTATACCTTACGCCCTACCCTCATTCGTACCCTAACCCATACCCTAAGCTGTACCCTAACCTTAACCCTAACCCTATCCCATACCCTACGCGGTACTCTCAAACGTACCCTAACGCGTACCCTAAGCCGTACCCTAACCCTAACCCATACCCTACGCCGTAACCGCACACATATCCCAACCCGTACCCTAAGCCGTACCCTAACCCTAACCCTAACCCTAACCCATACGCTACGCCATACCCTCACCCGTACCCTAAACCGTATCCTAAGCCGTGCCCTAACCCTAACCCTAACCCTAACCCTAACCCATACGCTACGCCATACCCTCACCCGTACCCTAAACCGTATCCTAAGCCGTGCCCTAACCCTAACCCTAACCCTAACCTATACCCTACGCCGGACCCTCACCCGTACCCTAACCCGTACCCTAAGCCGTACCCTAACCCTAAACCTAACCCTAACCCATACACTATGCCGTACCCTAACCCGTACCCTAACCCTTATCCTAAGCCGTACCCTAACCATAACCAATACCCTACGCAGTACCCTCACCCATACCCTCACCCGTACCCTAAGCCGTACCCTAACGCTAACCCTAACCCTAACACTAACCTTAACCCATACGCTATGCCGTACCCTCACCCGTACCCTAACCCATATCCTAAGCCGTACCCTAACCCTAACCTTAACCCTAACCTATACCTATGCCGTACCCTCACCCGTACCCTAACCTGTACCCTAAGCCGTGCCCTAACCCTAACCCTAACCCTAACCCATACCCTACATCGTACCCTAACCCGTACCCTAACCCGTATCCTAAGCCGTACCCTAACACTAACCAATACCCTATGCAGTACCCTCACCCGTAACCTCACCCGTAACCTAAGCCGTACCCCAACCCTAACCCTAACCCTAACCCTAACCCTAACCCAAACCCTATTCCGTACCCTCACCCGTACACTAACACGTACCCTAAGCTGTACCCTAACCCTAACCCTAACCCTAACCGTAACCCTAACCCATACCCTACGCCGTACCCTAACCCGTACCCTAACCCGTATCCTAAGCCGTACCCTAACCCTAACCAATACCCTATGCAGTACCCTCACCCGTACCCTCACCCGTACCCTAAGCCGTACCCTAACCCTAACCCTAACCCTAACCCCTACCCTACGCCGTACCCTCACCCGTACCCTATCCCATACCCTAAGCCGTACCCTAACCCTAACACTAACCCTAACCCTAACCCTAACCCTAAACTACCCTTGACTGCTTTTGCCACCATTAGATTTCCTAAGCACTAGTGTTTTAAGGAACAGGTTAAAAAGAAAATCCTAATGTGATTTTTTTATAATGTGCTTATTCTTTATCTTATCCTAGTGACTAAAATCTTCTCCATGGCTGGACCCCAAATAATATTCCTTTACGTGCTAAGTGGTATCTACAGAGTGGGATAGGATTAGTAAATACCCTAATCCTAAAGTGTACCCTAACCCTAACCCATACCCTAACCCTAACGCGTACCCTAACCCTAACCCAAACCCTAACCCTAACACGTACGCTAATCCTAACCCGTACCCTAAACCAATCCCTAACCCTAACCCTAACCCTAACCCATACCCTACGCCGTACCCTCACCCATACCCTAACCCGTACCCTAAGCCGTACCCTAACCCTAACCCTAACCCTAACCCTAACCCATACCCTACAACGTACCCTCACACTTACCCTAAACCATACCCTAAGCCGTACCTTAACCCTAACCCTAACCGTAAACTATACCTTACGCCCTACCCTCACTCGTACCCTAACCCTTACCCTAACCAGTACCCTAAACCTAACCCTAACCCTAGCCCTAACCCTAACCCATACCCTACGCCGTACCCTCACACGTACCCTAATGCGTACCCTACGCCGTACCGTAACCCTAACCCTAACCCTAACCCATACCCTACGCCGTAACCGCACATGTATCCTAACCCGTACGCTAAGCCGTACCGTAACCCTAACCCTAACCCTAACCCATACGCTATGCCGTACCCTCACCCGGAACCTAACCCGTATCCTAAGCCGTACCCTAACCCTAAACCTAACCCTAACCCCTACCCTATGCCGTACCCTCACCCGTACACTAACCCATACCCTAAGCTGTACCCTAACCCTAACCCTAACCATAACCCTAACCCTAGCCCTAACCCATACCCTACGCCGTACCCTAACCCATACCCTAACCCGTATCCTAAGCCGTACCCTAACCCTAACCAATACCCTACGCAGTACCCTCACCCGTACCCTAAGCCGTACCCTAACCCTAACCCTAACCCTAACCCCTACCCTACGCCGTACCCTCACCCGTACCCTATCCCATACCCTAAGCCGTACCCTAACCCTAACACTAACCCTAACCCTAACCCTAACCCTAAATTACCCTTGACTGCTTTGTCTCCATTAGATTTCCTAAGCACTAGTGTTTTAAGGAACAGGTTAAAAAGTAAATCCTAATGTGATTTTTTTATAATGTGTTTATTGTTTATCTTATCCTAGTGACTAAAATCTTCTCCATGGCTGGACCCCAAATAATATTCTTTTACGTGCTAAGTGGTATCTAGAGAGTGGGATAGGTTTAATAAATACCCTAATCCTAACGTGTACCCTAACCCTAACCCATACCCTAACCCAAACCCTAACGGTAACACGTACGCTAATCCTAACCCGTACCTTAAACCAATCCCTAACCTTAAAACTAACCCTAACCCTAACCCTAACCCATACACTACGCCGTACCCTCACCCGTACCCTAAGCCGTACCCTAAGCCGTACCCTAACCCTAACCCGAACCCGAACCCATACCCTACAACGTACCCTCACACTTACCCTAAACCGTACCCTAAGCCGTAACCTAACCCTAACCCTAACCCTAAACTATACCTTACTCCCTACCCTCACTCATACCCTAACCCGTACCCTAAGCCGTACCCTAACCCTATCCCTAACCCTAGCCCTACCCCTAACCCATAACCTACGCCGTACCCTCACCCGTACCCTAATCCTTATCCTAAGCCGTACCGTAACCCTAACCAATACCCTACGCAGTACCCTCACCCATACCCTCACCCGTACCCTAAGCCGTACCCTAACCCTAACCCTAACCCTAACCCTAACCCTAACCCATACCCTACAACGTACCCTCACACTTACCCTAAACCGTACCCTAAGCCGTAACCTAACCCTAACCTTAACCCGAAAGTATACCTTACGCCCTACCCTCATTCGTACCCTAACCCATACCCTAAGCTGTACCCTAACCTTAACCCTAACCCTATCCCATACCCTACGCGGTACTCTCAAACGTCCCCTAACGCGTACCCTAAGCCGTACCCTAACCCTAACCCATACCCTACGCCGTAACCGCACACATATCCCAACCCGTACCCTAAGCCGTACCCTAACCCTAACCCTAACCCTAACCCATACGCTACGCCATACCCTCACCCGTACCCTAAACCGTATCCTAAGCCGTGCCCTAACCCTAACCCTAACCCTAACCCTAACCCATACGCTACGCCATACCCTCACCCGTACCCTAAACCGTATCCTAAGCCGTGCCCTAACCCTAACCCTAACCCTAACCTATACCCTACGCCGGAACCTCACCCGTACCCTAACCCGTACCCTAAGCCGTACCCTAACCCTAAACCTAACCCTAACCCATACACTATGCCGTACCCTAACCCGTACCCTAACCCTTATCCTAAGCCGTACCCTAACCATAACCAATACCCTACGCAGTACCCTCACCCATACCCTCACCCGTACCCTAAGCCGTACCCTAACGCTAACCCTAACCCTAACACTAACCTTAACCCATACGCTATGCCGTACCCTCACCCGTACCCTAACCCATATCCTAAGCCGTACCCTAACCCTAACCTTAACCCTAACCTATACCTATGCCGTACCCTCACCCGTACCCTAACCTGTACCCTAAGCCGTGCCCTAACCCTAACCCTAACCCTAACCCATACCCTACATCGTACCCTAACCCGTACCCTAACCCGTATCCTAAGCCGTACCCTAACACTAACCAATACCCTATGCAGTACCCTCACCCGTAACCTCACCCGTAACCTAAGCCGTACCCCAACCCTAACCCTAACCCTAACCCTAACCCTAACCCAAACCCTATTCCGTACCCTCACCCGTACACTAACACGTACCCTAAGCTGTACCCTAACCCTAACCCTAACCCTAACCGTAACCCTAACCCATACCCTACGCCGTACCCTAACCCGTACCCTAACCCGTATCCTAAGCCGTACCCTAACCCTAACCAATACCCTATGCAGTACCCTCACCCGTACCCTCACCCGTACCCTAAGCCGTACCCTAACCCTAACCCTAACCCTAACCCCTACCCTACGCCGTACCCTCACCCGTACCCTATCCCATACCCTAAGCCGTACCCTAACCCTAACACTAACCCTAACCCTAACCCTAACCCTAAACTACCCTTGACTGCTTTTGCCACCATTAGATTTCCTAAGCACTAGTGTTTTAAGGAACAGGTTAAAAAGAAAATCCTAATGTGATTTTTTTATAATGTGCTTATTCTTTATCTTATCCTAGTGACTAAAATCTTCTCCATGGCTGGACCCCAAATAATATTCCTTTACGTGCTAAGTGGTATCTACAGAGTGGGATAGGATTAGTAAATACCCTAATCCTAAAGTGTACCCTAACCCTAACCCATACCCTAACCCTAACGCGTACCCTAACCCTAACCCAAACCCTAACCCTAACACGTACGCTAATCCTAACCCGTACCCTAAACCAATCCCTAACCCTAACCCTAACCCTAACCCATACCCTACGCCGTACCCTCACCCATACCCTAACCCGTACCCTAAGCCGTACCCTAACCCTAACCCTAACCCTAACCCTAACCCATACCCTACAACGTACCCTCACACTTACCCTAAACCATACCCTAAGCCGTACCTTAACCCTAACCCTAACCGTAAACTATACCTTACGCCCTACCCTCACTCGTACCCTAACCCTTACCCTAACCAGTACCCTAAACCTAACCCTAACCCTAGCCCTAACCCTAACCCATACCCTACGCCGTACCCTCACACGTACCCTAATGCGTACCCTACGCCGTACCGTAACCCTAACCCTAACCCTAACCCATACCCTACGCCGTAACCGCACATGTATCCTAACCCGTACGCTAAGCCGTACCGTAACCCTAACCCTAACCCTAACCCATACGCTATGCCGTACCCTCACCCGGAACCTAACCCGTATCCTAAGCCGTACCCTAACCCTAAACCTAACCCTAACCCCTACCCTATGCCGTACCCTCACCCGTACACTAACCCATACCCTAAGCTGTACCCTAACCCTAACCCTAACCATAACCCTAACCCTAGCCCTAACCCATACCCTACGCCGTACCCTAACCCATACCCTAACCCGTATCCTAAGCCGTACCCTAACCCTAACCAATACCCTACGCAGTACCCTCACCCGTACCCTAAGCCGTACCCTAACCCTAACCCTAACCCTAACCCCTACCCTACGCCGTACCCTCACCCGTACCCTATCCCATACCCTAAGCCGTACCCTAACCCTAACACTAACCCTAACCCTAACCCTAACCCTAAATTACCCTTGACTGCTTTGTCTCCATTAGATTTCCTAAGCACTAGTGTTTTAAGGAACAGGTTAAAAAGTAAATCCTAATGTGATTTTTTTATAATGTGTTTATTGTTTATCTTATCCTAGTGACTAAAATCTTCTCCATGGCTGGACCCCAAATAATATTCGTTTACGTGCTAAGTGGTATCTAGAGAGTGGGATAGGTTTAATAAATACCCTAATCCTAACGTGTACCCTAACCCTAACCCATACCCTAACCCAAACCCTAACGGTAACACGTACGCTAATCCTAACCCGTACCTTAAACCAATCCCTAACCTTAAAACTAACCCTAACCCTAACCCTAACCCATACACTACGCCGTACCCTCACCCGTACCCTAAGCCGTACCCTAAGCCGTACCCTAACCCTAACCCGAACCCGAACCCATACCCTACAACGTACCCTCACACTTACCCTAAACCGTACCCTAAGCCGTAACCTAACCCTAACCCTAACCCTAAACTATACCTTACTCCCTACCCTCACTCATACCCTAACCCGTACCCTAAGCCGTACCCTAACCCTATCCCTAACCCTAGCCCTACCCCTAACCCATAACCTACGCCGTACCCTCACCCGTACCCTAATCCTTATCCTAAGCCGTACCGTAACCCTAACCAATACCCTACGCAGTACCCTCACCCATACCCTCACCCGTACCCTAAGCCGTACCCTAACCCTAACCCTAACCCTAACCCTAACCCTAACCCATACCCTACAACGTACCCTCACACTTACCCTAAACCGTACCCTAAGCCGTAACCTAACCCTAACCTTAACCCGAAAGTATACCTTACGCCCTACCCTCATTCGTACCCTAACCCATACCCTAAGCTGTACCCTAACCTTAACCCTAACCCTATCCCATACCCTATGCGGTACTCTCAAACGTACCCTAACGCGTACCCTAAGCCGTACCCTAACCCTAACCCATACCCTACGCCGTAACCGCACACATATCCCAACCCGTACCCTAAGCCGTACCCTAACCCTAACCCTAACCCTAACCCATACGCTACGCCATACCCTCACCCGTACCCTAAACCGTATCCTAAGCCGTGCCCTAACCCTAACCCTAACCCTAACCTATACCCTACGCCGGACCCTCACCCGTACCCTAACCCGTACCCTAAGCCGTACCCTAACCCTAACCCTAACCCTAACCCATACACTATGCCGTACCCTAACCCGTACCCTAACCCTTATCCTAAGCCGTACCCTAACCCTAACCAATACCCTACGCAGTATCCTCACCCATACCCTCACCCTACCCTAAGCCGTACCATAACCCTAACCCTAACCCTAACACTAACCTTAACCCATACGTTATGCCGTACCCTCACCCGTACACTAACCCATATCCTAAGCCGTACCCTAACCCTAACCTTAACCCTAACCTATACCCTATGCCGTACCCTCACCCGTACCCTAACCCGTACCCTAAGCCGTGCCCTAACCCTAACCGTAACCCTAACCCATACCCTACATCGTACCCTAACCCGTGCCCTAACCCGTATCCTAAGCCGTACCCTAACCCTAACCAATACCCTATGCAGTACCCTCACCCATAACCTCACCCGTATCCTAAGCCGTACCCTAACCCTAACCCTAACCCTAACCTATACCCTACGCCGTACCCTCACCTGTACCCTAACCCGTACCCTAAGCCGTACCCTAACCCTAACCCTAACCCTAACCCCTACCCTACGCCGTACCCTAACCCGTACCCTAACCCGTATCCTAAGCCGTACCCTAACCCTAACCAATACCCTACGCAGTACCCTCACCCGTACCCTCACCCGTACCCTAAGCCGTACCCTAACCCTAACCCTAACCCTAACCCTAACCCCTACCCTACGCCGTACCCTCACCCGTACCCTATCCCATACCCTAAGCCGTACCCTAACCCTAACACTAACCCTAACCCTAACCCTAACCCTAAACTACCCTTGACTGCTTTTGCCTCCATTAGATTTCCTAAGCACTAGTGTTTTAAGGAACAGGTTAAAAAGAAAATCCTAATGTGATTTTTTTATAATGTGTTTATTCTTGATCTTATCCTAGTGACTAAAATCTTCTCCATGGCTGGACCCCAAATAATATTCCTTTACGTGCTAAGTGGTATCTAGAGAGTGGGATAGGTTTAATAAATACCCTAATCCTAACGTGTACCCTAACCCTAACCCATACCCTAACCCTAACGCGTACCCTAACCCTAACCCAAACCCTAACCCTAACACGTACGCTAATCCTAACCCGTACCCTAAACCAATCCCTAACCCTAAAACTAACCCTAACCCTAACCCTAACCCTAACCCATACCCTACGCCGTACCCTCACCCGTACCCTAACCCGTACCCTAAGCCGTACCCTAACCCTAACCCTAACCCTAACCCATACGCTACGCCGTACCCTCACCCGTACCCTAACCCGTATCCTAAGCCGTACCCTAACCCTAACCCTAACCCTAACCTATACCCTATGCCGTACCCTCACCTGTACCCTAACCCGTACCCTAAGCCGTACCCTAACCCTAACCCTAACCCTAACCCTAACCCTAACCCCTACCCTACGCCGTACCCTCACCCGTACCCTATCCCATACCCTAAGCCGTACCCTAACCCTAACACTAACCCTAACCCTAACCCTAACCCTAAACTACCCTTGACTGCTTTTGCCTCCATTAGATTTCCTAAGCACTAGTGTTTTAAGGAACAGGTTAAAAAGAAAATCCTAACGTGATTTTTTTATAATGTGTTTATTCTTTATCTTATCCTAGTGACTAAAATCTTCTCCATGGCTGGACCCCAAATAATATTCCTTTACGTGCTAAGTGGTATCTAGAGAGTGGGATAGGTTTAATAAATACCCTAATCCTAACGTGTACCCTAACCCTAACCCATACCCTAACCCTAACGCGTACCCTAACCCTAACCCAAACCCTAACCCTAACACGTACGCTAATCCTAACCCGTACCCTAAACCAATCCCTAACCCTAAAACTAACCCTAACCCTAACCCTAACCCTAACCCATACCCTACGCCGTACCCTCACCCGTACCCTAACCCGTACCCTAAGCCGTACCCTAAGCCGTACCCTAACCCTAACCCTAACACTAACCCATACCCTATGCCGTAACCGCACACGTATCCTAACCTGTACCCTAAGCCGTACCCTAACCCTAACCCTAACCCTAACCCATACCCTACACCGTAACCGCACATGTATCCTAACCCGTACCCTAAGCCGTACCCTGACCCTAACCCTAAAACTAACGCATTTGCTATGCCGTACCCTAACCCGTAACCTAACCCGTACCCTAAGCCGTACCTTAACCCTAACTGTAACCCTAACCCATACGCTACGCCGTACCCTCACCCGTACCCTAACCCGTACCCTAAGCCGTACCCTAACCCTAACCCTAACCCTAATCCTAACGTGTACCCTAACCCTAACCCATACCCTAACCCTAACGCGTACCCTAACCCTAACCCAAACCCTAACCCTAACACGTATGCTAATCTTAACCCGTACCCTAAACCAATCCCTAACCCTAAAACTAACCCTAACCCTAACCCTAACCCTAACCCATACCCTACAACGTACCCTCACACGTACCCTAAACCGTACCCTAAGCCGTAACCTAACCCTAACCTTAACCCGAAACTATACCTTACGCCCTACCCTCACTCGTACCCTAACCCGTACCATAAGCCGTACCCTAACCCTAACCCTAACCCTAACCCATACCCTAAGCTGTACCCTAACCTTAACCCTAACCCTAGCCCTAACCCTATCCCATACCCTACGCGGTACTCTCAAACGTACCCTAATGCGTACCCTAAGCCGTACCCTATCCCTAACCTATACCCTACGCCGCAACCGCACACATATCCCAACCCGTACCCTAAGCCGTACCCTAACCCTAACCCTAACCCATACGCTACGCCATACCCTCACCCGTACCCTAAACCGTATCCTAAGCCGTGCCCTATCCCTAACCCTAACCCTAACCTATACCCTACGCCGGACCCTCACCTGTACCCTAACCCGTACCTTAACCCTTATCCTAAGCCGTACCCTAACCCTAACCAATACCCTACGCAATACCCTCACCCATACCCTCACCCGTACCCTAAGCCGTACCCTAACCCTAACCCTAACCCTAACACTAACCTTAACCCATACGCTATACCATACCCTCACCCGTACCCTAACCCATATCCTAAGCCGTACCCTAACCCTAACCTTAACCCTAACCTATACCTACGCCGTACCCTCACACGTACCCTAACGCGTACCCTAAGCCGTACCCTAACCCTAACCCTAAAACTAACCCGTACCCTACGCCGTAACCGCACACGTATCCTAACCCGTACCCTAAGCCGTACCCTAACCCTAACCCTAACCCTAACCCATACGCTACGCCGTACCCTCACCCGTACCCTAACCCGTACCCTAAGCCGTGCCCTAACCCTAACCCTAACCCTAACCCTAACACTAACCCATACCCTACGACGTACCCTAACACGTACCCTAACCCGTACCCTAAGCCGTACACTAACCCTAACCCTAAGCCTAACCCATACGCTACGCCGTACCCTCACCCGTACCCTAACGCGTACCCTAAGCCGTACCCTAACCCTAACCCTAACCCTAACCTGTACGCTATGCCGTACCTCACCCGTAACCTAACCCGTATCGTAAGCCGTACCCTAACCCTAACCAATACCCTAGGCAGTACCCTCACCCGTACCCTAAGCCGTACCCTAACCCTAACCCTAACCCTAACCCCTACCCTACGCCGTACCCTCACCCGTACCCTATACCATACCCTAAGCCGTACCCTAACCCTAACACTAACCCTAACCCTAACCCTAACCCTAAATTACCCTTGACTGCTTTGCCTCCATTAGATTTCCTAAGCACTAGTGTTTTAAGGAACAGGTTAAAAAGTGAATCCTAATGTGATTTTTTTATAATGTGTTTATTCTTTATCTTATCCTAGTGACTAAAACCTTCTCCATGGCTGGACCCCAAATAATATTCGTTTACGTGCTAAGTGGTATCTAGAGAGTGGGATAGGTTTAATAAATACCCTAATCCTAACGTGTACCCTAACCCTAACCCATACCCTAACCCAAACCCTAACCGTAACACGTACGCTAATCCTAACCCGTATCTTAAACCAATCCCTAACCTTAAAACTAACCCTAACCCTAACCCTAACCCATACCCTACGCCGTACTCTCACCCGTACCCTAACCCGTACCCTAAGCCGTACCCTAACCCTAACCCTAACCCGAACCCATACCCTACAACGTACCCTCACACTTACCCTAAACCGTACCCTAAGCCGTAACCTAACCCTAACCCTAACCCTAAACTATACCTTACGCCCTACCCTCACTCATACCCTAACCCGTACCCTAAGCCGAACCCTAACCCTATCCCTAACCCTAGCCCTACCCCTAACCGATAACCTACGCCGTACCCTCACCCGTACCCTAACCCTTATCCTAAGCCGTACCCTAACCCTAACCAATACCCTACGCAGTACCCTCACCCATACCCTCACCCATACCCTAAGCCGTACCCTAACCCTAACCCTAACCCTAACCCTAACCCATGCGCTATGCCGTACCCTCACCCGTACCCTAAACCGTATCCTAAGCCGTACCCTAACCCTAATCCTAACCCTAACCTATACCCTACGCCGTACCCTCACCCGTACCCTAACCCGTACCCTAAGCCGTACCCTAACCCTAACCCTAACCCTAACCCATACCCTACGCCGTACCCTAACCCGTACCCTAACCCGTATCCTAAGCCGTACCCTAACCCTAACCAATACCCTATGCAGTACCCTCACCCGTACCCTAAGCCGTACCCTAACCCTAACCCTAACCCTAACCCTAATCCTAATACCTACCCTACGCCGTACCCTCACCCGTACCCTATTCCATACCCTAATCCGTACCCTAACCCTAACACTAACCCTAACCCTAACCCTAACCCTAAACTACCCTTGACTGCTTTTGCCTCCATTAGATTTCCTAAGCACGAGTGTTTTTTTTTGTTTTTTTGTTTTTTTGTTTTTTTTTTAGCACTAGTGTTTTAAGGAACAGGTTAAAAAGAAAATCCTAATGTGATTTTTTTATAATGTGTTTATTCTTTATCTTATCCTAGTGACTAAAATCTTCTCCAAGGCTGGACCCCAAATAATATTCCTTTACGTGCTAAGTGGTATCTAGAGAGTGGGATACGTTTAATAAATACCCTAATCCTAACGTGTACCCTAACCCTAACCCATACCCTAACCCTAACGCGTACCCTAACCCTAACCCAAACCCTAACCCTAACACGTATGCTAATCCTAACCCGTACCCTAAACCAATCCCTAACCCTAAAACTAACCCTAACCCTAACCCTAACCCTAACCCATACCCTACAACGTACCCTCACACGTACCCTAAACCGTACCCTAAGCCGTAAACTAACCCTAACCTTAACCCGAAACTATACCTTACGCCCTACCCTCACTCGTACCCTAACCCATACCCTAAGCGGTACCCTAACCTTAACCCTAACCCTAGCCCTAACCCTATCCCATACCCTACGCGGTACTCTCAAACGTACCCTAACGCGTACCCTAAGCCGTACCCTAACCCTAACCTATACCCTACGCCGTAACCGCACACATATCCCAACCAGTACCCTAAGCCGTACCCTAACCCTAACCCTAACCCTAACCCATACGCTACGCCATACCCTCACCCGTACCCTAAACCGTATCCTAAGCCGTGCCCTAACCCTAACCCTAACCCTAACCTATAACCTACGCCGGACCCTCACCCGTACCCTAACCCGTACCCTAAGCCGTACGCTAACCCTAACCCTAACCCTAACCCATACACTATGCCGTACCCTAACCCGTACCCTAACCCTTATCCTAAGCCGTACCCTAACCCTAACCAATACCCTACGCAGTACCCTCACCCATACCCTCACCCGTACCCTAAGCCGTACCCTAACCCTAACCCTAACCCTAACACTAACCTTAACCCATACGCTATGCCGTACCCTCACCCGTACCCTAACCCATATCCTAAGCCGTACCCTAACCCTAACCTTAACCCTAACCTATACCTATGCCGTACCCTCACCCGTACCCTAACCTGTACCCTAAGCCGTACCCTAACCCTAACCCTAACCCTAACCCATACCCTACGCCGTACTCTAACCCGTACCCTAACCCGTATCCTAAGCCGTACCCTAACCCTAACCAATACCCTATGCAGTACCCTCACCCGTAACCTCACCCGTAACCTAAGCCGTACCCCAACCCTAACCCTAACCCTAACCCTAACCCTAACCCAAACCCTATTCCGTACCCTCACCCGTCACTAAAACGTACCCTAAGCTGTACCCTAACCCTAACCCTAACCCTAACCGTAACCCTAACCCATACCATACGCCGTACCCTAACCCGTACCCTAACCCTTATCCTAAGCCGTACCCCAACCCTAACCAATACCCTACGCAGTACCCTCACCCGTACCCTCACCCGTACCCTAAGCCGTACCCTAACCCTAACCCTAACCCTAACCCCTACCCTACGACGTACCCTAACCCGTACCCTAACCCATACCCTAAGCCGTACCCTAACCCTAACCCTAAGCCTAACCCATACGCAACTCCGTACCCTCACCCGTACCCTAACCCGTATCCTAAGCCGTACCCTAACCCTAACCCTAACCCTAACCTATACCCTACGCCGTACCCTCACCCGTACCCTAAACCGTACCCTAAGCCGTACCCTAACCCTAACCCTAACCCTAAACCTAACCCTAACCCATACCCTACGCCGTACCCTAATCCGTACCCTAACCCGTATCCTAAGCCGTACCCTAAACCTAACCAATACCCTACGCAGTACCCTCACCCATACCCTAAGCCGTACCCTAACCCTAACCCTAACCCTAACCCCTACCCTATGCCGTACCCTTACCCGTACCCTATCCCACACCCTAAGCCATACCCTAACCCTAACCCTAACACTAACCCTAAACTACCCTTGACTGCTTTTGTCTCCATTAGATTTCCTAAGCACTAGTGTTTTAAGGAACAGGTTAAAAAGAAAATCCTAATGTGATTTTTTTATAATGTGTTTATTCTTTATCTTATCCTAGTGACTAAAATCTTCTCCATGGCTGGACCCCAAATAATATTCCTTTACGTGCTAAGTGGTATCTAGAGAGTGGGGTAGGTTTAATAAATACCCTAATCCTAACGTGTACCCTAACCCCTACCCTAGCCCTAACGCGTACCCTAACCCTAACACAAACCCTAATCCTAACTTGTACCCTAACCCTAACCCATACCCTAACCCAAACCCTAACCGTAACACGTACGCTAATCCTAACCCGTACCTTAAACCAATCCCTAACCTTAAAACTAACCCTAACCCTAACCCTAACCCATACACTACGCCGTACCCTCACCCGTACCCTAAGCCGTACCCTAACCCTAACCCTAACCCTAACCCATACGCTACAACGTACCCTCACACTTACCCTAAACCGTACCCTAAGCCGTAACCTAACCCTAACCCTAACCCTAAACTATACCTTACTCCCTACCCTCACTCATACCCTAACCCGTACCCTAAGCCGTACCCTAACCCTATCCCTAACCCTAGCCCTACCCCTAACCCATAACCTACGCCGTACCCTCACCCGTACCCTAATCCTTATCCTAAGCCGTACCGTAACCCTAACCAATACCCTACGCAGTACCCTCACCCATACCCTCACCCGTACCCTAAGCCGTACCCTAACCCTTACCCTAACCCTAACCCGTACGCTATGCCGTAACTCACCCGTAACCTAACCCGTATCCTAAGCCGTACCCTAACCCTAACCAATACCCTACGCAGTACCCTCACCCGTACCCTCAACCGTACCCTAAGCCGTACCCGAACCCTAACCCTAACCCTAACCCTGACCCCTACCATACGCCGTAGCCTCACCCGTACCCTATACCATACCCTAAGCCGTACCCTAACCCTAACACTAACCCTAACCCTAACCCTAACCCTAAACTACCCTTGACTGCTTTTGCCACCATTAGATTTCCTAAGCACTAGTGTTTTAAGGAACAGGTTAAAAAGAAAATCCTAATGTGATTTTTTTATAATGTGCTTATTCTTTATCTTATCCTAGTGACTAAAATCTTCTCCATGGCTAGACCCCAAATAATATTCCTTTACGTGCTAAGTGGTATCTAGAGAGTGGGATAGGTTTAGTAAATACCCTAATCCTAACGTGTACCCTAACCCTAACCCATACCCTAACCCTAACACGTACCCTAACCCTAACCCAAACCCTAACCCTAACACGTACGCTAATCCTAACCCGTACCCTAAACCAATCCCTAACCCTAACCCTAACCCTAACCCATACCCTACGCCGTACCCTCACCCGTACCCTAACCCGTACCCTAAGCCGTACCCTAACCCTAACCCTAACCCTAACCCTAACCCATACCCTACAACGTACACTCACACTTACCCTAAACCATACCCTAAGCCGTACCTTAACCCTAACCCTAACCGTAAACTATACCTTACGCCCTACCCTCACTCGTACCCTAACCCTTACCCTAACCAGTACCCTAAACCTAACCCTAACCCTAGCCCTAACCCTAACCCATACCCTACGCCGTAACCTCACACGTACCGTAATGCGTACCCTACGCCGTACCGTAACCCTAACCCTAACCCTAACCCATACCCTACGCCGTAACCGCACATGTATCCTAACCCGTACGCTAAGCCGTACCCTAACCCTAACCCTAACCCTAACCCATACGCTACGCCGTACCCTCACCCGGAACCTAACCCGTATCCTAAGCCGTACCCTAACCCTAATCCTAACCCTAACCCCTACCCTATGCCGTACCCTCACCCGTACCCTAACCCATACCCTAAGCTGTACCCTAACCCTAACCCTAACCCTAACCCTAACCCTATCCCTAACCCATACCCTACGCCGTACCCTAACCCGTACCCTAACCCGTATCCTAAGCCGTACCCTAACCCTAACCAATACCCTACGCAGTACCCTCACCCGTACCCTAAGCCGTACCCTAACCCTAACCCCTACCCTACGCCGTACCCTCACCCGTACCCTATCCCATACCCGAAGCCGTACCCTAAACCTAACACTAACCCTAACCCTAACCCTAACCCTAAATTACCCTTGACTGCTTTGCCTCCATTAGATTTCCTAAGCACTAGTGTTTTAAGGAACAGGTTAAAAAGTAAATCCTAATGTGATTTTTTTATAATGTGTTTATTCTTTATCTTATCCTAGTGACTAAAATCTTCTCCATGGCTGGACCCCAAATAATATTCGTTTACGTGCTAAGTGGTATCTAGAGAGTGGGATAGGTTTAATAAATACCCTAATCCTAACGTGTACCCTAACCCTAACCCATACCCTAACCCAAACCCTAACCGTAACACGTACGCTAATCCTAACCCGTACCTTAAACCAATCCCTAACCTTAAAACTAACCCTAACCCTAACCCTAACCCATACCCTACGCCGTACCCTCACCCGTACCCTAAGCCGTACCCTAAGCCGTACCCTAACCCTAACCCGAACCCGAACCCATACCCTACAACGTACCCTCAGACTTACCCTAAACCGTACCCTAAGCCGTAACCTAACCCTAACCCTAAACTATACCTTACTCCCTACCCTCACTCATACCCTAACCCGTACCCTAAGCCGTACCCTAACCCTATCCCTAACCCTAGCCCTACCCCTAACCCATAAACTACGCCGTACCCTCACCCGTACCCTAACCCTTATCCTAAGCCGTACCGTAAGCCTAACCAATACTCTACGCAGTACCCTCACCCATACCCTCACCCGTACCCTAAGCCGTACCCTAACCCTAACCCTAACCCTAACCCTAACCCTAACCCATACCCTACAACGTACCCTCACACTTACCCTAAACCGTACCCTAAGCCGTAACCTAACCCTAACCTTAACCCGAAAGTATACCTTACGCCCTACCCTCATTCGTACCCTAACCCATACCCTAAGCTGTACCCTAACCTTAACCCTAACCCTAGCCCTAACCCTATCCCATACCCTACGCGGTACTCTGAAACGTACCCTAACGCGTACCCTAAGCCGTACCCTAACCCTAACCCATACCCTACGCCGTAACCGCACACATATCCCAACCCGTACCCTAAGCCGTACCCTAACCCTAACCCTAACCCTAACCCATACGCTACGCCATACCCTCACCCGTACCCTAAAACGTATCCTAAGCCGTGCCCTAACCCTAACCCTAACCCTAACCTATACCCTACGCCGGACCCTCACCCGTACCCTAACCCATACCCTAAGCCGTACCCTAACCCTAACCCTAACCCTAACCCATACACTACGCCGTACCCTAACCCGTACCCTAACCCTTATCCTAAGCCGTACCCTAACCCTAACCAATACCCTACGCAGTACCCTCACCCATACCCTCACCCTACCCTAAGCCGTACCCTAACCCTAACCCTAACCCTAACACTAACCTTAACCCATACGCTATGCCGTACCCTCACCCGTACCCTAACCCATATCCTAAGCCGTACCCTAACCCTAACCTTAACCCTAACCTATACCCTATGCCGTACCCTAAACCGTACCCTAAGCCGTACCCTAACCCTAACCCTAACCCTAACCCATACCCTACATCGTACCCTAACCCGTACCCTAACCCGTATCCTAAGCCGTACCCTAACCCTAACCAATATTCTATGCAGTACCCTCACCCATAACCTCACCCGTAACCTAAGCCATACCCCAACCCTAACCCTAACCCTAACCCTAACCCTAACCCTAACCCTATGCCGTACGCTCACTCATACCCTAACCCGTACCCTAAGCCGTACCCTAAACCTATCCCTAACCCTAGCCCTACCCCTAACCCATAACCTACGCAGTACCCTCACCCATACCCTCACCCGTACCCTAAGCCGTACCCTAACCCTAACCCTAACCCTAATCCTAACCCATACGCTATGCCGTACCCTCACCCGTACCCTAAACGGTATCCTAAGCCGTACCCTAACCCTAACCCTAACCCTAACCCATAACCTATGCCGTACCCTCACCCGTACACTAACCCGTACCCTAAGCCGTACCCTAACCCTAACCCTAACCCTAACCCATACCCTACGCCATACCCTAACCCGTACCCTCACCCGTACCCTAAGCCGTACCCTAACCCTAACCCTAACCCGAACCCATACCTTACAACGTACCCTCACACTTACCCTAAACCGTACACCAAGCCGTACCCTAACCCTAACCCTAACCCTAAAATATACCTTATGCCCTACCCTCACTCGTACCCTAACCCGTACCCTAAGCCGTACCCTAACCCTAACCCTAGCTCTAACCCTTATCCATACCGTACGCCGTACCCTCACGTGTACCCTAACGCGTACCCTAAGCCGTACCCTAAAACTAACCCTAACCCATACCCTACGCCGTAACCACACATGTATCCTAACCCGTACCCTAAGCCGTACCCTAACCCTAACCCTAACCCTCACCGGTACCCTAACCCGTATCCTAAGCCGTACCCTAACCCTAACCCTATCCCTAACCAATACCCTACACCGTACTCTCACCCGTACCCTAAACCGTACCCTAAGCCGTACCCTAACCGTAACCCTAAACCTAACCCTAAATCATAGCCTACGCCGTACCGTAACCCGTATCCTAACCCGTACCCTAAGCCGTGCCCTAACCCTAACCCTAACCCTAACCCTAACCCTAACCCTAACCCTAACCCATACCCTACGCCGTACCCTAACCCGTACCCTAACCCGTACCCTAAGCCGTACCCTAACCCTAACTGTAACCCTAACCCATACGCTACGCCGTACCCTCACCCGTACCCTAACCCGTACCCTAAGCCGTACCCTAACCCTAACCCTAACCCTAACCCTAACCCATACCCTACAACGTACCCTCACACTTACCCTAAACCATACCCTAAGCCGTACCTTAACCCTAACCCTAACCGTAAACTATACCTTACGCCCTACCCTCACTCGTACCCTAACCCTTACCCTAACCCGTACCCTAAACCTAACCCTAACCCTAGCCCTAACCCTAACCCCTACCCTACGCCGTACCCTCACCCGTACCGTAACCCATACCCTACGCCGTACCCTAACCCGTACCCTAACCCATATCCTAAGCCGTACCCTAATCCTAACCAATACCCTACGCAGTACCCTCACCCATACCCTAAGCCGTACCCTAACCCTAACCCTAACCCTAACCCCTACCCTACGCCGTACCCTCACCCGTACCCTATCCCATACCCTAAGCCGTACCCTAACCCTAACACTAACCCTAACCCTAACCCTAAACCGTATCCTCAGCCGTACCCTAACCCTAATCCTAACCCTGACCTATACCCTACACCGTACCCTCACCCGTACCCTAACCCGTACCCTAAGCCGTACCCTAACCCTAACCCTAACCCTAACCCATACCCTAAGCTGTACCCTAACCCGTACCCTTACCCGTATCCTAAGCCGTACCCTAACCCTAACCAATACCCTATGCAGTACCCTCACCCGTACCCTAAGCCGTACCCTAACCCTAACCCTAACCCTAACCCTAATCCTAATACCTACCCTACGCCGTACCCTCACCCGTACCCTATTCCATACCCTAATCCGTACCCTAACACTAACACTAACCCTAACCCTAACCCTAACCCTAAACTACCCTTGACTGCTTTTGCCTCCATTAGATTTCCTAAGCACTAGTGTTTTAAGGAACAGGTTAAAAAGAAAATCCTAATGTGATTTTTTTATAATGTGTTTATTCTTTATCTTATCCTAGTGACTAAAGTCTTCTCCATGGCTGGACCCCAAATAATATTCCTTTACGTGCTAAGTGGTATCTAGAGAGTGGGATAGGTTTAATAAATACCCTAATCCTAACGTGCACCCTAACCCTAACCCATACCCTAACCCTAACGCGTACCCTAACCCTAACCCAAACCCTAACCCTAACACGTATGCTAATCCTAACCCGTACCCTAAACCAATCCCTAACCCTAAAACTAACCCTAACCCTAACACTAACCCTAACCCATACCCTACAACGTACCCTCACACGTACCCTAAACCGTACCCTAAGCCGTAACCTAACCCTAACCTTAACCCGAAACTATACCTTACGCCCTACCCTCACTCGTACCCTAACCCATACCCTAAGCTGTACCCTAACCTTAACCCTAACCCTAGCCCTAACCCTATCCCATACCCTAGGCGGTACTCTCAAACGTACCCTAACGCGTACCCTAAGCCGTACCCTAACCCTAACCCATACCCTACGCCGTAACCGCACACATATCCCAACCCGTACCCTAAGCCGTACCCTAACCCTAACCCTAACCCTAACCCATAGGCTACGCCATACCCTCACCCGTCCCCTAAACCGTATCCTAAGCCGTGCCCTAACCCTAACCCTAACCCTAACCTATACCCTACGCCGGACCCTCACCCGTACCCTAACCCGTACCCTAAGCCGTACCCTAACCCTAACCTTAACCCTAACCCATACACTATGCCGTACCCTAACCCGTACCCTAACCCTTATCCTAAGCCGTACCCTAACCCTAACCAATACCCTACGCAGTACCCTCACCCATACCCTCACCCGTACCCTAAGCCGTACCCTAACCCTAACCCTAACCCTAACACTAACCTTAACCCATACGCTATGCCGTACCCTCACCCGTACCCTAACCCATATCCTAAGCCGTACCCTAACCCTAACCTTAACCCTAACCTATATCTATGCCGTACCCTCACCCGTACCCTAACCCGTACCCTAAGCCGTACCCTAACCCTAACCCTAACCCTAACCCATACCCTACGCCATACTCTAACCCGTACCCTAACCCGTACCCTAACCCGTATCCTAAGCCGTACCCTAACCCTAACCAATACCCTATGCAGTACCCTCACCCGTAACCTCACCCGTAACCTAAGCCGTACCCCAACCCTAACCCTAACCCTAACCCTAACCCTAACCCAAACCCTATTCCGTACCCTCACCCGTACACTAACACGTACCCTAAGCTGTACCCTAACCCTAACCCTAACCCTAACCGTAACCCTAACCCATACCCTACGCCGTACCCTAACCCGTACCCTAACCCGTATCCTAAGCCGTACCCTAACCCTAACCAATACCCTACGCAGTACCCTCACCCGTACCCTCACCCGTACCCTAAGCCGTACCCTAACCCTAACCCTAACCCTAACCCCTACCCTACGCCGTACCCTCACCCGTACCCTCACCCGTACCCTAAGCCGTACCCTAACCCTAACCCTAACCCTAACCCCTACCCTACGACGTACCCTAACCCGTACCCTAACCCATACCCTAAGCCGTACCCTAACCCTAACCCTCAGCCTAACCCATACGCAACTCCGTACCCTCACCCGTACCCTAACCCGTATCCTAAGCCGTACCCTAACCCTAACCCTAACCCTAACCTATACCCTACGCCGTACCCTCACCCGTACCCTAAACCGTACCCTAAGCCGTACCCTAACCCTAACCCTAACCCTAAACCTAACCCTAACCCATACCCTACGCCGTACCCTAATCCGTACCCTAACCCGTATCCTAAGCCGTACCCTAAACCTAACCAATACCCTACGCAGTACCCTCACCCGTACCCTAAGCCGTACCCTAACCCTAACCCTAACCCTAACCCCTACCCTACGCCGTACCCTCACCCGTACCCTATCCCACACCCTAAGCCATACCCTAACCCTAACCCTAACACTAACCCTAAACTACCCTTGACTGCTTTTGTCTCCATTAGATTTCCTAAGCACTAGTGTTTTAAGGAACAGGTTAAAAAGAAAATCCTAATGTGATTTTTTTATAATGTGTTTATTCTTTATCTTATCCTAGTGACTAAAATCTTCTCCATGGCTGGACCCCAAATAATATTCCTTTACGTGCTAAGTGGTATCTAGAGAGTGGGGTAGGTTTAATAAATACCCTAATCCTAACGTGTACCCTAACCCCTACCCTAGCCCTAACGCGTACCCTAACCCTAACACAAACCCTAATCCTAACGTGTACCCTAACCCTAACCCATACCCTAACCCAAACCCTAACCGTAACACGTACGCTAATCCTAACCCGTACCTTAAACCAATCCCTAACCTTAAAACTAACCCTAACCCTAACCCTAACCCATACACTACGCCGTACCCTCACCCGTACCCTAAGCCGTACCCTAACCCTAACCCTAACCCTAACCCATACGCTACAACGTACCCTCACACTTACCCTAAACCGTACCCTAAGCCGTAACCTAACCCTAACCCTAACCCTAAACTATACCTTACTCCCTACCCTCACTCATACCCTAACCCGTACCCTAAGCCGTACCCTAACCCTATCCCTAACCCTAGCCCTACCCCTAACCCATAACCTACGCCGTACCCTCACCCGTACCCTAACCCTTATCCTAAGCCGTACCGTAACCCTAACCAATACCCTACGCAGTACCCTCACCCATACCCTCACCCGTACCCTAAGCCGTACCCTAACCCTTACCCTAACCCTAACCCGTACGCTATGCCGTAACTCACCCGTAACCTAACCCGTATCCTAAGCCGTACCCTAACCCTAACCAATACCCTACGCAGTACCCTCACCCGTACCCTCAACCGTACCCTAAGCCGTACCCGAACCCTAACCCTAACCCTAACCCTGACCCCTACCATACGCCGTAGCCTCACCCGTACCCTATACCATACCCTAAGCCGTACCCTAACCCTAACACTAACCCTAACCCTAACCCTAACCCTAAACTACCCTTGACTGCTTTTGCCACCATTAGATTTCCTAAGCACTAGTGTTTTAAGGAACAGGTTAAAAAGAAAATCCTAATGTGATTTTTTTATAATGTGCTTATTCTTTATCTTATCCTAGTGACTAAAATCTTCTCCATGGCTGGACCCCAAATAATATTCCTTTACGTGCTAAGTGGTATCTAGAGAGTGGGATAGGTTTAGTAAATACCCTAATCCTAACGTGTACCCTAACCCTAACCCATACCCTAACCCTAACACGTACCCTAACCCTAACCCAAACCCTAACCCTAACACGTACGCTAATCCTAACCCGTACCCTAAACCAATCCCTAACCCTAACCCTAACCCTAACCCATACCCTACGCCGTACCCTCACCCGTACCCTAACCCGTACCCTAAGCCGTACCCTAACCCTAACCCTAACCCTAACCCTAACCCATACCCTACAACGTACACTCACACTTACCCTAAACCATACCCTAAGCCGTACCTTAACCCTAACCCTAACCGTAAACTATACCTTACGCCCTACCCTCACTCGTACCCTAACCCTTACCCTAACCAGTACCCTAAACCTAACCCTAACCCTAGCCCTAACCCTAACCCATACCCTACGCCGTAACCTCACACGTACCGTAATGCGTACCCTACGCCGTACCGTAACCCTAACCCTAACCCTAACCCATACCCTACGCCGTAACCGCACATGTATCCTAACCCGTACGCTAAGCCGTACCCTAACCCTAACCCTAACCCTAACCCATACGCTACGCCGTACCCTCACCCGGAACCTAACCCGTATCCTAAGCCGTACCCTAACCCTAATCCTAACCCTAACCCCTACCCTATGCCGTACCCTCACCCGTACCCTAACCCATACCCTAAGCTGTACCCTAACCCTAACCCTAACCCTAACCCTAACCCTATCCCTAACCCATACCCTACGCCGTACCCTAACCCGTACCCTAACCCGTATCCTAAGCCGTACCCTAACCCTAACCAATACCCTACGCAGTACCCTCACCCGTACCCTAAGCCGTACCCTAACCCTAACCCCTACCCTACGCCGTACCCTCACCCGTACCCTATCCCATACCCTAAGCCGTACCCTAAACCTAACACTAACCCTAACCCTAACCCTAACCCTAAATTACCCTTGACTGCTTTGCCTCCATTAGATTTCCTAAGCACTAGTGTTTTAAGGAACAGGTTAAAAAGTAAATCCTAATGTGATTTTTTTATAATGTGTTTATTCTTTATCTTATCCTAGTGACTAAAATCTTCTCCATGGCTGGACCCCAAATAATATTCGTTTACGTGCTAAGTGGTATCTAGAGAGTGGGATAGGTTTAATAAATACCCTAATCCTAACGTGTACCCTAACCCTAACCCATACCCTAACCCAAACCCTAACCGTAACACGTACGCTAATCCTAACCCGTACCTTAAACCAATCCCTAACCTTAAAACTAACCCTAACCCTAACCCTAACCCATACCCTACGCCGTACCCTCACCCGTACCCTAAGCCGTACCCTAAGCCGTACCCTAACCCTAACCCGAACCCGAACCCATACCCTACAACGTACCCTCAGACTTACCCTAAACCGTACCCTAAGCCGTAACCTAACCCTAACCCTAAACTATACCTTACTCCCTACCCTCACTCATACCCTAACCCGTACCCTAAGCCGTACCCTAACCCTATCCCTAACCCTAGCCCTACCCCTAACCCATAAACTACGCCGTACCCTCACCCGTACCCTAACCCTTATCCTAAGCCGTACCGTAAGCCTAACCAATACTCTACGCAGTACCCTCACCCATACCCTCACCCGTACCCTAAGCCGTACCCTAACCCTAACCCTAACCCTAACCCTAACCCTAACCCATACCCTACAACGTACCCTCACACTTACCCTAAACCGTACCCTAAGCCGTAACCTAACCCTAACCTTAACCCGAAAGTATACCTTACGCCCTACCCTCATTCGTACCCTAACCCATACCCTAAGCTGTACCCTAACCTTAACCCTAACCCTAGCCCTAACCCTATCCCATACCCTACGCGGTACTCTGAAACGTACCCTAACGCGTACCCTAAGCCGTACCCTAACCCTAACCCATACCCTACGCCGTAACCGCACACATATCCCAACCCGTACCCTAAGCCGTACCCTAACCCTAACCCTAACCCTAACCCATACGCTACGCCATACCCTCACCCGTACCCTAAAACGTATCCTAAGCCGTGCCCTAACCCTAACCCTAACCCTAACCTATACCCTACGCCGGACCCTCACCCGTACCCTAACCCATACCCTAAGCCGTACCCTAACCCTAACCCTAACCCTAACCCATACACTACGCCGTACCCTAACCCGTACCCTAACCCTTATCCTAAGCCGTACCCTAACCCTAACCAATACCCTACGCAGTACCCTCACCCATACCCTCACCCTACCCTAAGCCGTACCCTAACCCTAACCCTAACCCTAACACTAACCTTAACCCATACGCTATGCCGTACCCTCACCCGTACCCTAACCCATATCCTAAGCCGTACCCTAACCCTAACCTTAACCCTAACCTATACCCTATGCCGTACCCTAAACCGTACCCTAAGCCGTACCCTAACCCTAACCCTAACCCTAACCCATACCCTACATCGTACCCTAACCCGTACCCTAACCCGTATCCTAAGCCGTACCCTAACCCTAACCAATATTCTATGCAGTACCCTCACCCATAACCTCACCCGTAACCTAAGCCATACCCCAACCCTAACCCTAACCCTAACCCTAACCCTAACCCTAACCCTATGCCGTACGCTCACTCATACCCTAACCCGTACCCTAAGCCGTACCCTAAACCTATCCCTAACCCTAGCCCTACCCCTAACCCATAACCTACGCAGTACCCTCACCCATACCCTCACCCGTACCCTAAGCCGTACCCTAACCCTAACCCTAACCCTAATCCTAACCCATACGCTATGCCGTACCCTCACCCGTACCCTAAACGGTATCCTAAGCCGTACCCTAACCCTAACCCTAACCCTAACCCATAACCTATGCCGTACCCTCACCCGTACACTAACCCGTACCCTAAGCCGTACCCTAACCCTAACCCTAACCCTAACCCATACCCTACGCCATACCCTAACCCGTACCCTCACCCGTACCCTAAGCCGTACCCTAACCCTAACCCTAACCCGAACCCATACCTTACAACGTACCCTCACACTTACCCTAAACCGTACACCAAGCCGTACCCTAACCCTAACCCTAACCCTAAAATATACCTTATGCCCTACCCTCACTCGTACCCTAACCCGTACCCTAAGCCGTACCCTAACCCTAACCCTAGCTCTAACCCTTATCCATACCGTACGCCGTACCCTCACGTGTACCCTAACGCGTACCCTAAGCCGTACCCTAAAACTAACCCTAACCCATACCCTACGCCGTAACCACACATGTATCCTAACCCGTACACTAAGCCGTACCCTAACCCTAACCCTAACCCTCACCGGTACCCTAACCCGTATCCTAAGCCGTACCCTAACCCTAACCCTATCCCTAACCAATACCCTACACCGTACTCTCACCCGTACCCTAAACCGTACCCTAAGCCGTACCCTAACCGTAACCCTAAACCTAACCCTAAATCATAGCCTACGCCGTACCGTAACCCGTATCCTAACCCGTACCCTAAGCCGTGCCCTAACCCTAACCCTAACCCTAACCCTAACCCTAACCCTAACCCTAACCCATCCCCTACAACGTACCCTCACACGTACCCTAACGCGTACCCTAAGCCATACCCTAACCCTATCCCTAACCCTAACCCATACTCTATGCCGTACCCTCACCCGTACCCTAACCCATATCCTACGCCGTACCCTCACACGTAGCCTAACGCGTACCCTAAGCCATACCCTAACCCTATCCCTAACCCTAACCCATACTCTATGCCGTACCCTCACCCGTACCCTAACCCATACCCTACGCCGTACCCTCACACGTACCCTAACGCGTACCCTAAGCCGTACCCTAACCCTAACCCTAACCCTAACCTATACCCTACGCCGTACCCTCACCCGTACCCTAACCCGTACCCTAAGCCGTACCCTAACCCTAACCCTAACCCTAAGCCTAACCCTAACCCAAATCCATACCCTACGCCGTACCCTAACCCGTATCCTAAGCCATACCCTAACCCTAATCAATACCCTACGCAGTACCCTCACGCGTACCCTCAACCGTACCCTAAGCCGTACCCTAAACCTAACCCTAACCCTAACCCTAACCCCTAGGCCATAACCGCACACGTATCCTAACCCGTACCCTAAGCCGTACCCTAACCCTAACCCTAACCCTAACCTATACCCTACGCCATACCCTCACCCGTACCCTAACCCGTACCCTAAGCCGTACCCTAACCCTAACCCTATCCCTAACCCATACCTTACGCCGTACCCTAACCCGTACCCTAACCCGTACCCTAACCCGTATCCTAAGCCGTACCCTAACCCTAACCAATACCCTACGCAGTACCCTCACCGTACCCTAAGCCGTACCCTAACCGTAACCCTAACCCTATCCCTAACACTAACCCCTACCCTACGCCATACCCTCACCCGTACCCTAACCCTAACCCTAGCACTAACCCTAACCCATACCCTACGCCATACCCTAACCTGTATCCTATGCCGTACCCTAACCCTAACCAATACCCTAAGCAGTACCCTCACCCGTACCCTAAACCGTACCCTAAGCCGTACCCTAACCCTAACCCTAACCCTAACCCATACCCTACAACGTACCGTCACACTTACCCTAAACCGTACCCTAAGCCGTACCCTAACCCTAACCCTAACTCTAAACTATACCTTACGCCCTACCCTCACTCGTACCCTAAGCCGTACCCTAACCCTAACCCTAGCCCTAACCTTAACCCATACCCTACGCCGTACCCTCACACGTACCCTAACACGTACCCTAAGCCGTACCCTAACCCTAACCCTAAACCTAACCCATACCCTACGCCGTAACCGCACACGTATCCTATCCCGTACCGTCAGCCGTACCCTAACCCTAACCCTAACACTAACCCATACATTACGCCGTACCCTAACCCGTACCCTAACCCGTATCCTAAGCCGTACCCTAACCCTAACCAATACCCTACGCAGTACCCTCACCCGTACCCTAAGCCGTACCCTAACCCTAACCCTAACACTATCCCTAACCCTAGCCCCTACCCTACGCCGTACCTTCACCCGTACCCTATCCTATACCCTAAGCCGTACCCTAACGCTAACACTAACACTAACCCTAACCCTAACCCTAAAGTACCCTTGACTGCTTTTGCCTCCATTAGATTTCCTAAGCACTAGTGTTTTAAGGAACAGGTTAAAAAGAAAATCCTAATGTGATTTTTTTATAATGTGTTTATTCTTTATCTTATCCTAGTGACAAAAATCTTCTCCATGGCTGGAACCCAAATAATATTCCTTTACGTGCTAAGTGGTATCTAGAGAGTGGGATAGGTTTAAAAAATACCCTAATCCTAACGTGTACCCTAACCCTAACCCATACCCTAACCCTAACGTGTACCCTAACCCTAACCCTAAGACGTAGGCTAATCCTAACCCGTACCCTAAACCAAGCCCTAACCCTAAAACTAACCCTAACCCTAACCCTAACCCTAACCCTAACCCTAACCCTAACCCTAACCCATACCCTACGCCGTACCCTAACCCGTACCCTAACCCGTATCCTAAGCCGTACCCTAACCCTAACCAATACCCTACGCAGTACCCTCACCCGTACCCTCACCCGTACCCTAAGCCGTACCCTAACCCTAACCCTAACCCTAACCCCTACCCTACGCCGTACCCTCACCCGTACCCTCACCCGTACCCTAAGGCGTACCCTAACCCTAACCCTAACCCTAACCCCTACCCTACGACGTACCCTAACCCGTACCCTAACCCATACCCTAAGCCGTACCCTAACCCTAACCCTCAGCCTAACCCATACGCAACTCCGTACCCTCACCCGTACCCTAACCCGTATCCTAAGCCGTACCCTAACCCTAACCCTAACCCTAACCTATACCCTACGCCGTACCCTCACCCGTACCCTAAACCGTACCCTAAGCCGTACCCTAACCCTAACCCTAACCCTAAACCTAACCCTAACCCATACCCTACGCCGTACCCTAATCCGTACCCTAACCCGTATCCTAAGCCGTACCCTAAACCTAACCAATACCCTACGCAGTACCCTCACCCGTACCCTAAGCCGTACCCTAACCCTAACCCTAACCCTAACCCCTACCCTACGCCGTACCCTCACCCGTACCCTATCCCACACCCTAAGCCATACCCTAACCCTAACCCTAACACTAACCCTAAACTACCCTTGACTGCTTTTGTCTCCATTAGATTTCCTAAGCACTAGTGTTTTAAGGAACAGGTTAAAAAGAAAATCCTAATGTGATTTTTTTATAATGTGTTTATTCTTTATCTTATCCTAGTGACTAAAATCTTCTCCATGGCTGGACCCCAAATAATATTCCTTTACGTGCTAAGTGGTATCTAGAGAGTGGGGTAGGTTTAATAAATACCCTAATCCTAACGTGTACCCTAACCCCTACCCTAGCCCTAACGCGTACCCTAACCCTAACACAAACCCTAATCCTAACGTGTACCCTAACCCTAACCCATACCCTAACCCAAACCCTAACCGTAACACGTACGCTAATCCTAACCCGTACCTTAAACCAATCCCTAACCTTAAAACTAACCCTAACCCTAACCCTAACCCATACACTACGCCGTACCCTCACCCGTACCCTAAGCCGTACCCTAACCCTAACCCTAACCCTAACCCATACGCTACAACGTACCCTCACACTTACCCTAAACCGTACCCTAAGCCGTAACCTAACCCTAACCCTAACCCTAAACTATACCTTACTCCCTACCCTCACTCATACCCTAACCCGTACCCTAAGCCGTACCCTAACCCTATCCCTAACCCTAGCCCTACCCCTAACCCATAACCTACGCCGTACCCTCACCCGTACCCTAACCCTTATCCTAAGCCGTACCGTAACCCTAACCAATACCCTACGCAGTACCCTCACCCATACCCTCACCCGTACCCTAAGCCGTACCCTAACCCTTACCCTAACCCTAACCCGTACGCTATGCCGTAACTCACCCGTAACCTAACCCGTATCCTAAGCCGTACCCTAACCCTAACCAATACCCTACGCAGTACCCTCACCCGTACCCTCAACCGTACCCTAAGCCGTACCCGAACCCTAACCCTAACCCTAACCCTGACCCCTACCATACGCCGTAGCCTCACCCGTACCCTATACCATACCCTAAGCCGTACCCTAACCCTAACACTAACCCTAACCCTAACCCTAACCCTAAACTACCCTTGACTGCTTTTGCCACCATTAGATTTCCTAAGCACTAGTGTTTTAAGGAACAGGTTAAAAAGAAAATCCTAATGTGATTTTTTTATAATGTGCTTATTCTTTATCTTATCCTAGTGACTAAAATCTTCTCCATGGCTGGACCCCAAATAATATTCCTTTACGTGCTAAGTGGTATCTAGAGAGTGGGATAGGTTTAGTAAATACCCTAATCCTAACGTGTACCCTAACCCTAACCCATACCCTAACCCTAACACGTACCCTAACCCTAACCCAAACCCTAACCCTAACACGTACGCTAATCCTAACCCGTACCCTAAACCAATCCCTAACCCTAACCCTAACCCTAACCCATACCCTACGCCGTACCCTCACCCGTACCCTAACCCGTACCCTAAGCCGTACCCTAACCCTAACCCTAACCCTAACCCTAACCCATACCCTACAACGTACACTCACACTTACCCTAAACCATACCCTAAGCCGTACCTTAACCCTAACCCTAACCGTAAACTATACCTTACGCCCTACCCTCACTCGTACCCTAACCCTTACCCTAACCAGTACCCTAAACCTAACCCTAACCCTAGCCCTAACCCTAACCCATACCCTACGCCGTAACCTCACACGTACCGTAATGCGTACCCTACGCCGTACCGTAACCCTAACCCTAACCCTAACCCATACCCTACGCCGTAACCGCACATGTATCCTAACCCGTACGCTAAGCCGTACCCTAACCCTAACCCTAACCCTAACCCATACGCTACGCCGTACCCTCACCCGGAACCTAACCCGTATCCTAAGCCGTACCCTAACCCTAATCCTAACCCTAACCCCTACCCTATGCCGTACCCTCACCCGTACCCTAACCCATACCCTAAGCTGTACCCTAACCCTAACCCTAACCCTAACCCTAACCCTATCCCTAACCCATACCCTACGCCGTACCCTAACCCGTACCCTAACCCGTATCCTAAGCCGTACCCTAACCCTAACCAATACCCTACGCAGTACCCTCACCCGTACCCTAAGCCGTACCCTAACCCTAACCCCTACCCTACGCCGTACCCTCACCCGTACCCTATCCCATACCCTAAGCCGTACCCTAAACCTAACACTAACCCTAACCCTAACCCTAACCCTAAATTACCCTTGACTGCTTTGCCTCCATTAGATTTCCTAAGCACTAGTGTTTTAAGGAACAGGTTAAAAAGTAAATCCTAATGTGATTTTTTTATAATGTGTTTATTCTTTATCTTATCCTAGTGACTAAAATCTTCTCCATGGCTGGACCCCAAATAATATTCGTTTACGTGCTAAGTGGTATCTAGAGAGTGGGATAGGTTTAATAAATACCCTAATCCTAACGTGTACCCTAACCCTAACCCATACCCTAACCCAAACCCTAACCGTAACACGTACGCTAATCCTAACCCGTACCTTAAACCAATCCCTAACCTTAAAACTAACCCTAACCCTAACCCTAACCCATACCCTACGCCGTACCCTCACCCGTACCCTAAGCCGTACCCTAAGCCGTACCCTAACCCTAACCCGAACCCGAACCCATACCCTACAACGTACCCTCAGACTTACCCTAAACCGTACCCTAAGCCGTAACCTAACCCTAACCCTAAACTATACCTTACTCCCTACCCTCACTCATACCCTAACCCGTACCCTAAGCCGTACCCTAACCCTATCCCTAACCCTAGCCCTACCCCTAACCCATAAACTACGCCGTACCCTCACCCGTACCCTAACCCTTATCCTAAGCCGTACCGTAAGCCTAACCAATACTCTACGCAGTACCCTCACCCATACCCTCACCCGTACCCTAAGCCGTACCCTAACCCTAACCCTAACCCTAACCCTAACCCTAACCCATACCCTACAACGTACCCTCACACTTACCCTAAACCGTACCCTAAGCCGTAACCTAACCCTAACCTTAACCCGAAAGTATACCTTACGCCCTACCCTCATTCGTACCCTAACCCATACCCTAAGCTGTACCCTAACCTTAACCCTAACCCTAGCCCTAACCCTATCCCATACCCTACGCGGTACTCTGAAACGTACCCTAACGCGTACCCTAAGCCGTACCCTAACCCTAACCCATACCCTACGCCATAACCGCACACATATCCCAACCCGTACCCTAAGCCGTACCCTAACCCTAACCCTAACCCTAACCCATACGCTACGCCATACCCTCACCCGTACCCTAAAACGTATCCTAAGCCGTGCCCTAACCCTAACCCTAACCCTAACCTATACCCTACGCCGGACCCTCACCCGTACCCTAACCCATACCCTAAGCCGTACCCTAACCCTAACCCTAACCCTAACCCATACACTACGCCGTACCCTAACCCGTACCCTAACCCTTATCCTAAGCCGTACCCTAACCCTAACCAATACCCTACGCAGTACCCTCACCCATACCCTCACCCTACCCTAAGCCGTACCCTAACCCTAACCCTAACCCTAACACTAACCTTAACCCATACGCTATGCCGTACCCTCACCCGTACCCTAACCCATATCCTAAGCCGTACCCTAACCCTAACCTTAACCCTAACCTATACCCTATGCCGTACCCTAAACCGTACCCTAAGCCGTACCCTAACCCTAACCCTAACCCTAACCCATACCCTACATCGTACCCTAACCCGTACCCTAACCCGTATCCTAAGCCGTACCCTAACCCGAACCAATATTCTATGCAGTACCCTCACCCATAACCTCACCCGTAACCTAAGCCATACCCCAACCCTAACCCTAACCCTAACCCTAACCCTAACCCTAACCCTATGCCGTACGCTCACTCATACCCTAACCCGTACCCTAAGCCGTACCCTAAACCTATCCCTAACCCTAGCCCTACCCCTAACCCATAACCTACGCAGTACCCTCACCCATACCCTCACCCGTACCCTAAGCCGTACCCTAACCCTAACCCTAACCCTAATCCTAACCCATACGCTATGCCGTACCCTCACCCGTACCCTAAACGGTATCCTAAGCCGTACCCTAACACTAACCCTAACCCTAACCCATAACCTATGCCGTACCCTCACCCGTACACTAACCCGTACCCTAAGCCGTACCCTAACCCTAACCCTAACCCTAACCCATACCCTACGCCATACCCTAACCCGTACCCTCACCCGTACCCTAAGCCGTACCCTAACCCTAACCCTAACCCGAACCCATACCTTACAACGTACCCTCACACTTACCCTAAACCGTACACCAAGCCGTACCCTAACCCTAACCCTAACCCTAAAATATACCTTATGCCCTACCCTCACTCGTACCCTAACCCGTACCCTAAGCCGTACCCTAACCCTAACCCTAGCTCTAACCCTTATCCATACCGTACGCCGTACCCTCACGTGTACCCTAACGCGTACCCTAAGCCGTACCCTAAAACTAACCCTAACCCATACCCTACGCCGTAACCACACATGTATCCTAACCCGTACACTAAGCCGTACCCTAACCCTAACCCTAACCCTCACCGGTACCCTAACCCGTATCCTAAGCCGTACCCTAACCCTAACCCTATCCCTAACCAATACCCTACACCGTACTCTCACCCGTACCCTAAACCGTACCCTAAGCCGTACCCTAACCGTAACCCTAAACCTAACCCTAAATCATAGCCTACGCCGTACCGTAACCCGTATCCTAACCCGTACCCTAAGCCGTGCCCTAACCCTAACCCTAACCCTAACCCTAACCCTAACCCTAACCCTAACCCATCCCCTACAACGTACCCTCACACGTACCCTAACGCGTACCCTAAGCCATACCCTAACCCTATCCCTAACCCTAACCCATACTCTATGCCGTACCCTCACCCGTACCCTAACCCATATCCTACGCCGTACCCTCACACGTAGCCTAACGCGTACCCTAAGCCATACCCTAACCCTATCCCTAACCCTAACCCATACTCTATGCCGTAGCCTCACCCGTACCCTAACCCATACCCTACGCCGTACCCTCACACGTACCCTAACGCGTACCCTAAGCCGTACCCTAACCCTAACCCTAACCCTAACCTATACCCTACGCCGTACCCTCACCCGTACCCTAACCCGTACCCTAAGCCGTACCCTAACCCTAACCCTAACCCTAAGCCTAACCCTAACCCAAATCCATACCCTACGCCGTACCCTAACCCGTATCCTAAGCCATACCCTAACCCTAATCAATACCCTACGCAGTACCCTCACGCGTACCCTCAACCGTACCCTAAGCCGTACCCTAAACCTAACCCTAACCCTAACCCTAACCCCTAGGCCATAACCGCACACGTATCCTAACCCGTACCCTAAGCCGTACCCTAACCCTAACCCTAACCCTAACCTATACCCTACGCCATACCCTCACCCGTACCCTAACCCGTACCCTAAGCCGTACCCTAACCCTAACCCTATCCCTAACCCATACCTTACGCCGTACCCTAACCCGTACCCTAACCCGTACCCTAACCCGTATCCTAAGCCGTACCCTAACCCTAACCAATACCCTACGCAGTACCCTCACCGTACCCTAAGCCGTACCCTAACCGTAACCCTAACCCTATCCCTAACACTAACCCCTACCCTACGCCATACCCTCACCCGTACCCTAACCCTAACCCTAGCACTAACCCTAACCCATACCCTACGCCATACCCTAACCTGTATCCTATGCCGTACCCTAACCCTAACCAATACCCTAAGCAGTACCCTCACCCGTACCCTAAACCGTACCCTAAGCCGTACCCTAACCCTAACCCTAACCCTAACCCATACCCTACAACGTACCGTCACACTTACCCTAAACCGTACCCTAAGCCGTACCCTAACCCTAACCCTAACTCTAAACTATACCTTACGCCCTACCCTCACTCGTACCCTAAGCCGTACCCTAACCCTAACCCTAGCCCTAACCTTAACCCATACCCTACGCCGTACCCTCACACGTACCCTAACACGTACCCTAAGCCGTACCCTAACCCTAACCCTAAACCTAACCCATAACCTACGCCGTAACCGCACACGTATCCTATCCCGTACCGTCAGCCGTACCCTAACCCTAACCCTAACCCTAACCCATACATTACGCCGTACCCTAACCCGTACCCTAACCCGTATCCTAAGCCGTACCCTAACCCTAACCAATACCCTACGCAGTACCCTCACCCGTACCCTAAGCCGTACCCTAACCCTAACCCTAACACTATCCCTAACCCTAGCCCCTACCCTACGCCGTACCTTCACCCGTACCCTATCCTATACCCTAAGCCGTACCCTAACGCTAACACTAACACTAACCCTAACCCTAACCCTAAAGTACCCTTGACTGCTTTTGCCTCCATTAGATTTCCTAAGCACTAGTGTTTTAAGGAACAGGTTAAAAAGAAAATCCTAATGTGATTTTTTTATAATGTGTTTATTCTTTATCTTATCCTAGTGACAAAAATCTTCTCCATGGCTGGAACCCAAATAATATTCCTTTACGTGCTAAGTGGTATCTAGAGAGTGGGATAGGTTTAAAAAATACCCTAATCCTAACGTGTACCCTAACCCTAACCCATACCCTAACCCTAACGTGTACCCTAACCCTAACCCTAAGACGTAGGCTAATCCTAACCCGTACCCTAAACCAAGCCCTAACCCTAAAACTAACCCTAACCCTAACCCTAACCCTAACCCTAACCCTAACCCTAACCCTAACCCTAACCCTAACCCTAACCCTAACCCATACCCTAACCCTAACGCGTACCCTAACCCTAACCCTAAGACGTAGGCTAATCCTAACCCATACCCTAAACCAAGCCCTAACCCTAAAACTAACCCTAACCCTAACCCTAACCCTAACCCTAACCTTAGCCCTAACCCTAAACCTAACCCTAGCCCTACCCCTAACCCATACCCTACGCCGTACCCTCACACGTACCCTAACGCATACCCTAAGCCGTACCCTAACCCTAACCCTAACCCTAGCCCTAAACCTAACCCATACCCTACGCCGTACCCTAATCCGTACCCTAACCCGTATCCTAAGCCGTACCCTAACCCTAAACCTAACCCTAAACTATACCCTACGCCGTACCCTCACCCGTACCCTAACCCGTACCCTAAGCCGTACTCTAACCCTAACCCTAACCCTAACCCTAGCCCTAACCCTATCCCATACCCTACGCGGTACTCTCACACGTACCCTAACGCGTACCCTAAGCCGTACCCTAACCCTAAACCATACCCTACGCCGGAACCGCACACGTATACCAACCCGTACCCTAAGCCGTACCCTAACCCTAACCCTAACCCTAACCCATATGCTACGCCGTACCCTCACCCGTACCCTAAGCCATACCCTAACCCTAACCCTAACCCTAACCCTAACCCATACCCTACAACGTACTATCACACTTACCCTAAACCGTACCCTAAGCCGTACCCTAACCCTAACCCTAACCCTAACCCTAACCCATACGCTATGCCGTACCCTCACCCGTACCCTAACCCGTACCCTAAGCCGTACCCTAACCCTAACCCTAACCCTAACCCATACCCTACGCCGTACCCTAACCCGTACCCTAACCCGTATCCTAAGCCGTACCCTAACCCTAACCAATACCCTATGCAGTACCCTCACCCGTACCCTCACCCGTACCCTAAGCCGTACCCTAACCCTAACCCTAACCCTAACCCTAACCCTAATCCTAATCCCTACCCTACGCCGTACCCTCACCCGTACCCTATTCCATACCCTAATCCGTACCCTAACCCTAACACTAACCCTAACCCTAACCCTAACCCTAAACTACCCTTGACTGCTTTTGCCTCCATTAGATTTCCTAAGCACTAGTGTTTTAAGGAACAGGTTAAAAAGAAAATCCTAATGTGATTTTTTTATAATGTGTTTATTCTTTATCTTATCCTAGTGACTAAAATCTTCTCCATGGCTGGACCCCAAATAATATTCCTTTACGTGCTAAGTGGTATCTAGAGAGTGGGATAGGTTTAATAAATACCCTAATCCTAACGTGTACCCTAACCCTAACCCATACCCTAACCCTAACGCGTACCCTAACCCTAACCCAAACCCTAACCCTAACACGTATGCTAATCCTAACCCGTACCCTAAACCAATCCCTAACCCTAAAACTAACCCTAACCCTAACCCTAACCCTAACCCATACCCTACAACGTACCGTCACACGTACCCTAAACTGTACCCTAAGCCGTAACCTAACCCTAACCTTAACCCGAAACTATACCTTACGCCCTACCCTCACTCGTACCCTAACCCATACCCTAAGCTGTACCCTAACCTTAACCCTAACCCTAGCCCTAACCGTATCCCATACCCTACGCGGTACTCTCAAACGTACCCTAACGCGTACCCTAAGCCGTACCCTAACCCTAACCCATACCCTATGCCGTAACCGCACACATAACCCAACCCGTACCCTAAGCCGTACCCTAACCCTAAAACTAACCCTAACCCATACGCTACGCCATAACCTCACCCGTACCCTAAACCGTATCGTAAGCCGTGCCCTAACCCTAACCCTAACCCTAACCTATACCCTACGCCGGACCCTCACCCGTACCCTAACCCGTACCCTAAGCCGTACCCTAACCCTAACCCTAACCCTAACCCATACACTATGCCGTACCCTAACCCGTACCCTAACCCTTATCCTAAGCCGTACCCTAACCCTAACCAATACCCTACGCAGTACCCTCACCCATACCCTCACCCGTACCCTAAGCCGTACCCTAACCCTAACCCTAACCCTAACACTAACCTTAACCCATACGCTATGCCGTACCCTCACCCGTACCCTAACCCATATCCTAAGCCGTACCCTAACCCTAACCTTAACCCTAACCTATACCTATGCCGTACCCTCACCCGTACCCTAACCCGTACCCTAAGCCGTACCCTAACCCTAACCCTAACCCTAACCCATACCCTACGCCGTACCCTAACCCGTATCCTAAGCCGTACCCTAACCCTAACCCTAATCCTAAACTATACCTTACACTCTACCCTTACTAGTACCCTAACCCGTACCCTAAGCCGTACCCTAACCCCAACCCTAACCCTAGCCCTAACCCTAACCCATACCCTACGCCGTGCCCTCACACGTACCCTAACGCGTACCCTAAGCCGTACCCTAACCCTATCCCTAACCCTAACCCATACCCTACGCCGTAACCGCACACGTATCCTAACCCGTAACCTAAGCCGTACCCTAACCCTAACCCTAACCCTATCCCTAACCGTTACCCCTACCCTACGCCGTACCCTCACCCGTACCCAATCCCATACCCTAAGCCGTATCCTAACCCTAACACTAACCCTAAGCCTAACCCTAACCCTAAACTACCCTTGACTGCTTTTGCCTCCATTAGATTTCCTAAGCACCAATGTTTTAAGAAACAGGTTAAAAAGAAAATCCTAATGTGATTTTTTTATAATGTGTTTATTCTTTATCTTATCCTAGTGACTAAAATCTTCTCCATGGCTGGACCCCAAATAATATTCTTTTACGTGCTAAGTGGTATCTAGAGAGTGGGATAGGTTTAATAAATACCCTAATCCTAACGTGTACCCTAACCCTAACCCATACCCTAACCCTAATGCGTACCCTAACCCTAACCCAAACCCTAACCCTAACACGTATGCTAATCCTAACCCGTACCCTAAACCAATCACTAACCCTAAAACTAACCCTAACCCTAACCCTAACCCTAACCCATACCCTAAACCTAAAGCGTACCCTAACCCTAACCCAAACCCTAACCCTAACACGTACGCTCATCCTAACCCGTACCCTAAACCAATCCCTAACCCTAAAACAAATCCCAACCCTAACCCTAACCCTTACCCTACGCCGTACCCTCACCCATACCATAACCCGTACCCTAAGCCGTACCCTAACCCTAACCCTAACCCTAACCCCTACCCTATGCCGTACCCTCACCCGTACCCTAACCCGTACGCTAAGCTGTACCTTAACCCTAACCCTAACCCTAACCGTAACCATAACCCATACCCTACGCCGTACCCTCACCCGTACCCTAACCCGTATCCTAAGCCGAACCCTAACACTAACCCTAACCCTAACCTATACCCTACACCGTACCCTCACCCGTACCCTAACCCGTACCCTAAGCCCTACCCTAACCCTAACCGTAACCCATACCCTACGCCGTACCCTAACCTGTATCCTAAGCCGTACCCTAACCCTAACCAATACCCTACGCAGTACCCTCACCCGTACCCTCACCCGTACACTAAGCCGTACCCTAACACTAACCCTAAGCCTAACCCCTACCCTATGCCGTACCCTCACCCGTACCCTAACCCGTAACCTAAGCTGTACCCTAACCCTAACCCTAACCCTAACCGTAACCCTAACCCATACCCTACGCCGTACCCTAACCCGTACCCTAACCCGTATCCTAAGCCGTACCCTAACTGTAACCAATACCCTACGCAATACCCTCACCCGTACCCTAACCCGTACCCTAAGCCGTACCCTAACCCTAACCTTAAACCTAACCCTAAATCATAGCCTCCGCCGTACCGTAACCCGTACCCTAACCCGTATCCTAAGCCGTGCCCTAACCCTAACCCTAACCCTAGCCCTACCCCTAACTCATACCCTACGCCGTACCCTCACACGTACCCTAACGCGTACCCTAAGCCGTACCCTAACCCTAACCCTAAAACTAACCCGTACCCTACGCCGTAATCGCACACGTATCCTAACCCGTACCCTAAGCCGTACACTAACCCTAACCATAACCCTAACCCATACGCTACCCCGTACCCTCACCCGTACCCTAACCCGTACCCTAAGCCGTGCTCTAACCCTAACCCTAACCCTAACCCTAACCCATACCCTACGAAGTACCCTAACCCGTACCCTAAACCGTACCCTAAGCTGTACCCTAACCCTAACCCTAAGCCTAACCCATACACTACGCCGTACCTCACCCGTACCCTAACCCTTATCCTAAGGCTTACCCTAAGCCTAACCAATACCCTACGCAGTACCCTCACCCGTACCCTCAACCGTACCCTAAGCCATACCCTAACCCTAACCCTAACCCTAACCCTGACACCTAACGTACGCCGTAGCCTCACCCGTACCGTAACCCGTATCCTAAGCCGTACCCTAACCCTAACCAATACCCTATGCAGTACCCTCACCCGTACCCTCACCCGTACCCTAAGCCGTACCCTAACCCTAACCCTAACCCTAATCCTAATCCGTACCCTACGCCGTACCCTCACCCGTACCCTATTCCATACCCTAAGCCATACCCTAACCCTAACACTAACCCTAACCCTAACCCTAACCCTAAACTACCCTTGACTGCTTTTGCCTCCATTAAATTTCCTAAGCACTAGTGTTTTAAGGAACAGGTTAAAAAGAAAATCCTAATGTGATTTTTTTATAATGTGTTTATTCTTTATCTTATCCTAGTGAATAATATCTTCTCCATGGCTGGACCCCAAATCATATTCCTTTACGTGCTAAGTGGTATCTAGAGAGAGGGATAGGTTTAATAAATACCATAATCCTAACGTGTACCCTAACCCTAACCCATACCCTAACCCTAACGCGTACCCTAACCCTAACCCAAAACCTAACCCTAACACGTATGCTAATCCTAACCCGTACCCTAAACCAATCCCTAACCCTAACCCTAACCCTAACCCATACCTTATGCCGTACCCTCACCTGTACCCTAACCCGTACCCTAAGCCGTACCCTAACCCTAACCCTAACCCTAACCCTAACCCATACCCTACAACGTACCCTCACACTTACCCTAAACCATACCCTAAGCCGTACCTTAACCCTAACCCTAACCGTAAACTATACCTTACGCCCTACCCTCACTCGTACCCTAACCCTTACCCTAATCCGTACCCTAAACCTAACCCTAACCCTAGCCCTAACCCCTACCCTACGCCGTACCCTCACCCGTACCCTAACCCATACCCTACGCTGTACCCTAACCCTAACCCTAACCCTAACCCTAACCCTAACCCATACCCTACGCCGTACCGTAACCCGTACCCTAACCCATATCCTAAGCCGTACCCTAACCCTAACCAATACCCTACGCAGTACCCTCACCCGTACCCTAAGTCGTACCCTAACCCTAACCCTAACCCTAACCCCTACCCTACGCCGTACCCTCACCCGTACCCTATCCCATACCCTAAGCCGTACTCTAACCCTAACACTAACCCTAACCCTAACCCTAACCCTAAATTACCCTTGACTGCTTTGCCTCCATTAGATTTCCTAAGCACTAGTGTTTTAAGGAACAGGTTAAAAAGTAAATCCTAATGTGATTTTTTTATAATGTGTTTATTCTTTATCTTATCCTAGTGACTAAAATCTTCTCCATGGCTGGACCCCAAATAATATTCGTTTACGTGCTAAGTGGTATCTAGAGAGTGGGTTAGGTTTAATAAATACCGTAATCCTAACGTGTACCCTAACCCTAACCCATACCCTAACCCAAACCCTAACCGTAACACGTACGCTAATCCTAACCCGTACCTTAAACCAATCCCTAACCTTAAAACTAACCCTAACCCTAACCCTAACCCATATCCTACATCTTAACCTAACCCGTACCCTAACCCATACCCTAAGCGGTACCCTAACCCTAACCCTAACCCTAACCCATACCCTATGCGGTACCATCAACCGTACCCTCACCCGTACCCTAAGCCGTACCTCAACACTAACCCTAACCCTAACCCTAAACCTAACCTTTACCTTAACCTACCGTAAGCCGTACCCTCACCCGTACATTAAACCGTACTCTAAGCCATACCCTAACCCTAACCCTAACCCTAACCCTAACCCTAACCAATACGCTACGCCGTACCCTCACCCGTACCCTAACCCGTACCCTAAGCTGTACCCTAACCCTAAACTAACCCTAACGCTAACCCAAACTCATACCCTACGCCGTACCCTAACCCGTACCCTAACCCGTATCCTAAGCCGTACCCTAAACCTAACCAATACCCTATGCAGTACCCTCACCCGTACCCTAAGCCGTACCCTAACCCTTACCCTAACCCTAACCCTAACCCTAACCCTAACTCTAAACTACCCTTGACTGCTTTTGCCTCCATTAGATTTCCTAAGCACTAGTGTTATAAGGAACAGGTTAAAAAGAAAATCCTAATGTGATTTTTTTATAATGTGTTTATTCTTTATCTTATCCTAGTGACTACAATCTTCTCCATGGCTGGACCCCAAATAATATTCCTTTACGTGCCAAGTGGTATCTAGAGAGTGGGGAAGGTTTAATAAATACCCTAATCCTAACGTGTACCCTAACCCCTACCCTAGCCCTAACGCGAACACTAACCCTAACCCAAACCCTAACCCTAACACGTAAGCTAATTCCAACCCGTACCCTAAACCAATCCCTAACCCTAAAACTAACCCTAACCCAAACCCTAACCCTAACCCATACCGTACGCCGTACCCTCACCCATACCCTAACCCATACCCTAAGCCGTACCCTAACCCTAACCCTAACCCTAACCCTAACCCATACCCTACAACGTACCCTCACACTTACCCTAAACCGTACCCTAAGCCGTACCCAAACCCTAACCCTAACCCTAAACTATACCTTATGCCCTACCCTCAATAGTACCCTAACCTGTACCCTAAGCCGTACCCTAACCTTAACCCTAACCCTAGCCCTAACCCTAACCCATACGCTATGCTGTACCCTCACCCGTACCCTAACCCGTATCCTAAGCCGTACCCTAACCCTAACCCTAACCCTAAACCTAACCTATACCCTACGCCGTACCCTAACCCGTACCCTAACCCGTACCCTAATCCGTACCCTAACCCTAACCCTAACTCTAACCTTAACCCATACCCTACGCCGTACCATAACCCGTACCCTAACCCGTATCCTAAGCCGTACCCTAACCCTAACCAATACCGTACGCAGTACGCTCACCCGTAACCTAACCCGTACCCTAAGCCGTACCCTAACCCTATCCCTAACCCTAGCCCTACCCCTAACCCATACCTTACGCCGTACCCTCACCCGTACCCTAACCCTTATCCTAAGCAGTACCCTAACCCTAACCAATACCCTACGCAGTACCCTCACCCGTACCCTAACCCGTACCCTAAGCCGTACCCTAACCCTAACCCTAACCCTAACCCTAACCCATACGCTATGCTGTACCCTCACCCGTACCCTAACCCGTATCCTAAGCCGTACCCTAACCCTAAACCTAACCCTAACCCATACGCTACGCCGTACCCTCACCCGTATCCTAAGCCGTACCCTAACCCTAACCCTAACCCTAACCCATACGCTACGCCGTACCCTCACCCGTATCCTAAGCTGTACCCTAACCCTAACCCTAACCCTAACCTAACCCGTACCCTAAACCAATCCGTAACCCTAAAATTAACCCTAACCCTAACCCTAACCCATACCCTACGCCGTACCCTCACCCGTACTCTAACCCTAACCCTAAGCCGTACCCTAACCCTTAAACTATACCTTACGCCCTAACCTCACTCGTACCCTAACACGTACCCTAAGCCGTACCCTAACCCTAACCCATACGCTACGCCGTAACCTCACCCGTATCCTAAGCCGTACCCTAACACTAACCCTAACCCTAACCCTAACCCTAACCCCTACCCTACGCTGTACCCTCACACGTACCCTATCCCATACCCTAAGCCGTACCCTAACCCTAACACTAACCCTAACCCTAACCCTAAACTACCCTTGACTGCTTTTGCCTCCATTAGATTTCCTAAGCACTAGTGTTTTAAGGAACAGGTTAAAAAGAAAATCCTAATGTGATTTTTTTTAAATGTGTTTATTTTTTATCTTATCCTAGTGACTAAAATCTTCTCCATGGCTGAACCCCAAATAATATTCCTTTACGTGCTAAGTGGTATCTAGAGAGTGGGATAGATTTAATAAATACTCTAATCCTAACGTGTACCCTAACCATAACCCATACCCTAACCCTAACGCGTACCCTAACCCAAACCCTAACCCTAACACGTACGCTAATCCTAACCCGTACCCTAAACCAATCCTTAACTCTAAAACTAACCCTAACCCTAACCCTAACCCTAACCTATACCCTACGCCGTACCCTCACCCGTACCCTAACCCTTCCCCAAGCCGCACCCTAACCCTAATCCTAACGCTAAACCTAACGCATACACTATGCCGTACCGTAACCCTAACCAATACCCTGCGCATTACCCTCACCCGTACCCTCACCCGTAACCTAAGCCGTACCCTAACCCTAACCCTAAGCCATACCCTAAGCCGTAACCACACACGTATCCTAACCCGTACCCTAAGCCGTACCCTAACTCTAACCCTAAACCTAAACCATACGCTACGCCGTACCCTCACCCGTACCCTAACCCGTATCCTAAGCCGTACCCTAACCCTAACTCTAACCCTAACCTATACCCTACGCCGTACCCTCACCCGTACCCTATCCCATACCCTAAGCCATTCCCTAACCCTAACACTAACCCTAACCCTAACCCTAACCCTAACCCTAAACTACCGTTGACTGCTTTTGCCTCCATTAGATTTCCTAAGCACTAGTGTTTTAAGGAACAGGTTAAAAAGAAAATCCTAATGTGATTTTTTAATAATGTGTTTATTCTTTATCTTATCCTAGTGACTAAAATCTACTCCATGGCTGGACCCCAAATAATATTCCTTTACGTGCTAAGTGGTATCTAGATAGTGGGATCGGTTTAATAAGTACCCTAATCCTAACGTGTACCCTAACCCTAACCCATACAGCAACCCTAACGCGTACCCTAACCCTAACCGAAACCCTAACACTAACACGTACGCTAATCCTAACCCGTACCCTAAACCAATCCCTAACGCTAAAACTAACCTTAACCCTAACCCTAACCCATACCCTACGCCGTACCCTCACCCGTACTCTAATCCGTACCCTAAGCCGTACCCTAACCCTAACCCTAACCCATACCCTACAACGTACCCACACACTTACCCTAAACTGTACCCTAAGCCGTACCCTAACCCTAACCCTAACCCTAAACTATACCTTACGCCCTACCCTCACTCGTACCCTAACCCGTATGCTAAGCCATACCCTAACCCTAACCCTAACCCTAGCCCTAACCCTAACCCATACCCAACGCCGTACCCTCACACGTACCCTAACGCGTACCCTAGGCCGTACCCTAACCCTAACCGTAACCCTAACCCATACCCTACGCAGTAACCGCACATGTATCCTAACCCGTACCCTAAGCCGTACCCTAACCCTAACCAATACCCTACGCAGTACCCTCACCCATACCCTCACCCGTACCCTAAGCCATACCCTAAACCTAACCCTAACCCTAACCCTAACCCTAACCCCTACCCTACGCCGTACCCTCACCCGTACCCTATCCCATACCCTAAGCCGTACCCTAACCCTAACACTAACCCTATCCCTAACCCTAAACTACCCTTGACTGCTTTTGCCTCCATTAGATTTCCTAAGCACTAGTGTTTTAAGGAACAGGTTAAAAAGAAAATCCTACTGTGCTTTATTTATAATGTGTTTATTCTTTATCTTATCCTAGTGACTAAAATCTTCTCCATGGCTGGACCCCAAATAATATTCCTTTACGTGCTAAGTGGTATCTAGAGAGTGGGATAGGTTTAATAAATACCCTAAACCTAACATGTACCCTAACTCTAACCCATACCCTAATCCTAACTCGTACCCTAACCCTAACCCTAACCCTAACCCTAACCCTAACCTGTATCCTAAGCCGTACCCTAACCCTAACCCTAACCCTAACCTATACCCTACGCCCTACCCTCACTCGTACCCTAACCCATACCCTAAGCCGTACCCTAACCCTAACCCTAACCCTAACCCTATCCCTATCCCTAACCCTAACCCATACCCTATGCCGTACCCTAAACCGTACCCTAACACGTATCCTAAGCCGTACCCTAAGCTGTACCCTAACCCTAACCCTAACCCTAACCCATACCCTACGCCGTACCCTCACACGTACCCTCACCCGTACCCTAAGCCGTACCCTAAACCTAACCCTAACCCTAACCCTAATCCGAAACCTAACCCTAACCCTAACCCATACCCTACGCCATACTCTCACCCGTACCCGAACCTATACCCTAAGCCGTACCGTAACCTTAAACCTAACCCTAACCCTAACCCATACCCTACGCCTACCCTCACACTTACCCTAAACTGTACCCTAAGGCCTACCCTAAACCTAACCCTAACCCTAACCCTAACCCATACTCTATGCCGTACACTAACCCGTGCACTCACCCGTACCCTAAGCCGTACCCTATCTCTAACCCTAACCCTAACACTAACCCTAAACTACCTTTGACTGCATTTGCCTCCAATAGATTTCCTAAGAACTAGTGTTTTAAGGAAAAGGTTTAAAAGAAAATCCTAATGTGATTTCTTTATAGTGTGTGTATTCTTTATCTTATCCTAGTGTCTAAAATCTTCTCCATGGCTGGACCGCAAGTAATATTCCTTTACGTGCTACGTGGTATCTAGAGAGTTGGGTAGGTTTTATAAATACCCTAACCCTAACGTGTACCCTAACCCTAACCCATAACCTAAGCCTAACACGTACCCTAATCCTAACCCGTACCCTAAACCGAGCCCTAACCCTAAAATTAACCCTAACCCTAACTCTAACCCATGCCCTACACCGTACCCTAACCCATTCCCTAAGCCGTACCCTAAGCCGTACCTTAACCCTAACCCTAACCCTAAGCAACCCTTGACTGCTTCCGCCTCCAATAGATTTCCTAAGCACTAGTGTTTTAAGGAACAGGTGAAAGAGACAATCCTAATGTGATTTCTTTATAATGTGTGTGTTCCCTATCTTATCCTAGTAACTAAAATGTTCTCCATGGCTAGACCCCAAATAATATCCCTTTACATGCTATGTGGTATCTAGAGAGTGGGATACATTTAATAAATACCCTAACCCTAATGCGCACCCTAACTCTAACACACACCATAACCCTAACACGTACCCTAATCTTAACCTGTACCCTAAACGTAGCCCTAACGCTAAAACTAACTATAGCACTAACCTTAACCCATACCCTACGCCGTACCCTCACCCGTACTCTAATCCGTACTCTAAGCCGTACTCTAACCCTAATCGTAACACTAACCTAACCCATAGACTACGCCATACCCCCACCCGTACCCTAACCCATACCCTAAGCCGTACCCTAACCCTAACGCTAAACCTAACCCTAACCCATACACTACGCCGCACCCTCACACGTACCCTGACCCGTACCCTAACCCGTACCCTAAGCCGTACCCTAACCCTAACACTAACCCTAACCTATACCCTATGCCGTACCCTCACCCGTACCCTATCCCGTACCCTAAGCTGTACCCTAACCCTAACCCTAACCCTAACCCTAACACTAACCCATACCCTACGCCGTACCCTCACCCGTACCCTAAACCGTATCCTAAGCCGTACCCTAACCCTAACCAATACCCTACGCAGTACCCTCACCCATACCCTCACCCGTACCCTAAACCGTACCCTAACCCTAACACTAACACTAACCCTAACCCTAACCCTAACCCTAAACTACCCTTGACTGCTTTTGCCTCCATTAGATTTCCTAAGCACTAGTGTTTTAAGGAACATGTTAAAAAGAAAATCCTAATGTATTTTTTTTGTAATGTGTTTATTCTTTTTCTTATCCTAGTGACTAAAATCTTCTCCATGGCTGGACCCCAAATAATATTCCTTTACGTGCTAAGTGGTATCTAGAGAGTGGGATAGGTTTAATAAATACCCTAATCCTAACGTGTACCCTAACCCCTACCCTAGCCCTAACGCGTACCCTAACCCTAACCCAAACCCTAACCCTAACACGTACGCTAATCCTAAACCGTACCCTAAACCAATCCCTAACCCTAAAACTAACCCTAATCCAAACCCAAACCCAAACCCATACCCTACGCCGTATCCTCACCTGTACCCTAACCCGTATCCTAAGCCGTACCCTAAGCCGTACCCTAACCCTAACGCTAAACCTAAGCCTAACCCATACCCTACGCCGCACCCTCACACGTACCCTGACCCGTAACCTAAACCGTACCCTAAGCCGTACCCTAACCCTAACACTAAACCTAACCCTCACCCATACCCTACGCCGTACCCTCACCCGTACCCTAACCCGTACCCTAAGATGTACCCTAAACCTAACCCTATCCCTAACCCATAAAGTACGATGTACACTCACCCGTAGCCTCACCCGTATCCTAAACAGTACCCTAACCATAATCCTAACCCTAACCCATAATCTACGCCATACCCTCACCCATACCCTAACATGTACCCTAAGCCTTAACCTAACCCTAACACTACATCTAACCCTAAACCTAACCCCTGCCCTACGCCGTACCCTCATCCATACCCTAACCTGTACCCTAAGCCATACTCTAACCCTAACCCTAAACCTAACCCATACCCTATGCCGTACCCTCACCCGTACTCTAAGCCGTACCCTAACCCTAACCCTAACCCTAACCCATACGCTACGCCGTAGCCTCACCCGTACCCTAACCCGTATCCTAAGCCGTACCCTAACCCTAACCCTAACCCTAAACTATACATTACGCCCTACCCTCACTCGTACCCTAACCCGTACCCTAAGCCGTACCCTAACCCTAAACATAACCCTAGACCGAACCCTAACCTATACCCTACGCCGTACCCTCACACGTACCCTAACGCGTACCCTAAGCCGTACCCTAACCCTAACCATAACCCTAACCCATACGCTAAGCCGTACCCTCACCCGTACCCTAACCCGTACCCTAACCCTAACCCTAACCTCTACCCTACGCCGTACCCTCACCCGTACCCTATCCCATACCCTAAGCCGTACCCTAACTCTAACACTAACCCTAACCCTAAACTACCCTTGACTGCTTTTGCCTCCATTAGATTTCCTAAGCACTAGTGTTTTAAGGAACAGGTTAAAAAGAAAATGTTAATGTGATTTTTTTATAATGTGTTTATTCTTTATCTTATCCTAGTGACTAAAATCTTCTCCATGGCTGGACCCCAAATAATATTCCTTTACGTGCTAAGTGGTATCTAGAGAGTGGGATAGGTTTAATAAATACCCTAATCCTAACGTGTAACCTAACCCTAACCCATAACCTAATCCTAACGCGTACCCTAACCCTAACCCAAACCCTAATCCTAACACGTACGCTAATCCTAACCCGTACCCTAAACCAATCCCTAACCCTAAAACTAACCCTAACCCTAACCCTAACCCTAAACTACCCTTGACTGCTTTTGCCTCCATTAGATTTCCTTAGCACTAGTGTTTTAAGGAACAGGTTAAAAAGAAAATCCGAATGTGATTTTTTTATAATGTGTTTATTCTTTATCTTATCCTAGTGACTAAAATCTTCTCCATGGCTGGACCCCAAATAATATTCGTTTACGTGCTAAGTGGTATCTAGAGAGTGGGATAGGTTTAATAAATACCCTAATCCTAACGCGTACCCTAACCCTAACCCATACCCAAACCCTAACGCGTACCCTAACCCTAACCCAAACCCTAACCCTAAGACATACGCTAATCCTAACCCATACCCTAAACCAATCCCTAACCCTAACCCTAACCCTAACCCATACCTTACGCCGTACCCTCACCCGTACCCTAACCCGTACCCTAAGCCGTACCCTAACCCTAACCCTAAACCTAACCCTAAATAATAGCCTACGCCGTACCGTAACCCGTACCCTAACCCGTATCCGAAGCCGTGCCCTAACCCTAACCCTAACCCTAACCTTAACCCTAACCCTAACCCATACGCTACGCCGTACCCTCACCCGTACCCTAACCCGTATCCTAAGCCGTAACCTAACCCTAACCCTAACCCTAACCTATACCCTACGCCGTTCACTCACCCGTACCCTAACCCGTACCCTAAGCCGTACCCTAACCCTAACCCTAACCTTAACCCATACCTACGCCGTACCCTAACCCATACCCAAACCCGTATCCTAAGCCGTACCCTAACCCTAACCAATACCCTACGCAGTACCCTCACCCGTACCCTCACCCGTACCCTAACCCTAAACCTAACCCTAACCCTAACACTAACCTTAACCCCTACCCTACGCCGTACCCTCACCCGTACCCTATCCCATACCCTAAGCCGTACCCTAACCCTAACCCTAACCCTAACCCTAAACTACCCTTGACTGCTTTTGTCTCCATTAGATTTCCTAAGTACTAGTGTTTTAAGGAACAGGTTAAAAAGAAAATCCTGATGTGATTTTTTTATAATGTTTTTATTCTTTATCTTATCCTAGTGACTAAAATCTTCTCCATGACTGGACCCCAAACAATATTCCTTTACGTGCTAAGTGGTATCTAGAGAGTGGGGTAGGTTTAATAAATACCCTAATCCTAACGTGTACCCTAACCCTAACCCATACCCTAACCCAAACCCTAACCGTAACACGTACGCTAATCCTAACCCATACCTTAAACCAATCCCTAACCTTAAAACTAACCCTAACCCTAACGCTAACCCATACCCTACGCCGTACCCTCACCCGTACCCTAACCCGTATCCTAAGCCGTACCCTAACCCTAACCAATACCCTACGCAGTACCCTCACCCGTACCCTCAACCGTACCCTAAGCCATACCCTAACCCTAACCCTAAACCTAACCCTGACCCCTACCGTACGCCGTAGCCTCACCCGTACCCTATACCATACCCTAAGCCGTACCCTAACCCTAACACTAACCCTAACCCTAACCCCAACCCTAAACTACCCTTGACTGCTTTTGCCTCCATTAGATTTCCTAAGCACTAGTGTTTTAAGGAACAGGTTAAAAAGAAAATCCTAATGTGATTTTTTTATAATGTGCTTATTCTTTATCTTATCGTAGTGACTAAAATCTTCTCCATGGCTGGACCCCAAATAATATTCCTTTACGTGCTAAGTGGTATCTAGAGAGTGGGATAGGTTTAATAAATACCCTAATCCTAATGCGTACCCTAACCCTAACCCATACCCTAACCCTAACGCGTACCCTAACCCTAACCCAAACCCTAACCCTAAGACATACGCTAATCCTAACCCGTACCCTAAACCAATCCCTAACCCTAACCCTAACCCTAACCCATACCTTACGCCGTACCCTCACCCGTACCCTAACCCGTACCCTAAGCCGTACCCTAACCCTAACCCTAAACCTAACCCTAAATCATAGCCTACGCCGTACCGTAACCCGTACCCTAAACCGTATCCGAAGCCGTGCCCTAACCCTAACCCTAACCCTAACCCTAACCCTAACCCTAACCCATACACTACGCCGTACCCTCACCCGTACCCTAACCCGTATCCTAAGCCGTAACCTAACCCTAACCCTAACCCTAACCTATACCCTACGCCGTTCACTCACCCGTACCCTAACCCGTACCCTAAGCCGTACCCTAACCCTAACCCTAACCTTAACCCATACCTACGCCGTACCCTAACCCATACCCAAACCCGTATCCTAAGCCGTACCCTAACCCTAACCAATACCCTACGCAGTACCCTCACCCGTACCCTCACCCGTACCCTAACCCTAAACCTAACCCTAACCCTAACACTAAACTTAACCCCTACCCTACGCCGTACCCTCACCTGTACCCTATCCCATACCCTAAGCCGTACCCTAACCCTAACCCTAACCCTAACCCTAACCCTAAACTACCCTTGACTGCTTTTGTCTCCATTAGATTTCCTAAGTACTAGTGTTTTAAGGAACAGGTTAAAAAGAAAATCCTAATGTGATTTTTTTATAATGTGTTTATTCTTTATCTTATCCTAGTGACTAAAATCTTCTCCATGGCTGGACCCCAAACAATATTCCTTTACGTGCTAAGTGGTATCTAGAGAGTGGGGTAGGTTTAATAAATACCCTAATCCTAACGTGTACCATATCCCCTACCCTAGCCCTAACGCGTACCCTAACCCTAACCCAAGCCCTAACCCTAACACGTACGCTAATCCTCATCCGTATCCTAAACCAATGCCTAACCCTAAAACTAACCCTAACCCAAACCCTAACCCTAACCCATACCCTACAACGTACCCTCACACTTACCCTAAACCATACCCTAAGCCGTAACCTAACCCTAACCTTAACCCGAAACTATACTTTACGCCCTACCCTCACTCGTACCCTAACCCATACCCTAAGCTGTACCCTAACCTTAACCCTAACCCTAGCCCTAACCCTATCCCATACCCTACGCGGTACTCTCAAACGTACCCTAATGCGTACCCTAAGCCGTACCCTAATCCTAACCCATACCCTACGCCGTAACCGCACACATATCCCAACCCGTACCCTAAGCCGTACCCTAACCCTAACCCTAACCCTAACCCATACGCTACGCCATACCCTAACCCGTACCCTAAACCGTATCTTAAGCCGTACCCTAACCCTAACCCTAACGCGAACCCATACCCTACAACGTACCCTCACTCTTACCCTAAACCGTACCCTAAGCCGTATCCTAACCCTAACCCTAACCCTAAACTATACATTACGCCCTGCCCTCACTCGTACCCTAATCCGTACCCTAAGACGTACCCTAACCCTCACCCTAACCCTAGCCCTACCCCTAACCCATACACTACGCCGTACCCTCACACGTACCCTAACCCGTACCCTAAGCCGTACCCTAACCCTAACCCTAAGCCTAACCCATACGCTACGCCGTACCTTCACCCGTACCCTAACCCGTATCCTAAGCCGTACCCTAACCCTAACCCTAACCCTAACCTATACATTACGCCGTACCCTCACCTGTACCCTAAACCGTACCCTAAGCCGTACCCTAACCCTAACCCTAACCCTAACCCTAACCCATACCCTACGCCGTACCCTAATCTGTACCCTAACCCGTATCCTAAGCCGTACCGTAACCCTAACCAATACCCTACGCAGTACCCTCACCCGTACCCTAAGCCATACCCTAACCCTAACCCTAACCCTAACCCCTACCCTACGCCGTACCCTCACCCGTACCCTATCCCATACCCTAACCCGTACCCTAACCCTAACCCTAACCATAACCCTAACCCTAACCCTAAACCTAAACTACCCTTGACTGCTTTTGTCTCCATTAGATTTCCTAAGCACTAGTGTTTTAAGGAACAGGTTAAAAAGAAAATCCTAATGTGATTTTTTTATAATGTGTTTATTCTTTATCTTATCTAGTGACTAAAATCTTCTCATGGCTGGACCCCAAATAATATTCCTTTACGTGCTAAGTGGTATCTAGAGAGTGGGGTAGGTTTAATAAATACCCTAATCCTAACGTGTACCCTAACCCCTACCCTAGCCGTAACGCGTACCCTAACCCTAACACAAACCCTAACCCTAACACGTACGCTAATCCTAAACCATACACTAAAACAATCCCTAACCCTAAAACTAACCCTAACCCAAACCCTAACGGTAACCCATACCCTACGCCGTACCCTCACCCGTACCCTAACCCGTACCCTAAGCCGTACCCTAAACCTAACCCTATCCCTAACCCATACCCTACAACGTACCCTCACACTTACCCTAAACCTTACCCTAAGCCGTACCCTAACCTTAACCCTAACCCTAAACTACACCTTACGCCCTACCCTCACTAGTACCCTAACCCGTACACTAAGTCGTAACCTAACCCTAACCCTAACCCTAGCCCTAACCCTAATCCATACCCTACGCCGTACCCTCACACGTACCCTAACGCGTACCCTAAGCCATACCCTAACCCTAACCCTAACCCTATCCCTAACCCTAACCCATACTCTATGCCGTACCCTCACCCGTACCCTAACCCATACCCTACGCCGTACCCTCACACGTACCCTAACGCGTACCCTAAGCCGTACCCTAACCCTAACCCTAACCCTAACCTATACCCTACGCCGTACCCTCACCCGTACCCTAACCCGTACCCTAAGCCGTACCCTAACCCTAACCCTAACCCTAAGCCTAACCCTAACCCTAACCCATACCCTACGCCGTACCCTAACCCGTATACTAAGCCATACCCTAACCCTAATCAATACCCTACGCAGTACCCTCACCCGTACCCTCAACCGTACACTAAGCCGTTCCCTAACCCTAACCCTAACCCTAACCCTAACCCCTACGCCATAACCGCACACGTATCCTAACCCGTACCCTAAGCCGTACCCTAACCCTAACCCTAACCCTAACCCTAACCTATACCCTACGCCGTACCCTCACCCGTACCCTCACTGTACCCTAAGCCGTACCCTAACCGTAACCCTAACCCTATCCCTAACCCTAACCCCTACCCTACGCCATACCCTCACCCGTACCCTAACCCTAACCCTAACCCTAACCCTAGCACTAACCCTAACCCATACCCTACGCCGTACCCTAACCTGTATCCTATGCCGTACCCTAACCCTAACCAATACCCTACGCAGTACCCTCACCCGTACCCTAAACCGTACCCTAAGCCGTACCCTAACCCTAACCCTAACCCTAACCCTAACCCATACCCTACAACGTACCGTCACACTTACCCTAAACCGTACCCTAAGCCGTACCCTAACCCTAACCCTAACTCTAAACTATAACTTACGCCCTACCCTCACTCGTACCCTAAGCCGTACCCTAACCCTAACCCCAGCCCTAACCTTAACCCATACCCTACGCCGTACCCTCACACGTACCCTAACACGTACCCTAAGCCGTACCCTAAACCTAACCCTAAACCTAACCCATACCCTACGCCGTAACCGCACACGTACCCTAACCCGGACCCTAAGCCGTACCCTAACCCTAACCCTAACCCTAACCCATACATTACGCCGTACCCTAACCCGTACCCTAACCCGTATCCTAAGCCGTACCTTAACCCTAACCAATACCCTACGCAGTACCCTCACCCGTACCCTCACCCGTACCCTAAGCCGTACCCTAACCCTAACCCTAACACTATCCCTAACCCTAACTCCTACCCTACACCGTACCTTCACCCGTACCCTATCCTATACCCTAAGCCGTACCCTAACGCTAACACTAACCCTAACCCTAACCCTAACCCTAAAGTACCCTTGACTGCTTTTGCCTCCATTAGATTTCCTAAGCACTAGTGTTTTAAGGAACAGGTTAAAAAGAAACTCCTAATGTGATTTTTTTATAATGTGTTTATTCTTTATCTTATCCTAGTGACAAAAATCTTCTCCATGGCTGGACCCCAAATAATATTCCTTTACGTGCTAAGTGGTATCTAGAGAGAGGGATAGGTTTAATAAATACCCTAATCCTAACGTGTACCCTAACCCTGACCCATACCCTAACCCTAAGGCGTACCCTAACCCTAACCCTAAGACGTAGGCTAATCCTAACCCGTACCCTAAACCAATCCCTAACCCTAACCCTAACCCTAACCCGTATCCTAAGCCGTGCCCTAACCCTAACCCTAACCCTAGCCCTACCCCTAACTCATACCCTACGCCGTACCCTCACACGTACCCTAACGCGTACCCTAAGCCGTACCCTAACCCTAACCCTAAAACTAACCTGTACCCTACGCCGTAATCGCACACGTATCCTAACCCGTACCCTAAGCCGTACACTAACCCTAACCATAACCCTAACCCATACGCTACGCCGTACCCTCACCCGTACCCTAACCCGTACCCTAAGCCGTGCTCTAACCCTAACCCTAACCCTAACCCTAACCCATACCCTACGAAGTACCCTAACCCGTACCCTAACCCGTACCCTAAGCTGTACCCTAACCCTAACCCTAAGCCTAACCCATACACTACGCCGTACCCTCACCCGTACCCTAACCCTTATCCTAAGGCGTACCCTAAGCCTAACCAATACCCTACGCAGTACCCTCACCCGTACCCTCAACCGTACCCTAAGCCATACCCTAACCCTAACCCTAACCCTAACCCTGACACCTAACGTACGCCGTAGCCTCACCCGTACCGTAACCCGTATCCTAAGCCGTACCCTAACCCTAACCAATACCCTATGCAGTACCCTCACCCGTACCCTCACCCGTACCCTAAGCCGTACCCTAACCCTAACCCTAACCCTAATCCTAATCCGTACCCTACGCCGTACCCTCACCCGTACCCTATTCCATACCCTAAGCCATACCCTAACCCTAACACTAACCCTAACCTAACCCTAACCCTAAACTACCCTTGAGTGCTTTTGCCTCCATTAGATTTCCTAAGCACTAGTGTTTTAAGGAACAGGTTAAAAAGAAAATCCTAATGTGATTTTTTTATAATGTGTTTATTCTTTATCTTATCCTAGTGAATAAAATCTTCTCCATGGCTGGACCCCAAATCATATTCCTTTACGTGCTAAGTGGTATCTAGAGAGAGGGATAGGTTTAATAAATACCCTAATCCTAACGTGTACCCTAACCCTAACCCATACCCTAACCCTAACGCGTACCCTAACCCTAACCCAAAACCTAACCCTAACACGTATGCTAATCCTAACCCGTACCCTAAACCAATCCCTAACCCTAACCCTAACCCTAACCCATACCCTAACCCAAACCCTAACCGTAACACGTACGCTAATCCTAACCCGTACCTTAAACCAATCCCTAACCTTAAAACTAACCCTAACCCTAACCCTAACCCATATCCTACATCTTAACCTAACCCGTACCCTAACCCATACCCTAAGCGGTACCCTAACCCTAACCCTAACCCTAACCCATACCCTATGCGGTACCCTCAACCGTACCCTCACCGGTACCCTAAGCCGTACCTCAACACTAACCCTAACCCTAACCCAAAACCTAACCTTAACCTTAACCTACCGTAAGCCGTACCCTCACCCGTACATTAAACCGTACTCTAAGCCATACCCTAACCCTAACCCTAACCCTAACCCTAACCCTAACCAATACGCTACGCCGTACCCTCACCCGTACCCTAACCCGTACCCTAAGCTGTACCCTAACCCTAAACTAACCCTAACCCTAACCCAAACTCATACCCTACGCCGTACCCTAACCCGTACCCTAACCCGTATCCTAAGCCGTACCCTAAACCTAACCAATACCCTATGCAGTACCCTCACCCGTACCCTAAGCCGTACCCTAACCCTTACCCTAACCCTAACCCTAACCCTAACCCTAACTCTAACCCCTACCCTACGCCGTACCCTCACCCGTACCCTATCCTATACCCTAAGCTGTACCCTAACCCTAACCCTAACCCTAACCCTAACTCTAAACTACCCTTGACTGCTTTTGCCTCCATTAGATTTCCTAAGCACTAGTGTTTTAAGGAACAGGTTAAAAAGAAAATCCTAATGTGATTTTTTTATAATGTGTTTATTCTTTATCTTATCCTAGTGACTACAATCTTCTCCATGGCTGGACCCCAAATAATATTCCTTTACGTGCTAAGTGGTATCTAGAGAGTGGGGAAGGTTTAATAAATACCCTAATCCTAACGTGTACCCTAACCCCTACCCTAGCCCTAAGGCGAACACTAACCCTAACCCAAACCCTAACCCTAACACGTAAGCTAATCCTAACCCGTACCCTAAACCAATCCCTAACCCTAAAACTAACCCTAACCCAAACCCTAACCCTAACCCATACCCTACGCCGTACCCTCACCCATACCCTAACCCATACCCTAAGCCGTACCCTAACACTAACCCTAACCCTAACCCTAACCCATACCCTACAACGTACCCTCACACTTACCCTAAACCGTACCCTAAGCCGTACCCTAACCCTAACCCTAACCCTAAACTATACCTTATGCCCTACCCTCACTAGTACCCTAACCTGTACCCTAACCTTAACCCGAACCCTAGCCCTAACCCTAACCCATACGCTATGCTGTACCCTCACCCGTACCCTAACCCGTATCCTAAGCCGTACCCTAACCCTAACCCTAACCCTAAACCTAACCTATACCCTACGCCGTACCCTCACCCGTACCCTAACCCGTACCCTAATCCGTACCCTAACCCTAACCCTAACTCTAACCTTAACCCATACCCTACGCCGTACCATAACCCGTACCCTAACCCGTATCCTAAGCCGTACCCTAACCCTAACCAATACCGTACGCAGTACGCTCACCCGTAACCTAACCCGTACCCTAAGCCGTACCCTAACCCTATCCCTAACCCTAGCCCTACCCCTAACCCATACCTTACGCCGTACCCTCACCCGTACCCTAACCCTTATCCTAAGCAGTACCCTAACCCTAACCAATACCCTACGCAGTACCCTCACCCGTACCCTCACCCGTACCCTAAGCCGTACCCTAACCCTAACCCTAACCCTAACCCTAACCCATACGCTATGCTGTACCCTCACCCGTACCCTAACCCGTATCCTAAGCCGTACCCTAACCCTAACCCTAACCCTAAGCCATACGCTACGCCGTACCCTCACCCGTATCCTAAGCCGTACCCTAACCCTAACCCTAACCCTAACCCATACGCTACGCCGTACCCTCACCCGTATCCTAAGCTGTACCCTAACCCTAACCCTAACCCTAACCTAACCCGTACCCTAAACCAATCCGTAACCCTAAAATTAACCCTAACCCTAACCCTAACCCATACCCTACGCCGTACCCTCACCCGTACTCTAACCCTAACCCTAAGCCGTACCCTAACCCTTAAACTATACCTTACGCCCTAACCTCACTCGTACCCTAACACGTACCCTAAGCCGTACCCTAACCCTAACCCATACGCTACGCCGTAACCTCACCCGTATCCTAAGCCGTACCCTAACACTAACCCTAACCCTAACCCTAACCCTAACCCCTACCCTACGCCGTACCCTCACCCGTACCCTATCCCATACCCTAAGCCGTACCCTAACCCTAACACTAACCCTAACCCTAACCCTAAACTACCCTTGACTGCTTTTGCCTCCATTAGATTTCCTAAGCACTAGTGTTTTAAGGAACAGGTTAAAAAGAAAATCCTAATGTGATTTTTTTTAAATGTGTTTATTTTTCATCTTATCCTAGTGACTAAAATCTTCTCCATGGCTGAACCCCAAATAATATTCCTTTACGTGCTAAGTGGTATCTAGAGAGTGGGATTGGTTTAATAAGTACCCTTATCCTAACGTGTACCCTAACCCTAACCCATACAGCAACCCTAACGCGTACCCTAACCCTAACCGAAACCCTAACACTAACACGTACGCTAATCCTAACCCGTACCCTAAACCAATCCCTAACGCTAAAACTAACCCTAACCCTAACCCTAACCCATACCCTACGCCGTACCCTCACCCATACTCTAACCCGTACCCTAAGCCGTACCCTAACCCTAACCCTAACCCATACCCTACAACGTACCCACACACTTACCCTAAACTGTACCCTAAGCCGTACCCTAACCCTAACCCTAACCCTAAACTATACCTTACGCCCTACCCTCACTCGTACCCTAACCCGTATCCTAAGCCATACCCTAACCCTAACCCTAACCCTAGCCCTAACCCTAACCCATACCCAACGCCGTACCCTCACACGTACCCTAACGCGTACCCTAGGCCGTACCCTAACCCTAACCGTAACCCTAACCCATACCCTACGCAGTAACCGCACATGTATCCTAACCCGTACCCTAAGCCGTACCCTAACCCTAACCAATACCCTACGCAGTACCCTCACCCATACCCTCACCCGTACCCTAAGCCATACCCTAAACCTAACCCTAACCCTAACCCTAACCCTAACCCCTACCCTACGCCGTACCCTCACCCGTACCCTATCCCATACCCTAAGCCGTACCCTAACCCTAACACTAACCCTATCTCTAACCCTAAACTACCCTTGACTGCTTTTGCCTCCATTAGATTTCCTAAGCACTAGTGTTTTAAGGAACAGGTTAAAAAGAAAATCCTACTGTGCTTTATTTATAATGTGTTTATTCTTTATCTTATCCTAGTGACTAAAATCTTCTCCATGGCTGGACCCCAAATAATATTCCTTTACGTGCTAAGTGGTATCTAGAGAGTGGGATAGGTTTAATAAATACCCCAAACCTAACATGTACCCTAACTCTAACCCATACCCTAATCCTAACTCGTACCCTAACCCTAACCCTAACCCTAACCCTAACCCTAACCTGTATCCTAAGCCGTACCCTAACCCTAACCCTAACCCTAACCTATACCCTACGCCCTACCCTCACTCGTACCCTAACCCATACCCTAAGCCGTACCCTAACCCTAACCCTAACCCTAACCCTATCCCTATCCCTAACCCTAACCCATACCCTATGCCGTACCCTAAACCGTACCCTAACACGTATCCTAAGCCGTACCCTAAGCTGTACCCTAACCCTAACCCTAACCCGAACCCATACCCTACGCCGTACCCTCACACGTACCCTCACCCGTACCCTAAGCCGTACCCTAAACCTAACCCTAACCCTAACCCTAATCCGAAACCTAACCCTAACCCTAACCCATACCCTACGCCATACTCTCACCCGTACCCGAACCTATACCCTAAGCCGTACCGTAACCTTAAACCTAACCCTAACCCTAACCCATACCCTACGCCTACCCTCACACTTACCCTAAACTGTACCCTAAGGCCTACCCTAAACCTAACCCTAACCCTAACCCTAACCCATACTCTATGCCGTACACTAACCCGTGCACTCACCCGTACCCTAAGCCGTACCCTATCTCTAACCCTAACCCTAACACTAACCCTAAACTTCCTTTGACTGCATTTGCCTCCAATAGATTTCCTAAGAACTAGTGTTTTAAGGAAAAGGTTTAAAAGAAAATCCTAATGTGATTTCTTTATAGTGTGTGTATTCTTTATCTTATCCTAGTGTCTAAAATCTTCTCCATGGCTGGACCGCAAGTAATATTCCTTTACGTGCTACGTGGTATCTAGAGAGTTGGGTAGGTTTTATAAATACCCTAACCCTAACGTGTACCCTAACCCTAACCCATAACCTAAGCCTAACACGTACCCTAATCCTAACCCGTACCCTAAACCGAGCCCTAACCCTAAAATTAACCCTAACCCTAACTCTAACCCATGCCCTACACCGTACCCTAACCCATTCCCTAAGCCGTACCCTAAGCCGTACCTTAACCCTAACCCTAACCCTAAGCAACCCTTGACTGCTTCCGCCTCCAATAGATTTCCTAAGCACTAGTGTTTTAAGGAACAGGTGAAAGAGACAATCCTAATGTGATTTCTTTATAATGTGTGTGTTCCCTATCTTATCCTAGTAACTAAAATGTTCTCCATGGCTAGACCCCAAATAATATCCCTTTACATGCTATGTGGTATCTAGAGAGTGGGATACGTTTAATAAATACCCTAACCCTAATGCGCACCCTAACTCTAACACACACCATAACCCTAACACGTACCCTAATCTTAACCTGTACCCTAAACGTAGCCCTAACGCTAAAACTAACTATAGCACTAACCTTAACCCATACCCTACGCCGTACCCTCTCCCGTACTCTAACCCGTACTCTAAGCCGTACTCTAACCCTAATCGTAACACTAACCTAACCCATAGACTACGCCATACCCCCACCCGTACCCTAACCCATACCCTAAGCCGTACCCTAACCCTAACGCTAAACCTAACCCTAACCCATACACTACGCCGCACCCTCACACGTACCCTGACCCGTACCCTAACCCGTACCCTAAGCCGTACCCTAACCCTAACACTAACCCTAACCTATACCCTATGCCGTACCCTCACCCGTACCCTATCCCGTACCCTAAGCTGTACCCTAACCCTAACCCTAACCCTAACCCTAACACTAACCCATACCCTACGCCGTACCCTCACCCGTACCCTAAACCGTATCCTAAGCCGTACCCTAACCCTAACCAATACCCTACGCAGTACCCTCACCCATACCCTCACCCGTACCCTAAGCCGTACCCTAACCCTAACACTAACACTAACCCTAACCCTAACCCTAACCCTAAACTACCCTTGACTGCTTTTGCCTCCATTAGATTTCCTAAGCACTAGTGTTTTAAGGAACATGTTAAAAAGAAAATCCTAATGTATTTTTTTTGTAATGTGTTTATTCTTTTTCTTATCCTAGTGACTAAAATCTTCTCCATGGCTGGACCCCAAATAATATTCCTTTACGTGCTAAGTGGTATCTAGAGAGTGGGATAGGTTTAATAAATACCCTAATCCTAACGTGTACCCTAACCCTAACCCATACCCTAACCCTAACACGTCCCCTAACCCTAACACGTACGCTAATCCTAAACCGTACCCTAAACCAATCCCTAACCCTAAAACTAACCCTAACCCTAACCCTAACCCTAACCCATACCCTACGCTGTACCCGCACCCGTACAGTAACCCGTACCCTAAGCCATACCCTAACCCTAACCCTAACGCTAACCATACACTACAACGTACCCTCACGCTTAGCCTAAAGCGTACCCTAAGCCGTACCCTAACCCTAACCTTAACCCTAAACTATACCTTAAGCCCTACCCTCACTCTTACCCTAAACCGTACCCTAAGCCGTACCCTAACCCTAACCCTAGCCCTAACCCTAACCCATACCCTACGCTGTACCCTCACACGTACCCTATTCCATATCCTAAGCCGTACCCTAACCCTAACACTAACCCTAAGCCTAACCCTAAACTACCCTTGACTGCTTTTGCCTCCACTAGATTTCCTAAGCACTAGTGTTTTAAGGAACAGGTTAAAAAGAAAAAGTTAATGTGATTTTTTTATAAAGTGTTTATTCTTTATCTTATCCTAGTGACTAAAATCTTCTCCATGGCTGGACCCCAAATAATATTCCTTTACGTGCTAAGTGGTATCTAGAGTGGGATAGGTTTAATAAATACCCTAATCCTAACGTGTACCCTAACCCTAACCCATACCCTAATCCTAACGCGTACCCTAACCCTAACCCAAACCCTAATCCTAACACGTACGCTAATCCTAACCCGTACCCTAAACCAATCCCTAACCCTAAAACTAACCCTAACCCTAACCCTAACCCTAACCCTAACCCTAACCCTAAACTACCCTTGACTGCTTTTGCCTCCATTAGATTTCCTTAGCACTAGTGTTTTAAGGAACAGGTTAAAAAGAAAATCCGAATGTGATTTTTTTATAATGTGTTTATTCTTTATCTTATCCTAGTGACTAAAATCTTCTCCATGGCTGGACTCCAAATAATATTCCTTTACGTGCTAAGTGGTATCCAGAGAGTGGGATAGGTTTAATAAATACCCTAATCCTAACGTGTACCCTAACCCTAACCCATACCTTAAACCTAACGCGTACCCTAACCCTAACCCAAACCCTAACCCTAACACGTACGCTAATCCTAACCCGTACCCTAAACCAATCCATAACCCTAAAACTAACCCTAACCCTAACCCTAACCCTAACCCTAACCCTAACCCATACCCTACGCCATACCCTAAACCATACCCTAACACGTATCCTAAGCCGTACCCTAACCCTAACCAATACCCTATGCAGTACCCTCACCCGTACACTCACCCGTACCCTAAGCCTTACCCTAACCCTAACCCTAACCCTAGCCATAACCCTAACCCATACCCTACGCCGTACCCTCACACTTACCCTAACGCGTAGCCTAAGACGTACCCTAACCCTAAACCTAACCCTAACCCATACCCTACGACGTAACCGCACACGTATCCTAACCCGTACCCTACGCCGTACCCTAAACCTAACCCTAACCCTCACCCTAACCCTCACCCGTAACCTAACCCGTACCCTAAGCCGTACCCTAAACCTAACCCTAACCCTAACCCATACGCTATGCCGTACCCTCACCCGTACCCTCACCCGTACCCTAACCTGTATCCTAAGCCGTACCCTAACCCTAACCTTAACCCTAACCTATACCCTACGCCGTACACTCACGCGTACCCTAACCCGTACGCTAAGCCGTAACCTAACCCTAACCCTAACCCTTACGCTACGCCGTACCCTCACACGTACCGTAACCCGTATCCTAAGCCGTACCGTAACCCTAACCCTAACCCTAAACTATACCCTACGCCGTACCCTCAACCGTTCCCTAACCCATAACATAAGCCATACCGTAACCCTAACCCTAACCCTAACCCTAACCCGTACCCTACGCCGTACCCTCACCCGTACCCTATCCCATACCCTAAGCCGTACCCTAACCCTAACCCTAACCCTAACCCTAACCCTAAACTACCCTTGACTGCTTTTGCCTCCATTAGACTTCCTAAGCACTAGTGTTTTAAGGAACAGGTTAAAAAGAAAATCCTAATGTGATTTTTTTATAATGTGTTTATTCTTTATCTTATCCTAGTGAGTAAAATCTTCTCCATGGCTGGACCCCAAATAATATTCCTTTACGTGCTAAGTGGTACCTAGAGAGTGGGGTAGGTTTAATAAATACCCTAATCCTAACGTGTACCCTAACCCCTACCCTAGCCCTAACGCGTACCCTAACCCTAACCCAAACCCTAACCCTAACACGTACGCTAATCCTAAACCGTACCCTAAACCAATCCCTAACCCTAAAACTAACCCTAACCCAAACCCTAACCCAAACCCATACCTTACGCCGTATCCTCACCTGTACCCTAACCCGTATCCTAAGCCGTACCCTAAGCCGTACCCTAACCCTAACGCTAAACCTAAGCCTAACCCATACCCTACGCCGCACCCTCACACGTACCCTTACCCGTAACCTAAACCGTACCCTAAGCCGTACCCTAACCCTAACACTAAACCTAACCCTCACCCATACCCTACGCCGTACCCTCACCCGTACCCTAACCCATACCCTAAGATGTACCCTAAACCTAACCCTATCCCTAACCCATAAAGTACGATGTACACTCACCCGTAGCCTCACCCGTATCCTAAACAGTACCCTAACCATAATCCTAACCCTAACCCATAATCTACGCCATAACCTCACCCATACCCTAACATGTACCCTAAGCCTTAACCTAACCCTAACACTACATCTAACCCTAAACCTAACCCCTGCCCTACGCCGTACCCTCATCCATACCCTAACCTGTACCCTAAGCCATACTCTAACCCTAACCCTAAACCTAACCCATACCCTATGCCGTACCGTCACCCGTACTCTAAGCCGTACCCTAACCCTAACCCTAACCCTAACCCATACGCTACCCCGTAGCCTCACCCGTACCCTAACCCGTATCCTAAGCCGTACCCTAACCCTAACCCTAACCCTAAACTATACCTTACGCCCTACCCTCACTCGTACCCTAACCCGTACCCTAAACCGTACCCTAACCCTAAACATAACCCTAGCCCGAACCCTAACCTATACCCTACGCCGTACCCTCACACGTACCCTAACGCGTACCCTAAGCCGTACCCTAACCCTAACCATAACCCTAACCCATACGCTAAGCCGTACCCTCACCCGTACCCTAACCCGTACCCTAACCCTAACCCTAACCCCTACCCTACGCCGTACCCTCACCCGTACCCTATCCCATACCCTAAGCCGTACCCTAACTCTAACACTAACCCTAACCCTAAACTACCCTTGACTGCTTTTGCCTCCATTAGATTTCCTAAGCACTAGTGTTTTAAGGAACAGGTTAAAAAGAAAATGTTAATGTGATTTTTTTATAATGTGTTTATTCTTTATCTTATCCTAGTGACTAAAATCTTCTCCATGGCTGGACCCCAAATAATATTCCTTTACGTGCTAAGTGGTATCTAGAGAGTGGGATAGGTTTAATAAATACCCTAATCCTAACGTGTAACCTAACCCTAACCCATAACCTAATCCTAACGCGTACCCTAACCCTAACCCAAACCCTAATCCTAACACGTACGCTAATCCTAACCCGTACCCTAAACCAATCCCTAACCCTAAAACTAACCCTAACCCTAACCCTAACCCTAAACTACCCTTGACTGCTTTTGCCTCCATTAGATTTCCTTAGCACTAGTGTTTTAAGGAACAGGTTAAAAAGAAAATCCGAATGTGATTTTTTTATAATGTGTTTATTCTTTATCTTATCCTAGTGACTAAAATCTTCTCCATGGCTGGACCCCAAATAATATTCGTTTACGTGCTAAGTGGTATCTAGAGAGTGGGATAGGTTTAATAAATACCGTAATCCTAACGTGTACCCTAACCCTAACCCATACCCTAACCCAAACCCTAACCGTAACACGTACGCTAATCCTAACCCGTACCTTAAACCAATCCCTAACCTTAAAACTAACCCTAACCCTAACGCTAACCCATACCCTACGCCGTACCCTCACCCATACCCTAACCCGTATCCTAAGCCGTACCCTAACCCTAACCAATACCCTACGCAGTACCCTCACCCGTACCCTCAACCGTACCCTAAGCCATACCCTAACCCTAACCCTAAACCTAACCCTGACCCCTACCGTACGCCGTAGCCTCACCCGTACCCTATACCATACCCTAAGCCGTACCCTAACCCTAACACTAACCCTAACCCTAACCCCAACCCTAAACTACCCTTGACTGCTTTTGCCTCCATTAGATTTCCTAAGCACTAGTGTTTTAAGGAACAGGTTAAAAAGAAAATCCTAATGTGATTTTTTTATAATGTGCTTATTCTTTATCTTATCGTAGTGACTAAAATCTTCTCCATGGCTGGACCCCAAATAATATTCCTTTACGTGCTAAGTGGTATCTAGAGAGTGGGATAGGTTTAATAAATACCCTAATCCTAACGCGTACCCTAACCCTAACCCATACCCTAACCCTAACGCGTACCCTAACCCTAACCCAAACCCTAACCCTAAGACATACGCTAATCCTAACCCGTACCCTAAACCAATCCCTAACCCTAACCCTAACCCTAACCCATACCTTACGCCGTACCCTCACCCGTACCCTAACCCGTACCTAAGCCGTACCCTAACCCTAACCCTAAACCTAACCCTAAATCATAGCCTACGCCGTACCGTAACCCGTACCCTAACCCGTATCCGAAGCCGTGCCCTAACCCTAACCCTAACCCTAACCCTAACACTAACCCTACCCTAAACCAATCCCTAACCCTAAAACTAACCCTAACCCTAACCTTAACCCTAACCCTAACCCTAACCCTAGCCCTAACCCTAAACCTAACCCTAGCCCTACCCCTAACCCATACCCTACGCCGTACCCTCACACGTACCCTAACGCGTACCCTAAGCCGTACCCTAACCCTAACCCTAACCCTAGCCCTAACCCTAACCCATACCCTACGCCGTACCCTAATCCGTACCCTAACCCGTATCCTAAGCCGTACCCTAACCCTAACCCTAACCCTAAACTATACCCTACGCCATACCCTCACCCGTACCCTAACCCGTACCCTAAGCCGTACTCTAACCCTAACCCTAACCCTAACCCTAGCCCTAACCCTATCCCATACCCTACGCGGTACTCTCACACGTACCCTAACGCGTACCCTAAGCCGTACCCTAACCCTAAACCATACCCTACGCCGTACCATAACCCGTACCCTAACCCGTACCCTAAGCCGTACCCTAACCCTAACCCTAACCCTAACCCTAACCCTAATCCTAATCCCTACCCTACGCCGTACCCTCACCCGTACCCTATTCCATACCCTAATCCGTACCCTAACCCTAACACTAAACCTAACCCTAACCCTAACCCTAAACTACCCTTGACTGCTTTTGCCTCCATTAGATTTCCTAAGCACTAGTGTTTTAAGGAACAGGTTAAAAAGAAAATCCTAATGTGATTTTTTTATAATGTGTTTATTCTTTATCTTATCCTAGTGACTAAAATCTTCTCCATGGCTGGACCCCAAATAATATTCCTTTACGTGCTAAGTGGTATCTAGAGAGTGGGATAGGTTTAATAAATACCCTAATCCTAACGTGTACCCTAACCCTAACCCTAACACGTATGCTAATCCTAACCCGTACCCTAAACCAATCCCTAACCCTAAAACTAACCCTAACCCTAACCCTAACCCTAACCCATACCCTACAACGTACCCTCACACGTACCCTAAACCGTACCCTAAGCCGTAACCTAACCCTAACCTTAACCCGAAACTATACCTTACTCCCTACCCTCACTCGTACCCTAACCCATACCCTAAGCTGTACCCTAACCTTAACCCTAACCCTAGCCCTAACCCTATCCCATACCCTACGCGGTACTCTCAAACGTACCCTAACGCGTACCCTAAGCCGTACCCTAACCCTAACCCATACCCTATGCCGTAACAGCACACATAACCCAACCCGTACCCTAAGCCGTACCCTAACCCTAAACCTAACCCTAACCCATACGCTACGCCATACCCTCACCCGTACCCTAAACCGTATCCTAAGCCGTGCCCTAACCCTAACCCTAACCCTAACCTATAGCCTACGCCGGACCCTCACCCGTACCCTAACCCGTACCCTAAGCCGTACCCTAACCCTAACCCTAACCCTAACCCATCCCCTACGCCGTACCCTAACCTGTATCCTAAGCCGTACCCTAACCCTAACCAATACCCTACGCAGTACCCTCACCCGTACCCTCACCCGTACACTAAGCCGTACCCTAACCCTAACCCTAAGCCTAACCCCTACCCTATGCCGTAACCTCACACGTACCCTATCCCGTAACCTAAGCTGTACCCTAACCCTAACCCTAACCGTAACCGTAACCCTAACCCATACCCTACGCCGTACCCTAACCCGTACCTTAACCCGTATCCTAAGCCGTACCCTAACCCTAACCAATACCCTACGCAATACCCTCACCCGTACCCTAACCCGTACCCTAAGCCGTACCCTAAACCTAACCCTAAACCTAACCCTAAATCATAGCCTACGCCGTACCGTAACCCGTACCCTAACCCGTATCCTAAGCCGTGCCCTAACCCTAACCCTAACCCTAGCACTACCCCTAACTCATACCCTACGCCGTACCCTCACACGTACCCTAACGCGTACCCTAAGCCGTACCCTAACCCTAACCCTAAAACTAACCCGTACCCTACGCCGTAACCGCACACGTATCCTAACCCGTACCCTAAGCCGTACACTAACCCTAACCATAACCCTAACCCATACGCTACGCCGTACCCTCACCCGTACCCTAACCCGTACCCTAAGCCGTGCTCTAACCCTAACCCTAACCCTAACCCTAACCCATACCCTACGAAGTACCCTAACCCGTACCCTAACACGTACCCTAAGCTGTACCCTAATCCTAACCCTAAGCCTAACCCATACGCTACGCCGTACCCTCACCCGTACCCTAACCCGTATCCTAAGCCGTACCCTAAGCCTAACCAATACCCTACGCAGTACCCTCACCCGTACCCTCAACCGTACCCTAAGCCATACCCTAACCCTAACCCTAACCCTAACCCTGACCCCTACCGTACGCCGTAGCTTCACCCGTACCGTAACCCGTATCCTAAGCCGTACCCTAACCCTAACCAATACCCTATGCAGTACCCTCACCCGTACCCTAACCCCTACCCTAAGCCGTACCCTAACCCTAACCCTAACCCTAACCCGTATCCTAAGCCGTGCCCTAACCCTAACCCTAACCCTAGCCCTACCCCTAACTCATACCCTACGCCGTACCCTCACACGTACCCTAACGCGTACCCTAAGCCGTACCCTAACCCTAACCCTAAAACTAACCTCTACCCTACGCCGTAATCGCACACGTATCCTAACCCGTACCCTAAGCCGTACACTAACCCTAACCATGACCCTAACCCATACGCTACGCCGTACCCTCACCCGTACCCTAACCCGTACCCTAAGCCGTGCTCTAACCCTAACCCTAACCCTAACCCTAACCCATACCCTACGAAGTACCCTAACCCGTACCCTAACCCGTACCCTAAGCCATACCCTAACCCTAACCCTAACCCTAACCCTGACACCTAACGTACGCCGTAGCCTCACCCGTACCGTAACCCGTATCCTAAGCCGTACCCTAACCCTAACCAATACCCTATGCAGTACCCTCACCCGTACCCTCACCCGTACCCTAAGCCGTACCCTAACCCTAACCCTAACCCTAATCCTAATCCGTACCCTACGCCGTACCCTCACCCGTACCCTATTCCATACCCTAAGCCATACCCTAACCCTAACACTAACCCTAACCCTAACCCTAACCCTAAACTACCCTTGACTGCTTTTGCCTCCATTAGATTTCCTAAGCACTAGTGTTTTAAGGAACAGGTTAAAAAGAAAATCCTAATGTGATTTTTTTATAATGTGTTTATTCTTTATGTTATCCTAGTGAATAAAATCTTCTCCATGGCTGGACCCCAAATCATATTCCTTTACGTGCTAAGTGGTATCTAGAGAGAGGGATAGGTTTAATAAATACCCTAATCCTAACGTGTACCCTAACCCTAACCCATACCCTAAACCTAACGCGTACCCTAACCCTAACCCAAAACCTAACCCTAACACGTATGCTAATCCTAACCCGTACCCTAAACCAATCCCTAACCCTAACCCTAACCCTAACCCATACCTTATGCCGTACCCTCACCTGTACCCTAACCCGTACCCTAAGCCGTACCCTAACCCTAACCCTAACCCTAACCCTAACCCATACCCTACAACGTACCCTCACACTTACCCTAAACCATACCCTAAGCCGTACCTTAACCCTAACCCTAACCGTAAACTATACCTTACGCCCTACCCTCACTCGTACCCTAACCCTTACCCTAATCCGTACGCTAAACCTAACCCTAACCCTAGCCCTAACCCCTACCCTACGCCGTACCCTCAACCGTACCCTAACCCATACCCTACGCTGTACCCTAACCCTAACCCTAACCCTAACCCTAACCCTAACCCATACCCTACGCCGTACCCTAACCCGTACCCTAACTCATATCCTAAGCCGTACCCTAACCCTAACCAATACCCTACGCAGTACCCTCACCCGTACCCTAAGTCGTACCCTAACCCTAACCCTAACCCTAACCCCTACCCTACGCCGTACCCTCACCCGTACCCTATCCCATACCCTAAGCCGTACTCTAACCCTAACACTAACCCTAACCCTAACCCTAACCCTAAATTACCCTTGACTGCTTTGCCTCCATTAGATTTCCTAAGCACTAGTGTTTTAAGGAACAGGTTAAAAAGTAAATCCTAATGTGATTTTTTTATAATGTGTTTATTCTTTATCTTATCCTAGTGACTAAAATCTTCTCCATGGCTGGACCCCAAATAATATTCGTTTACGTGCTAAGTGGTATCTAGAGAGTGGGATAGGTTTAATAAATACCGTAATCCTAACGTGTACCCTAACCCTAACCCATACCCTAACCCAAACCCTAACCGTAACACGTACGCTAATCCTAACCCGTACCTTAAACCAATCCCTAACCTTAAAACTAACCCTAAACCTAACCCTAACCCATATCCTACATCTTAACCTAACCCGTACCCTAACCCATACCCTAAGCGGTACCCTAACCCTAACCCTAACCCTAACCCATACCCTATGCGGTACCCTCAACCGTACCCTCACCCGTACCCTAAGCCGTACCTCAACACTAACCCTAACCCTAACCCAAAACCTAACCTTAACCTTAACCTACCGTAAGCCGTACCCTCACCCGTACATTAAACCGTACTGTAAGCCATACCCTAACCCTAACCCTAACCCTAACCCTAACCCTAACCAATACGCTACGCCGTACCCTCACCCGTACCCTAACCCGTACCCTAAGCTGTACCCTAACCCTAAACTAACCCTAACCCTAACCCAAACTCATACCCTACGCCGTACCCTAACCCGTACCCTAACCCGTATCCTAAGCCGTACCCTAAACCTAACCAATACCCTATGCAGTACCCTCACCCGTACCCTAAGCCGTACCCTAACCCTTACCCTAACCCTAACCCTAACCCTAACCCTAACTCTAACCCCTACCCTACGCCGTACCCTCACCCGTACCCTATCCTATACCCTAAGCTGTACCCTAACCCTAACCCTAACCCTAACCCTAACTCTAAACTACCCTTGACTGCTTTTGCCTCCATTAGATTTCCTAAGCACTAGTGTTTTAAGGAACAGGTTAAAAAGAAAATCCTAATGTGATTTTTTTATAATGTGTTTATTCTTTATCTTATCCTAGTGACTACAATCTTCTCCATGGCTGGACCCCAAATAATATTCCTTTACGTGCTAAGTGGTATCTAGAGAGTGGGGAAGGTTTAATAAATACCCTAATCCTAACGTGTACCCTAACCCCTACCCTAGCCCTAAGGCGAACACTAACCCTAACCCAAACCCTAACCCTAACACGTAAGCTAATCCTAACCCGTACCCTAAACCAATCCCTAACCCTAAAACTAACCCTAACCCAAACCCTAACCCTAACCCATACCCTACGCCGTACCCTCACCCATACCCTAACCCATACCCTAAGCCGTACCCTAACCCTAACCCTAACCCTAACCCTAACCCATACCCTACAACGTACCCTCACACTTACCCTAAACCGTACCCTAAGCCGTACCCTAACCCTAACCCTAACCCTAAACTATACCTTATGCCCTACCCTCACTAGTACCCTAACCTGTACCCTAAGCCGTACCCTAACCTTAACCCTAACCCTAGCCCTAACCCTAACCCATACGCTATGCTGTACCCTCACCCGTACCCTAACCCGTACCCTAACCCTAACCCTAACTCTAACCTTAACCCATACCCTACGCCGTACCATAACCCGTACCCTAACCCGTATCCTAAGCCGTACCCTAACCCTAACCAATACCGTACGCAGTACGCTCACCCGTAACCTAACCCGTACCCTAAGCCGTACCCTAACCCTATCCCTAACCCTAGCCCTACCCCTAACCCATACCTTACACCGTACCCTCACCCGTACCCTAACCCTTATCCTAAGCAGTACCCTAACCCTAACCAATACCCTACGCAGTACCCTAACCCGTACCCTCACCCGTACCCTAAGCCGTACCCTAACCCTAACCCTAACCCTAACCCTAACCCATACGCTATGCTGTACCCTCACCCGTACCCTAACCCGTATCCTAAGCCGTACCCTAACCCTAACCCTAACCCTAACCCATACGCTACGCCGTACCCTCACCCGTATCCTAAGCCGTACCCTAACCCTAACCCTAACCCTAACCCATACGCTACGCCGTACCCTCACCCGTATCCTAAGCTGTACCCTAACCCTAACCCTAACCCTAACCTAACCCGTACCCTAAACCAATCCGTAACCCTAAAATTAACCCTAACCCTAACCCTAACCCATACCCTACGCCGTACCCTCACCCGTACTCTAACCCTAACCCTAAGCCGTACCCTAACCCTTAAACTATACCTTACGCCCTAACCTCACTCGTACCCTAACACGTACCCTAAGCCGTACCCTAACCCTAACCCATACGCTACGCCGTAACCTCACCCGTATCCTAAGCTGTACCCTAACACTAACCCTAACCCTAACCCTAACCCTAAACCCTACCCTACGCCGTACCCTCACCCGTACCCTATCCCATACCCTAAGCCGTACCCTAACCCTAACACTAACCCTAACCCTAACCCTAAACTACCCTTGACTGCTTTTGCCTCCATTAGATTTCCTAAGCAGTAGTGTTTTAAGGAACAGGTTAAAAAGAAAATCCTAATGTGATTTTTTTTAAATGTGTTTATTTTTTATCTTATCCTAGTGACTAAAATCTTCTCCATGGCTGAACCCCAAATAATATTCCTTTACGTGCTAAGTGGTATCTAGAGAGTGGGATAGATTTAATAAATACTCTAATCCTAACGTGTACCCTAACCATAACCCATACCCTAACCCTAACGCATACCCTAACCCAAACCCTAACCCTAACACGTACGCTAATCCTAACCCGTACCCTAAACCAATCCTTAACTCTAAAACTAACCCTAACCCTAACCCTAACCCTAACCTATACCCTACGCCGTACCCTCACCCGTACCCTAACCCTTCCCCAAGCCGCACCCTAACCCTAATCCTAACGCTAAACCTAACCCATACACTATGCCGTACCGTAACCCTAACCAATACCCTGCGCATTACCCTCACCCGTACCCTCACCCGTAACCTAAGCCGTACCCTAACCCTAACCCTAAGCCATACCCTAAGCCGTAACCACACACGTATCCTAACCCGTACCCTAAGCCGTACCCTAACTCTAACCCTAAACCTAAACCATACGCTACGCCGTACCCTCACCCGTACCCTAACTCGTATCCTAAGCCGTACCCTAACCCTAACTCTAACCCTAACCTATACCCTACGCCGTACCCTCACCCGTACCCTATCCCATACCCTAAGCCATTCCCTAACCCTAACACTAACCCTAACCCTAACCCTAACCCTAACCCTAAACTACCGTTGACTGCTTTTGCCTCCATTAGATTTCCTAAGCACTAGTGTTTTAACGAACAGGTTAAAAAGAAAATCCTAATGTGATTTTTTAATAATGTGTTTATTCTTTATCTTATCCTAGTGAATAAAATCTACTCCATGGCTGGACCCCAAATATTATTCCTTTACGTGCTAAGTGGTATCTAGATAGTGGGATCGGTTTAATAAGTACCCTAATCCTAACGTGTACCCTAACCCTAACCCATACAGCAACCCTAACGCGTACCCTAACCCTAACCGAAACCCTAACACTAACACGTACGCTAATCCTAACCCGTACCCTAAACCAATCCCTAACGCTAAAACTAACCCTAACCCTAACCCTAACCCATACCCTACGCCGTACCCTCACCCGTACTCTAACCCGTACCCTAAGCCGTACCCTAACCCTAACCCTAACCCATACCCTACAACGTACCCACACACTTACCCTAAACTGTACCCTAAGCCGTACCCTAACCCTAACCCTAACCCTAAACTATACCTTACGCCCTACCCTCACTCGTACCCTAACCCGTATCCTAAGCCATACCCTAACCCTATCCCTAACCCTAGCCCTAACCCTAACCCATACCCAACGCCGTACCCTCACACGTACCCTAACGCGTACCCTAGGCCGTACCCTAACCCTAACCGTAACCCTAACCCATACCCTACGCAGTAACCGCACATGTATCCTAACCCGTACCCTAAGCCGTACCCTAACCCTAACCAATACCCTACGCAGTACCCTCACCCATACCCTCACCCGTACCCTAAGCCATACCCTAAACCTAACCCTAACCCTAACCCTAACCCTAACCCCTACCCTACGCCGTACCCTCACCCGTACCCTATCCCATACCCTAAGCCGTACCCTAACCCTAACACTAACCCTATCCCTAACCCTAAACTACCCTTGACTGCTTTTGCCTCCATTAGATTTCCTAAGCACTAGTGTTTTAAGGAACAGGTTAAAAAGAAAATCCTACTGTGCTTTATTTATAATGTGTTTATTCTTTATCTTATCCTAGTGACTAAAATTTTCTCCATGGCTGGACCCCAAATAATATTCCTTTACGTGCTAAGTGGTATCTAGAGAGTGGGATAGGTTTAATAAATACCCTAAACCTAACATGTACCCTAACTCTAACCCATACCCTAATCCTAACTCGTACCCTAACCCTAACCCTAACCCTAACCCTAACCCTAACCTGTATCCTAAGCCGTACCCTAACCCTAACCCTAACCCTAACCTATACCCTACGCCCTACCCTCACTCGTACCCTAACCCATACCCTAAGCCGTACCCTAACCCTAACCCTAACCCTAACCCTATCCCTATCCCTAACCCTAACCCATACCCTATGCCGTACCCTAAACCGTACCCTAACACGTATCCTAAGCCGTACCCTAAGCTGTACCCTAACCCTAACCCTAACCCTAACCCATACCCTACGCCGTACCCTCACACGTACCCTCACCCGTACCCTAAGCCGTACCCTAAACCTAACCCTAACCCTAACCCTAATCCGAAACCTAACCCTAACCCTAACCCATACCCTACGCCATACTCTCACCCGTACCCGAACCTATACCCTAAGCCGTACCGTAACCTTAAACCTAACCCTAACCCTAACCCATACCCTACGCCTACCTTCACACTTACCCTAAACTGTACCCTAAGGCCTACCCTAAACCTAACCCTAACCCTAACCCTAACCCATACTCTATGCCGTACACTAACCCGTGCACTCACCCGTACCCTAAGCCGTTCCCTATCTCTAACCCTAACCCTAACACTAACCCTAAACTACCTTTGACTGCATTTGCCTCCAATAGATTTCCTAAGAACTAGTGTTTTAAGGAAAAGGTTTAAAAGAAAATCCTAATGTGATTTCTTTATAGTGTGTGTATTCTTTATCTTATCCTAGTGTCTAAAATCTTCTCCATGGCTGGACCGCAAGTAATATTCCTTTACGTGCTACGTGGTATCTAGAGAGTTGGGTAGGTTTTATAAATACCCTAACCCTAACGTGTACCCTAACCCTAACCCATAACCTAAGCCTAACACGTACCCTAATCCTAACCCGTACCCTAAACCGAGCCCTAACCCTAAAATTAACCCTAACCCTAACTCTAACCCATGCCCTACACCGTACCCTAACCCATTCCCTAAGCCGTACCCTAAGCCGTACCTTAACCCTAACCCTAACCCTAAGCAACCCTTGACTGCTTCCGCCTCCAATAGATTTCCTAAGCACTAGTGTTTTAAGGAACAGGTGAAAGAGACAATCCTAATGTGATTTCTTTATAATGTGTGTGTTCCCTATCTTATCCTAGTAACTAAAATGTTCTCCATGGCTAGACCCCAAATAATATCCCTTTACATGCTATGTGGTATCTAGAGAGTGGGATACGTTTAATAAATACCCTAACCCTAATGCGCACCCTAACTCTAACACACACCATAACCCTAACACGTACCCTAATCTTAACCTGTACCCTAAACGTAGCCCTAACGCTAAAACTAACTATAGCACTAACCTTAACCCATACCCTACGCCGTACCCTCACCCGTACTCTAACCCGTACTCTAAGCCGTACTCTAACCCTAATCGTAACACTAACCTAACCCATAGACTACGCCATACCCCCACCCGTACCCTAACCCATACCCTAAGCCGTACGCTAACCCTAACGCTAAACCTAACCCTAACCCATACACTACGCCGCACCCTCACACGTACCCTGACCCGTACCCTAACCCGTACCCTAAGCCGTACCCTAACCCTAACACTAACCCTAACCTATACCCTATGCCGTACCCTCACCCGTACCCTATCCCGTACCCTAAGCTGTACCCTAACCCTAACCCTAACCCTAACCCTAACACTAACCCATACCCTACGCCGTACCCTCACCCGTACCCTAAACCGTATCCTAAGCCGTACCCTAACCCTAACCAATACCCTATGCAGTACCCTCACCCATACCCTCACCCGTACCCTAAGCCGTACCCTAACCCTAACACTAACACTAACCCTAACCCTAACCCTAACCCTAAACTACCCTTGACTGCTTTTGTCTCCATTAGATTTCCTAAGCACTAGTGTTTTAAGGAACATGTTAAAAAGAAAATCCTAATGTATTTTTTTTGTAATGTGTTTATTCTTTTTCTTATCCTAGTGACTAAAATCTTCTCCATGGCTGGACCCCAAATAATATTCCTTTACGTGCTAAGTGGTATCTAGAGAGTGGGATAGGTTTAATAAATACCCTAATCCTAACGTGTACCCTAACCCTAACCCATACCCTAACCCTAACACGTCCCCTAACCCTAACACGTACGCTAATCCTAAACCGTACCCTAAACCAATCCCTAACCCTAAAACTAACCCTAACCCTAACCCTAACCCTAACCCATACCCTACGCTGTACCCGCACCCGTACAGTAACCCGTACCCTAAGCCATACCCTAACCCTAACCCTAACGCTAACCATACACTACAACGTACCCTCACGCTAAGCCTAAAGCGTACCCTAAGCCGTACCCTAACCCTAACCCTAACCCTAACCCTTACGCTACGCCGTACCCTCACACGTACCGTAACCCGTATCCTAAGCCGTACCGTAACCCTAACCCTAACCCTAAACTATACCCTACGCCGTACCCTCAACCGTACCCTAACCCATAACCTAAGCCATACCGTAACCCTAACCCTAACCCTAACCCTAACCCGTACCCTACACCGTACCCTCACCCGTACCCTATCCCATACCCTAAGCCGTACCCTAACCCTAACCCTAACCCTAACCCTAACCCTAAACTACCCTTGACTGCTTTTGCCTCCATTAGACTTCCTAAGCACTAGTGTTTTAAGGAACAGGTTAAAAAGAAAATCCTAATGTGATTTTTTTATAATGTGTTTATTCTTTATCTTATCCTAGTGAGTAAAATCTTCTCCATGGCTGGACCCCAAATAATATTCCTTTACGTGCTAAGTGGTACCTAGAGAGTGGGGTAGGTTTAATAAATACCCTAATCCTAACGTGTACCCTAACCCCTACCGTAGCCCTAACGCGTACCCTAACCCTAACCCAAACCCTAACCCTAACACGTACGCTAATCCTAAACCGTACCCTAAACCAATCCCTAACCCTAAAACTAACCCTAACCCAAACCCTAACCCAAACCCATACCTTACGCCGTATCCTCACCTGTACCCTAACCCGTATCCTAAGCCGTACCCTAAGCCGTACCCTAACCCTAACGCTAAACCTAAGCCTAACCCATACCCTACGCCGCACCCTCACACGTACCCTGACCCGTAACCTAAACCGTACCCTAAGCCGTACCCTAACCCTAACACTAAACCTAACCCTCACCCATACCCTACGCCGTACCCTCACCCGTACCCTAACCCGTACCCTAAGATGTACCCTAAACCTAACCCTATCCCTAACCCATAAAGTACGATGTACACTCACCCGTAGCCTCACCCGTATCCTAAACAGTACCCTAACCATAATCCTAACCCTAACCCATAATCTACGCCATACCCTCACCCATACCCTAACATGTACCCTAAGCCTTAACCTAACCCTAACACTACATCTAACCCTAAACCTAACCCCTGCCCTACGCCGTACCCTCATCCATACCCTAACCTGTACCCTAAGCCATACTCTAACCCTAACCCTAAACCTAACCCATACCCTATGCCGTACCCTCACCCGTACTCTAAGCCGTACCCTAACCCTAACCCTAACCCTAACCCATACGCTACGCCGTAGCCTCACCCGTACCCTAACCCGTATCCTAAGCCGTACCCTAACCCTAACCCTAACCCTAAACTATACCTTACGCCCTACCCTCACTCGTACCCTAACCCGTACCCTAAGCCGTACCCTAACCCTAAACATAACCCTAGCCCGAACCCTAACCTATACCCTACGCCGTACCCTCACACGTACCCTAACGCGTACCCTAAGCCGTACCCTAACCCTAACCATAACCCTAACCCATACGCTAAGCCGTACCCTCACCCGTACTCTAACCCGTACCCTAACCCTAACCCTAACCCCTACCCTACGCCGTACCCTCACCCGTACCCTATCCCATACCCTAAGCCGTACCCTAACTCTAACACTAACCCTAACCCTAAACTACCCTTGACTGCTTTTGCCTCCATTAGATTTCCTAAGCACTAGTGTTTTAAGGAACAGGTTAAAAAGAAAATGTTAATGTGATTTTTTTATAATGTGTTTATTCTTTATCTTATCCTAGTGACTAAAATCTTCTCCATGGCTGGACCCCAAATAATATTCCTTTACGTGCTAAGTGGTATCTAGAGAGTGGGATAGGTTTAATAAATACCCTAATCCTAACGTGTAACCTAACCCTAACCCATAACCTAATCCTAACGCGTACCCTAACCCTAACCCAAACCCTAATCCTAACACGTACGCTAATCCTAACCCGTACCCTAAACCAATCCCTAACACTAAAACTAACCCTAACCCTAACCCTAACCCTAAACTACCCTTGACTGCTTTTGCCTCCATTAAATTTCCTTAGCACTAGTGTTTTAAGGAACAGGTTAAAAAGAAAATCCGAATGTGATTTTTTTATAATGTGTTTATTCTTTATCTTATCCTAGTGACTAAAATCTTCTCCATGGCTGGACCCCAAATAATATTCGTTTACGTGCTAAGTGGTATCTAGAGAGTGGGATAGGTTTAATAAATACCCTAATCCTAACGTGTACCCTAACCCTAACCCATACCCTAACCCAAACCCTAACCGTAACACGTACGCTAATCCTAACCCGTACCTTAAACCAATCCCTAACCTTAAAACTAACCCTAACCCTAACGCTAACCCATACCCTACGCCGTACCCTCACCCATACCCTAACCCGTATCCTAAGCCGTACCCTAACCCTAACCAATACCCTACGCAGTACCCTCACCCGTACCCTCAACCGTACCCTAAGCCATACCCTAACCCTAACCCTAAACCTAACCCTGACCCCTACCGTACGCCGTAGCCTCACCCGTACCCTATACCATACCCTAAGCCGTACCCTAACCCTAACACTAACCCTAACCCTAACCCCAACCCTAAACTACCCTTGACTGCTTTTGCCTCCATTAGATTTCCTAAGCACTAGTGTTTTAAGGAACAGGTTAAAAAGAAAATCCTAATGTGATTTTTTTATAATGTGCTTATTCTTTATCTTATCGTAGTGACTAAAATCTTCTCCATGGCTGGACACCAAATAATATTCCTTTACGTGCTAAGTGGTATCTAGAGAGTGGGATAGGTTTAATAAATACCCTAATCCTAACGCGTACCCTAACCCTAACCCATACCCTAACCCTAACGCGTACCCTAACCCTAACCCAAACCCTAACCCTAAGACATACGCTAATCCTAACCCGTACCCTAAACCAATCCCTAACCCTAACCCTACCCCTAACCCATACCTTACGCCGTACCCTCACCCGTACCCTAACCCGTATCCGAAGCCGTGCCCTAACCCTAACCCTAACCCTAACCCTAACCCTAACCCTAACCCATACGCTACGCCGTACCCTCACCCGTACCCTAACCCGTATCCTAAGCCGTAACCTAACCCTAACCCTAACCCTAACCTATACCCTATGCCGTTCACTCGCCCGTACCCTAACCCGTACCCTAAGCCGTACCCTAACCCTAACCCTAACCTTAACCCATACCTACGCCGTACCCTAACCCATACCCAAACCTGTATCCTAAGCCGTACCCTAACCCTAACCAATACCCTACGCAGTACCCTCACCCGTACCCTCACCCGTACCCTAACCCTAAACCTAACCCTAACCCTAACACTAACCTTAACCCCTACCCTACGCCGTACCCTCACCCGTACCCTATCCCATACCCTAAGCCGTACCCTAACCCTAACCCTAACCCTAACCCTAACCCTAAACTACCCTTGACTGCTTTTGTCTCCATTAGATTTCCTAAGTACTAGTGTTTTAAGGAACAGGTTAAAAAGAAAATGCTAATGTGATTTTTTTATAATGTGTTTATTCTTTATCTTATCCTAGTGACTAAAATCTTCTCCATGGCTGGACCCCAAACAATATTCCTTTACGTGCTAAGTGGTATCTAGAGAGTGGGGTAGGTTTAATAAATACCTTAATCCTAACGTGTACCCTAACCCTAACCCATACCCTAACCCAAACCCTAACCGTAACACGTACGCTAATCCTAACCCGTACCTTAAACCAATCCCTAACCTTAAAACTAACCCTAACCCTAACGCTAACCCATACCCTACGCCGTACCCTCACCCGTACCCTAACCCGTATCCTAAGCCGTACCCTAACCCTAACCAATACCCTACGCAGTACCCTCACCCGTACCCTCAACCGTACCCTAAGCCATACCCTAACCCTAACCCTAAACCTAACCCTGACCCCTACCGTACGCCGTAGCCTCACCCGTACCCTATACCATACCCTAAGCCGTACCCTAACCCTAACACTAACCCTAACCCTAACCCCAACCCTAAACTACCCTTGACTGCTTTTGCCTCCATTAGATTTCCTAAGCACTAGTGTTTTAAGGAACAGGTTAAAAAGAAAATCCTAATGTGATTTTTTTATAATGTGCTTATTCTTTATCTTATCGTAGTGACTAAAATCTTCTCCATGGCTGGACCCCAAATAATATTCCTTTACGTGCTAAGTGGTATCTAGAGAGTGGGATAGGTTTAATAAATACCCTAATCCTAACGCGTACGCTAACCCTAACCCATACCCTAACCCTAACGCGTACCCTAACCCTAACCCAAACCCTAATCCTAAGACATACGCTAATCCTAACCCGTACCCTAAACCAATCCCTAACCCTAACCCTAACCCTAAAACATACCTTACGCCGTACCCTCACCCGTACCCTAACCCGTACCCTAAGCCATACCCTAACCCTAACCCTAAACCTAACCCTAAATCATAGCCTACGCCGTACCGTAACCCGTACCCTAACCCGTATCTGAAGCCGTGCCCTAACCCTAACCCTAAACCTAACCCTAACCCTAACCCTAACCCATACGCTACGCCGTACCCTCACCCGTACCCTAACCCGTATCCTAAGCCGTAACCTAACCCTAACCCTAACCCTAACCTATACCCTACGCCGTTCACTCACCCGTACCCTAACCCGTACCCTAAGCCGTACCCTAACCCTAACCCTAACCTTAACCCATACCTACGCCGTACCCTAACCCATACCCAAACCCGTATCCTAAGCCGTACCCTAACCCTAACCAATACCCTACGCAGTACCCTCACCCGTACCCTCACCCGTACCCTAACCCTAAACCTAACCCTAACCCTAACACTAACCTTAACCCCTACCCTACGCCGTACCCTCACCCGTACCCTATCCCATACCCTAAGCCGTACCCTAACCCTAACCCTAACCCTAACCCTAACCCTAAACTACCCTTGACTGCTTTTGTCTCCATTAGATTTCCTAAGTACTAGTGTTTTAAGGAACAGGTTAAAAAGAAAATCCTAATGTGATTTTTTTATAATGTGTTTATTCTTTATCTTATCCTAGTGACTAAAATCTTCTCCATGGCTGGACCCCAAACAATATTCCTTTACGTGCTAAGTGGTATCTAGAGAGTGGGGTAGGTTTAATAAATACCCTAATCCTAACGTGTACCATATCCCCTACCCTAGCCCTAACGCGTACCCTAACCCTAACCCAAGCCCTAACCCTAACACGTACGCTAATCCTCATCCGTATCCTAAACCAATGCCTAACCCTAAAACTAACCCTAACCCAAACCCTAACCCTAACCCATACCCTACAACGTACCCTCACACTTACCCTAAACCGTACCCTAAGCCGTATCCTAACCCTAACCCTAACCCTAAACTATAACTTACGCCCTGCCCTCACTCGTACCCTAACCCGTACCCTAAGACGTACCCTAACCCTCACCCTAACCCTAGCCCTACCCCTAACCCATACACTACACCGTACCCTCACACGTACCCTAACCCGTACCCTAAGCCGTACCCTAACCCTAACCCTAAGCCTAACCCATACGCTACGCCGTACCTTCACCCGTACCCTAACCCGTATCCTAAGCCGTACCCTAACCCTAACCCTAACCCTAACCTATACATTACGCCGTACCCTCACCCGTACCCTAACCCTAACCCTAAGCCTAACCCCTACCCTATGCCGTAACCTCACATGTACCCTATCCCGTAACCTAAGCTGTACCCTAACCCTAACCCTAACCGTAACCGTAACCCTAACCCATACCCTACGCCGTACCCTAACCCGTACCTTAACCCGTATCCTAAGCCGTACCCTAACCCTAACCAATACCCTACGCAATACCCTCACCCGTACCCTAACCCGTACCCTAAGCCGTACCCTAAACCTAACCCTAAACCTAACCCTAAATCATAGCCTACGCCGTACCGTAACCCGTACCCTAACCCGTATCCTAAGCCGTGCCCTAACCCTAACCCTAACCCTAGCCCTACCCCTAACTCATACCCTACGCCGTAGCCTCAAACGTACCCTAACGCGTACCCTAAGCCGTACCCTAACCCTAACCCTAAAACTAACCCGTACCCTACGCCGTAACCGCACACGTATCCTAACCCGTACCCTAAGCCGTATACTAACCCTAACCATAACCCTAACCCATACGCTACGCCGTACCCTCACCCGTACCCTAACCCGTACCCTAAGCCGTGCTCTAACCCTAACCCTAACCCTAACCCTAACCCATACCCTACGAAGTACCCTAACCCGTACCCTAACACGTACCCTAAGCTGTACCCTAACCCTAACCCTAAGCCTAACCCATACGCTACGCCGTACCCTCACCCGTACCCTAACCCGTATCCTAAGCCGTACCCTAAGCCTAACCAATACCCTACACAGTACCCTCACCCGTACCCTCAACCGTACCCTAAGCCATACCCTAACCCTAACCCTAACCCTAACCCTGACCCCTACCGTACGCCGTAGCCTCACCCGTACCGTAACCCGTATCCTAAGCCGTACCCTAACCCTAACCAATACCCTATGCAGTACCCTCACCCGTACCCTAACCCCTACCCTAAGCCGTACCCTAACCCTAACCCTAACCCTAATCCTAATCCGTACCCTACGCCGTACCATCACCCGTACCCTATTCCATACCCTAAGCCATACCCTAACCCTAACACTAACCCTAACCCTAACCCTAACCCTAAACTACCCTTGACTGCTTTTGCCTCCATTAGATTTCCTAAGCACTAGTGTTTTAAGGAACAGGTTAAAAAGAAAATCCTAATGTGATTTTTTTATAATGTGTTTATTCTTTATCTTATCCTAGTGACTAAAATCTTCTCCATGGCTGGACCCCAAATAATATTCCTTTACGTGCTAAGTGGTATCTAGAGAGTGGGATAGGTTTAATAAATACCCTAATCCTAACGTGTACCCTAACCCTAACCCATACCCTAACCCAAACCCTAACCGTAACACGTACGCTAATCCTAACCCGTACCTTAAACCAATCCCTAACCTTAAAACTAACCCTAACCCTAACCCTAACCCATACCCTACGCCGTACTCTCACCCGTACCCTAACCCGTACCCTAGGCCGTACCCTAACCCTAACACAAACCCTAACCCTAACACGTACGCTAATCCTAAACCATACCCTAAACCAATCCCTAACCCTAAAACTAACCCTAACCCAAACACTAACGCTAACCCATACCCTACGCCGTACCCTCACCCGTACCCTAACCCGTATCCTAAGCCGTACCCTAACCCTAACCAATACCCTACGCAGTACCCTCACCCGTACCCTCAACCGTACCCTAAGCCATACCCTAACCCTAACCTAAACCTAACCCTGACCCCTACCGTACGCCGTAGCCTCACCCGTACCCTATACCATACCCTAAGCCGTACCCTAACCCTAACACTAACCCTAATCCTAACCCCAACCCTAAACTACCCTTGACTGCTTTTGCCTCCATTAGATTTCCTAAGCACTAGTGTTTTAAGGAACAGGTTAAAAAGAAAATCCTAATGTGATTTTTTTATAATGTGCTTATTCTTTATCTTATCCTAGTGACTAAAATCTTCTCCATGGCTGGACCCCAAATAATATTCCTTTACGTGCTAAGTGGTATCTAGAGAGTGGGAAAGGTTTAATAAATACCCTAATCCTAACGTGTACCCTAACCCTAACCCATACACTAACCCTAACGCGTACCCTAACCCTAACCCAAACCCTAACCCTAAGACATACGCTAATCCTAACCCATACCCTAAACCAATCCCTAACCCTAACCCTAACCCTAACCCATACCTTACGCCGTACCCTCACCCGTACCCTAACCCTTACCCTAAGCCGTACCTTAACCCTAACCCTAACCGTAAACTATACCTTACGCCCTACACTCACTCGTACCCTAACCCTTACCCTAACCCGTACCCTACACCTAACCCTAACCCTAACCCTAACCCTAACCCCTACCCTACGCCGTACCCTCACCTGTACCCTATCCCATACCCTAAGCCGTACCCTAACCCTAACCCTAACCCTAACCCTAAATTACCCTTGACTGCTTTGCCTCCATTAGATTTCCTAAGCACTAGTGTTTTAAGGAAAAGGTTAAAAAGTAAATCCTAATGTGATTTTTTTATAATGTGTTTATTCTTTATCTTATCCTAGTGACTAAAATCTTCTCCATTGCTGGACCCCAAATGATATTCGTTTACGTGCTAAGTGGTATCTAGAGAGTGGGATAGGTTTAATAAATACCCTAATCCTAACGTGTACCCTAACCCTAACCCATACCCTAACCCAAACCCTAACCGTAACACGTACGCTAATCGTAACCCGTACCTTAAACCAATCCCTAACCTTAAAACTAACCCTAACCCTAACCCTAACCCATACCCTACGCCGTACCCTCACCCGTACCCTAACCCGTACCCTAAGCCGTACCCTAACCCTAACCCTAACCCGAACCCATACCCTACAACGTACCCTCTAACTTACCCTAAACCGTACCCTAAGCTGTAACCTAACCCTAACCCTAACCCTAAACTATACCTTACGCCCTACCCTCACTCATACCCTAACCCGTACCCTAAGCCGTACCCTAACCCTATCCCTAACCCTAGCCCTACCCCTAACCCATAACCTACGCCATACCCTCACCCGTACCCTAACTCTTATCCTAAGCCATACCCTAACCCTAACCAATACCCTACGCATTACCCTCACCCATACCTTCACCCGTACACTAAGCCGTACCCTAACCCTAACCCTAACCCTAACCCTAACCCATACGCTATGCCGTACCCTCACCCGTACCCTAAACCGTATCCTAAGCCGTACCCTAACCCTAATCCTAACCCTAACCTATACCCTACGCCGTACCCTCACCCGTACCCTAACCCGTACCCTAAGCCGTACCCTAACCCTAACCCTAACCCTAACCCATACCCTACGCCGTACACTAACCCGTACCCTAACCCGTATCCTAAGCCGTACCCTAACCCTAACCAATACCCTACGCCGTACCCTCACCCGTACCCTATCCCATACCCTACGCCGTACCCTAACCTGCATCCTAAGCCGTACCCTAACCCTAACCAATACCCTACACAGTACCCTCACCCGTACCCTAACCCGTACCCTAAGCCGTACCCTAACCCTAACCCTAACGCGAACCCATACCCTACAACGTACCCTCACACTTACCCTAAACCGTACCCTAAGCCGTATCCTAACCCTAACCCTAACCCTAAACTATACCTTACGTCCTGCCCTCACTCGTACCCTAACCCGTACCCTAAGACGTACCCTAACCCTAACCCTAACCCTAGCCCTACCCCTAACCCATACCCTACGCCGTACCCTCACACGTACCCTAACGCGTACCCTAAGCCGTACCCTAACCCTAATCCTAAAACTAACCCGTACCCTACGCCGTAACAGCACACGTATCCTAACCCGTATCCTAAGCTGTACCCTAACCCTAACCCTAACCCATACGCTACGCCGTACCCTCAGCCGTACCCTAACCCGTACCCTAAGCCGTGCCCTAACCCTAACCCTAACCCTAACCCTAACCCATACCCTACGACGTACCCTAACGCGTACCCTAAGCCGTACCCTAACCCTAACCCTAAAACTAACCCGTACCCTACGCCATAACCGCACACGTATCCTAACCCGTATCCTAAGCTGTACCCTAAACCTAACCCTAACCCTAACCCATACGCTACGCCGTAACCTCAGCCGTACCCTAACCCGTACCCTAAGCCGTGCCCTAACCCTAACCCTAACCCTAACCCTAACCCTAACCCATACCCTACGACGTACCCAAACCCGTACCCTAAACCGTACCCTAAGCCGTACCCTAACCCTAACCCTAAGCCTAACCCATACGCTACGCCGTACCTTCACCCGTACCCTAACCCGTATCCTAAGCCGTACCCTAACCCTAACCCTAACCCTAACCTATACCTTACGCCGTACCCTCACCCGTACCCTAAACCGTACCCTAAGCCGTACCCTAACCCTAACCCTAACCCTAACCCTAACCCTTACCCTATCCCATACCCTACGCCGTACCCTAATCTGTACCCTAACCCGTATCCTAAGCCGTACCCTAACCCTAACCCTAACCCTAACCCTAACCCTAACCCTAACCCTAACCCTAACCCTAACCCTAACCCTAACCCTAACCCTAACTAACCCTAACCCTAACCCTAACCCATACCCTACGAAGTACCCTAACCCGTACCCTAACCCGTACCCTAAGCTGTACCCTAACCCTAACCCTAAGCCTAACCCATACACTACGCCGTACCCTCACCCGTACCCTAACCCTTATCCTAAGGCGTACCCTAAGCCTAACCAATACCCTACGCAGTACCCTCACCCGTACCCTCAACCGTACCCTAAGCCATACCCTAACCCTAACCCTAACCCTAACCCTGACACCTAACGTACGCCGTAGCCTCACCCGTACCGTAACCCGTATCCTAAGCCGTACCCTAACCCTAACCAATACCCTATGCAGTACCCTCACCCGTACCCTCACCCGTACCCTAAGCCGTACCCTAACCCTAACCCTAACCCTAATCCTAATCCGTACCCTACGCCGTACCCTCACCCGTACCCTATTCCATACCCTAAGCCATACCCTAACCCTAACACTAACCCTAACCTAACCCTAACCCTAAACTACCCTTGACTGCTTTTGCCTCCATTAGATTTCCTAAGCACTAGTGTTTTAAGGAACAGGTTAAAAAGAAAATCCTAATGTGATTTTTTTATAATGTGTTTATTCTTTATCTTATCCTAGTGAATAAAATCTTCTCCATGGCTGGACCCCAAATCATATTCCTTTACGTGCTAAGTGGTATCTAGAGAGAGGGATAGGTTTAATAAATACCCTAATCCTAACGTGTACCCTAACCCTAACCCATACCCTAACCCTAACGCGTACCCTAACCCTAACCCAAAACCTAACCCTAACACGTATGCTAATCCTAACCCGTACCCTAAACCAATCCCTAACCCTAACCCTAACCCTAACCCATACCCTAACCCAAACCCTAACCGTAACACGTACGCTAATCCTAACCCGTACCTTAAACCAATCCCTAACCTTAAAACTAACCCTAACCCTAACCCTAACCCATATCCTACATCTTAACCTAACCCGTACCCTAACCCATACCCTAAGCGGTACCCTAACGCTAACCCTAACCCTAACCCATACCCTATGCGGTACCCTCAACCGTACCCTCACCGGTACCCTAAGCCGTACCTCAACACTAACCCTAACCCTAAGCCAAAACCTAACCTTAACCTTAACCTACCGTAAGCCGTACCCTCACCCGTACATTAAACCGTACTCTAAGCCATACCCTAACCCTAACCCTAACCCTAACCCTAACCCTAACCAATACGCTACGCCGTACCCTCACCCGTACCCTAACCCGTACCCTAAGCTGTACCCTAACCCTAAACTAACCCTAACCCTAACCCAAACTCATACCCTACGCCGTACCCTAACCCGTACCCTAACCCGTATCCTAAGCCGTACCCTAAACCTAACCAATACCCTATGCAGTACCCTCACCCGTACCCTAAGCCGTACCCTAACCCTTACCCTAACCCTAACCCTAACCCTAACCCTAACTCTAACCCCTACCCTACGCCGTACCCTCACCCGTACCCTATCCTATACCCTAAGCTGTACCCTAACCCTAACCCTAACCCTAACCCTAACTCTAAACTACCCTTGACTGCTTTTGCCTCCATTAGATTTCCTAAGCACTAGTGTTTTAAGGAACAGGTTAAAAAGAAAATCCTAATGTGATTTTTTTATAATGTGTTTATTCTTTATCTTATCCTAGTGACTACAATCTTCTCCATGGCTGGACCCCAAATAATATTCCTTTACGTGCTAAGTGGTATCTAGAGAGTGGGGAAGGTTTAATAAATACCCTAATCCTAACGTGTACCCTAACCCCTACCCTAGCCCTAAGGCGAACACTAACCCTAACCCAAACCCTAACCCTAACACGTAAGCTAATCCTAACCCGTACCCTAAACCAATCCCTAACCCTAAAACTAACCCTAACCCAAACCCTAACCCTAACCCATACCCTACGCCGTACCCTCACCCATACCCTAACCCATACCCTAAGCCGTACCCTAACCCTAACCCTAACCCTAACCCTAACCCATACCCTACAACGTACCCTCACACTTACCCTAAACCGTACCCTAAGCCGTACCCTAACCCTAACCCTAACCCTAAACTATACCTTATGCCCTACCCTCACTAGTACCCTAACCTGTACCCTAACCTTAACCCGAACCCTAGCCCTAACCCTAACCCATACGCTATGCTGTACCCTCACCCGTACCCTAACCCGTATCCTAAGCCGTACCCTAACCCTAACCCTAACCCTAAACCTAACCTATACCCTACGCCGTACCCTCACCCGTACCCTAACCCGTACCCTAATCCGTACCCTAACCCTAACCCTAACTCTAACCTTAACCCATACCCTACGCCGTACCATAACCCGTACCCTAACCCGTATCCTAAGCCGTACCCTAACCCTAACCAATACCGTACGCAGTACGCTCACCCGTAACCTAACCCGTACCCTAAGCCGTACCCTAACCCTATCCCTAACCCTAGCCCTACCCCTAACCCATACCTTACGCCGTACCCTCACCCGTACCCTAACCCTTATCCTAAGCAGTACCCTAACCCTAACCAATACCCTACGCAGTACCCTCACCCGTACCCTCACCCGTACCCTAAGCCGTACCCTAACCCTAACCCTAACCCTAACCCTAACCCATACGCTATGCTGTACCCTCACCCGTACCCTAACCCGTATCCTAAGCCGTACCCTAACCCTAACCCTAACCCTAAGCCATACGCTACGCCGTACCCTCACCCGTATCCTAAGCCGTACCCTAACCCTAACCCTAACCCTAACCCATACGCTACGCCGTACCCTCACCCGTATCCTAAGCTGTACCCTAACCCTAACCCTAACCCTAACCTAACCCGTACCCTAAACCAATCCGTAACCCTAAAATTAACCCTAACCCTAACCCTAACCCATACCCTACGCCGTACCCTCACCCGTACTCTAACCCTAACCCTAAGCCGTACCCTAACCCTTAAACTATACCTTACGCCCTAACCTCACTCGTACCCTAACACGTACCCTAAGCCGTACCCTAACCCTAACCCATACGCTACGCCGTAACCTCACCCGTATCCTAAGCCGTACCCTAACACTAACCCTAACCCTAACCCTAACCCTAACCCGTACCCTACGCCGTACCCTCACCCGTACCCTATCCCATACCCTAAGCCGTACCCTAACCCTAACACTAACCCTAACCCTAACCCTAAACTACCCTTGACTGCTTTTGCCTCCATTAGATTTCCTGAGCACTAGTGTTTTAAGGAACAGGTTAAAAAGAAAATCCTAATGTGATTTTTTTTAAATGTGTTTATTTTTTATCTTATCCTAGTGACTAAAATCTTCTCCATGGCTGAACCCCAAATAATATTCCTTTACGTGCTAAGTGGTATCTAGAGAGTGGGATCGGTTTAATAAGTACCCTAATCCTAACGTGTACCCTAACCCTAACCCATACAGCAACCCTAACGCGTACCCTAACCCTAACCGAAACCCTAACACTAACACGTACGCTAATCCTAACCCGTACCCTAAACCAATCACTAACGCTAAAACTAACCCTAACCCTAACCCTAACCCATACCCTACGCCGTACCCTCACCCGTACTCTAACCCGTACCCTAAGCCGTACCCTAACCCTAACCCTAACCCATACCCTACAACGTACCCACACACTTACCCTAAACTGTACCCTAAGCCGTACCCTAACCCTAACCCTAACCCTAAACTATACCTTACGCCCTACCCTCACTCGTACCCTAACCCGTATCCTAAGCCATTCCCTAACCCTAACCCTAACCCTAGCCCTAACCCTAACCCATACCCAACGCCGTACCCTCACACGTACCCTAACGCGTACCCTAGGCCGTACCCTAACCCTAACCGTAACCCTAACCCATACCCTACGCAGTAACCGCACATGTATCCTAACCCGTACCCTAAGCCGTACCCTAACCCTAACCAATACCCTACGCAGTACCCTCACCCATACCCTCACCCGTACCCTAAGCCATACCCTAAACCTAACCCTAACCCTAACCCTAACCCTAACCCCTACCCTACGCCGTACCCTCACCCGTACCCTATCCCATACCCTAAGCCGTACCCTAACCCTAACACTAACCCTATCCCTAACCCTAAACTACCCTTGACTGCTTTTGCCTCCATTAGATTTCCTAAGCACTAGTGTTTTAAGGAACAGGTTAAAAAGAAAATCCTACTGTGCTTTATTTATAATGTGTTTATTCTTTATCTTATCCTAGTGACTAAAATCTTCTCCATGGCTGGACCCCAAATAATATTCCTTTACGTGCTAAGTGGTATCTAGAGAGTGGGATAGGTTTAATAAATACCCTAAACCTAACATGTACCCTAACTCTAACCCATACCCTAATCCTAACTCGTACCCTAACCCTAACCCTAACCCTAACCCTAACCCTAACCTGTATCCTAAGCCGTACCCTAACCCTAACCCTAACCCTAACTTATACCCTACGCCCTACCCTCACTCGTACCCTAACCCATACCCTAAGCCGTACCCTAACCCTAACCCTAACCCTAACCCTATCCCTATCCCTAACCCTAACCCATACCCTATGCCGTACCCTAAACCGTACCCTAACACGTATCCTAAGCCGTACCCTAAGCTGTACCCTAACCCTAACCCTAACCCTAACCCATACCCTACGCCGTACCCTCACACGTACCCTCACCCGTACCCTAAGCCGTACCCTAAACCTAACCCTAACCCTAACCCTAATCCGAAACCTAACCCTAACCCTAACCCATACCCTACGCCATACTCTCACCCGTACCCGAACCTTTACCCTAAGCCGTACCGTAACCTTAAACCTAACCCTAACCCTAACCCATACCCTACGCCTACCCTCACACTTACCCTAAACTGTACCCTAAGGCCTACCCTAAACCTAACCCTAACCCTAACCCTAACCCATACTCTATGCCGTACACTAACCCGTGCACTCACCCGTACCCTAAGCCGTACCCTATCTCTAACCCTAACCCTGACACTAACCCTAAACTACCTTTGACTGCATTTGCCTCCAATAGATTTCCTAAGAACTAGTGTTTTAAGGAAAAGGTTTAAAAGAAAATCCTAATGTGATTTCTTTATAGTGTGTGTATTCTTTATCTTATCCTAGTGTCTAAAATCTTCTCCATGGCTGGACCGCAAGTAATATTCCTTTACGTGCTACGTGGTATCTAGAGAGTTGGGTAGGTTTTATAAATACCCTAACCCTAACGTGTACCCTAACCCTAACCCATAACCTAAGCCTAACACGTACCCTAATCCTAACCCGTACCCTAAACCGAGCCCTAACCCTAAAATTAACCCTAACCCTAACTCTAACCCATGCCCTACACCGTACCCTAACCCATTCCCTAAGCCGTACCCTAAGCCGTACCTTAACCCTAACCCTAACCCTAAGCAACCCTTGACTGCTTCCGCCTCCAATAGATTTCCTAAGCACTAGTGTTTTAAGGAACAGGTGAAAGAGACAATCCTAATGTGATTTCTTTATAATGTGTGTGTTCCCTATCTTATCCTAGTAACTAAAATGTTCTCCATGGCTAGACCCCAAATAATATCCCTTTACATGCTATGTGGTATCTAGAGAGTGGGATACGTTTAATAAATACCCTAACCCTAATGCGCACCCTAACTCTAACACACACCATAACCCTAACACGTACCCTAATCTTAACCTGTACCGTAAACGTAGCCCTAACGCTAAAACTAACTATAGCACTAACCTTAACCCATACCCTACGCCGTACCCTCTCCCGTACTCTAACCCGTACTCTAAGCCGTACTCTAACCCTAATCGTAACACTAACCTAACCCATAGACTACGCCATACCCCCACCCGTACCCTAACCCATACCCTAAGCCGTACCCTAACCCTAACGCTAAACCTAACCCTAACCCATACACTACGCCGCACCCTCACACGTACCCTGACCCGTACCCTAACCCGTACCCTAAGCCGTACCCTAACCCTAACACTAACCCTAACCTATACCCTATGCCGTACCCTCACCCGTACCCTATCCCGTACCCTAAGCTGTACCCTAACCCTAACCCTAACCCTAACCCTAACACTAACCCATACCCTACGCCGTACCCTCACCCGTACCCTAAACCGTATCCTAAGCCGTACCCTAACCCTAACCAATACCCTACGCAGTACCCTCACCCATACCCTCACCCGTACCCTAAGCCGTACCCTAACCCTAACACTAACACTAACCCTAACCCTAACCCTAACCCTAAACTACCCTTGACTGCTTTTGCCTCCATTAGATTTCCTAAGCACTAGTGTTTTAAGGAACATGTTAAAAAGAAAATCCTAATGTATTTTTTTTGTAATGTGTTTATTCTTTTTCTTATCCTAGTGACTAAAATCTTCTCCATGGCTGGACCCCAAATAATATTCCTTTACGTGCTAAGTGGTATCTAGAGAGTGGGATAGGTTTAATAAATACCCTAATCCTAACGTGTACCCTAACCCTAACCCATACCCTAACCCTAACACGTCCCCTAACCCTAACACGTACGCTAATCCTAAACCGTACCCTAAACCAATCCCTAACCCTAAAACTAACCCTAACCCTAACCCTAACCCTAACCCATACCCTACGCTGTACCCGCACCCGTACAGTAACCCGTACCCTAAGCCATACCCTAACCCTAACCCTAACGCTAACCATACACTACAACGTACCCTCACGCTTAGCCTAAAGCGTACCCTAAGCCGTACCCTAACCCTAACCTTAACCCTAAACTATACCTTAAGCCCTACCCTCACTCTTACCCTAAACCGTACCCTAAGCCGTACCCTAACCCTAACCCTAGCCCTAACCCTAACCCATACCCTACGCTGTACCCTCACACGTACCCTATTCCATATCCTAAGCCGTACCCTAACCCTAACACTAACCCTAAGCCTAACCCTAAACTACCCTTGACTGCTTTTGCCTCCACTAGATTTCCTAAGCACTAGTGTTTTAAGGAACAGGTTAAAAAGAAAAAGTTAATGTGATTTTTTTATAAAGTGTTTATTCTTTATCTTATCCTAGTGACTAAAATCTTCTCCATGGCTGGACCCCAAATAATATTCCTTTACGTGCTAAGTGGTATCTAGAGTGGGATAGGTTTAATAAATACCCTAATCCTAACGTGTACCCTAACCCTAACCCATACCCTAATCCTAACGCGTACCCTAACCCTAACCCAAACCCTAATCCTAACACGTACGCTAATCCTAACCCGTACCCTAAACCAATCCCTAACCCTAAAACTAACCCTAACCCTAACCCTAACCCTAACCCTAACCCTAAACTACCCTTGACTGCTTTTGCCTCCATTAGATTTCCTTAGCACTAGTGTTTTAAGGAACAGGTTAAAAAGAAAATCCGAATGTGATTTTTTTATAATGTGTTTATTCTTTATCTTATCCTAGTGACTAAAATCTTCTCCATGGCTGGACTCCAAATAATATTCCTTTACGTGCTAAGTGGTATCCAGAGAGTGGGATAGGTTTAATAAATACCCTAATCCTAACGTGTACCCTAACCCTAACCCATACCTTAAACCTAACGCGTACCCTAACCCTAACCCAAACCCTAACCCTAACACGTACGCTAATCCTAACCCGTACCCTAAACCAATCCATAACCCTAAAACTAACCCTAACCCTAACCCTAACCCTAACCCTAACCCTAACCCATACCCTACGCCATACCCTAAACCATACCCTAACACGTATCCTAAGCCGTACCCTAACCCTAACCAATACCCTACGCAGTACCCTCACCCGTACACTCACCCGTACCCTAAGCCTTACCCTAACCCTAACCCTAACCCTAGCCATAACCCTAACCCATACCCTACGCCGTACCCTCACACTTACCCTAACGCGTAGCCTAAGACGTACCCTAACCCTAACCCTAACCCTAACCCATACCCTACGACGTAACCGCACACGTATCCTAACCCGTACCCTACGCCGTACCCTAAACCTAACCCTAACCCTCACCCTAACCCTCACCCGTAACCTAACCCGTACCCTAAGCCGTACCCTAAACCTAACCCTAACCCTAACCCATACGCTATGCCGTACCCTCACCCGTACCCTCACCCGTACCCTAACCTGTATCCTAAGCCGTACCCTAACCCTAACCTTAACCCTAACCTATACCCTACGCCGTACACTCACGCGTACCCTAACCCGTACGCTAAGCCGTAACCTAACCCTAACCCTAACCCTTACGCTACGCCGTACCCTCACACGTACCGTAACCCGTATCCTAAGCCGTACCGTAACCCTAACCCTAACCCTAAACTATACCCTACGCCGTACCCTCAACCGTTCCCTAACCCATAACATAAGCCATACCGTAACCCTAACCCTAACCCTAACCCTAACCCGTACCCTACGCCGTACCCTCACCCGTACCCTATCCCATACCCTAAGCCGTACCCTAACCCTAACCCTAACCCTAACCCTAACCCTAAACTACCCTTGACTGCTTTTGCCTCCATTAGACTTCCTAAGCACTAGTGTTTTAAGGAACAGGTTAAAAAGAAAATCCTAATGTGATTTTTTTATAATGTGTTTATTCTTTATCTTATCCTAGTGAGTAAAATCTTCTCCATGGCTGGACCCCAAATAATATTCCTTTACGTGCTAAGTGGTACCTAGAGAGTGGGGTAGGTTTAATAAATACCCTAATCCTAACGTGTACCCTAACCCCTACCCTAGCCCTAACGCGTACCCTAACCCTAACCCAAACCCTAACCCTAACACGTACGCTAATCCTAAACCGTACCCTAAACCAATCCCTAACCCTAAAACTAACCCTAACCCAAACCCTAACCCAAACCCATACCTTACGCCGTATCCTCACCTGTACCCTAACCCGTATCCTAAGCCGTACCCTAAGCCGTACCCTAACCCTAACGCTAAACCTAAGCCTAACCCATACCCTACGCCGCACCCTCACACGTACCCTTACCCGTAACCTAAACCGTACCCTAAGCCGTACCCTAACCCTAACACTAAACCTAACCCTCACCCATACCCTACGCCGTACCCTCACCCGTACCCTAACCCATACCCTAAGATGTACCCTAAACCTAACCCTATCCCTAACCCATAAAGTACGATGTACACTCACCCGTAGCCTCACCCGTATCCTAAACAGTACCCTAACCATAATCCTAACCCTAACCCATAATCTACGCCATAACCTCACCCATACCCTAACATGTACCCTAAGCCTTAACCTAACCCTAACACTACATCTAACCCTAAACCTAACCCCTGCCCTACGCCGTACCCTCATCCATACCCTAACCTGTACCCTAAGCCATACTCTAACCCTAACCCTAAACCTAACCCATACCCTATGCCGTACCGTCACCCGTACTCTAAGCCGTACCCTAACCCTAACACTAACCCTAACCCATACGCTACCCCGTAGCCTCACCCGTACCCTAACCCGTATCCTAAGCCGTACCCTAACCCTAACCCTAACCCTAAACTATACCTTACGCCCTACCCTCACTCGTACCCTAACCCGTACCCTAAGCCGTACCCTAACCCTAAACATAACCCTAGCCCGAACCCTAACCTATACCCTACGCCGTACCCTCACACGTACCCTAACGCGTACCCTAAGCCGTACCCTAACCCTAACCATAACCCTAACCCATACGCTAAGCCGTACCCTCACCCGTACCCTAACCCGTACCCTAACCCTAACCCTAACCCCTACCCTACGCCGTACCCTCACCCGTACCCTATCCCATACCCTAAGCCGTACCCTAACTCTAACACTAACCCTAACCCTAAACTACCCTTGACTGCTTTTGCCTCCATTAGATTTCCTAAGCACTAGTGTTTTAAGGAACAGGTTAAAAAGAAAATGTTAATGTGATTTTTTTATAATGTGTTTATTCTTTATCTTATCCTAGTGACTAAAATCTTCTCCATGGCTGGACCCCAAATAATATTCCTTTACGTGCTAAGTGGTATCTAGAGAGTGGGATAGGTTTAATAAATACCCTAATCCTAACGTGTAACCTAACCCTAACCCATAACCTAATCCTAACGCGTACCCTAACCCTAACCCAAACCCTAATCCTAACACGTACGCTAATCCTAACCCGTACCCTAAACCAATCCCTAACCCTAAAACTAACCCTAACCCTAACCCTAACCCTAAACTACCCTTGACTGCTTTTGCCTCCATTAGATTTCCTTAGCACTAGTGTTTTAAGGAACAGGTTAAAAAGAAAATCCGAATGTGATTTTTTTATAATGTGTTTATTCTTTATCTTATCCTAGTGACTAAAATCTTCTCCATGGCTGGACCCCAAATAATATTCGTTTACGTGCTAAGTGGTATCTAGAGAGTGGGATAGGTTTAATAAATACCGTAATCCTAACGTGTACCCTAACCCTAACCCATACCCTAACCCAAACCCTAACCGTAACACGTACGCTAATCCTAACCCGTACCTTAAACCAATCCCTAACCTTAAAACTAACCCTAACCCTAACGCTAAACCATACCCTACGCCGTACCCTCACCCATACCCTAACCCGTATCCTAAGCCGTACCCTAACCCTAACCAATACCCTACGCAGTACCCTCACCCGTACCCTCAACCGTACCCTAAGCCATACCCTAACCCTAACCCTAAACCTAACCCTGACCCCTACCGTACGCCGTAGCCTCACCCGTACCCTATACCATACCCTAAGCCGTACCCTAACCCTAACACTAACCCTAACCCTAACCCCAACCCTAAACTACCCTTGACTGCTTTTGCCTCCATTAGATTTCCTAAGCACTAGTGTTTTAAGGAACAGGTTAAAAAGAAAATCCTAATGTGATTTTTTTATAATGTGCTTATTCTTTATCTTATCGTAGTGACTAAAATCTTCTCCATGGCTGGACCCCAAATAATATTCCTTTACGTGCTAAGTGGTATCTAGAGAGTGGGATAGGTTTAATAAATACCCTAATCCTAACGCGTACCCTAACCCTAACCCATACCCTAACCCTAACGCGTACCCTAACCCTAACCCAAACCCTAACCCTAAGACATACGCTAATCCTAACCCGTACCCTAAACCAATCCCTAACCCTAACCCTAACCCTAACCCATACCTTACGCCGTACCCTCACCCGTACCCTAACCCGTACCTAAGCCGTACCCTAACCCTAACCCTAAACCTAACCCTAAATCATAGCCTACGCCGTACCGTAACCCGTACCCTAAACCGTATCCGAAGCCGTGCCCTAACCCTAACCCTAACCCTAACCCTAACCCTAACCCTAACCCATACGCTACGCTGTACCCTCACCCGTACCCTAACCCGTATCCTAAGCCGTAACCTAACCCTAACCCTAACCCTAACCTATACCCTACGCCGTTCACTCACCCGTACCCTAACCCGTACCCTAAGCCGTACCCTAACCCTAACCCTAACCTTAACCCATACCTACGCCGTACCCTAACCCATACCCAAACCCGTATCCTAAGCCGTACCCTAACCCTAACCAATACCCTACGCAGTACCCTCACCCGTACCCTCACCCGTACCCTAACCCTAAACCTAACCCTAACCCTAACACTAACCTTAACCCCTACCCTACGCCGTACCCTCACCCGTACCCTATCCCATACCCTAAGCCGTACCCTAACCCTAACCTTAACCCTAACCCTAACCCTAAACTACCCTTGACTGCTTTTGTCTCCATTAGATTTCCTAAGTACTAGTGTTTTAAGGAACAGGTTAAAAAGAAAATCCTAATGTGATTTCTTTATAATGTGTTTATTCTTTATCTTATCCTAGTGACTAAAATCTTCTCCATGGCTGGACCCCAAACAATATTCCTTTACGTGCTAAGTGGTATCTAGAGAGTGGGGTAGGTTTAATAAATACCCTAATCCTAACGTGTACCCTAACCCTAACCCATACCCTAACCCAAACCCTAACCGTAACACGTACGCTAATCCTAACCCGTACCTTAAACCAATCCCTAACCTTAAAACTAACCCTAACCCTAACGCTAACCCATACCCTACGCCGTACCCTCACCCGTACCCTAACCCGTATCCTAAGCCGTACCCTAACCCTAACCAATACCCTACGCAGTACCCTCACCCGTACCCTCAACCGTACCCTAAGCCATACCCTAACCCTAACCCTAAACCTAACCCTGACCCCTACCGTACGCCGTAGCCTCACCCGTACCCTATACCATACCCTAAGCCGTACCCTAACCCTAACACTAACCCTAACCCTAACCCCAACCCTAAACTACCCTTGACTGCTTTTGCCTCCATTAGATTTCCTAAGCACTAGTGTTTTAAGGAACAGGTTAAAAAGAAAATCCTAATGTGATTTTTTTATAATGTGCTTATTCTTTATCTTATCCTAGTGACTAAAATCTTCTCCATGGCTGGACCCCAAATAATATTCCTTTACGTGCTAAGTGGTATCTAGAGAGTGGGATAGGTTTAATAAATACCCTAATCCTAACGCGTACCCTAACCCTAACCCATACCCTAACCCTAACGCGTACCCTAACCCTAACCCAAACCCTAACCCTAAGACATACGCTAATCCTAACCCATACCCTAAACCAATCCCTAACCCTAACCCTAACCCTAACCCATACCTTACGCCGTACCCTCACCCGTACCCTAACCCGTACCCTAAGCCGTACCCTAACCCTAACCCTAAACCTAACCCTAAATCATAGCCTACGCCGTACCGTAACCCGTACCCTAACCCGTATCCGAAGCCGTGCCCTAACCCTAACCCTAACCCTAACCCTAACACTAACCCTACCCTAAACCAATCCCTAACCCTAAAACTAACCCTAACCCTAACCCTAACCCTAACCCTAACCCTAACCCTAGCCCTAACCCTAAACCTAACCCTAGCCCTACCCCTAACCCATACCCTACGCCGTACCCTCACACGTACCCTAACGCGTACCCTAAGCCGTACCCTAACCCTAACCCTAACCCTAGCCCTAACCCTAACCCATACCCTACGCCGTACCCTAATCCGTACCCTAACCCGTATCCTAAGCCGTACCCTAACCCTAACCCTAACCCTAAACTATACCCTACGCCATACCCTCACCCGTACCCTAACCCGTACCCTAAGCCGTACTCTAACCCTAACCCTAACCCTAACCCTAGCCCTAACCCTATCCCATACCCTACGCGGTACTCTCACACGTACCCTAACGCGTACCCTAAGCCGTACCCTAACCCTAAACCATACCCTACGCCGTACCATAACCCGTACCCTAACCCGTACCCTAAGCCGTACCCTAACCCTAACCCTAACCCTAACCCTAACCCTAATCCTAATCCCTACCCTACGCCGTACCCTCACCCGTACCCTATTCCATACCCTAATCCGTACCCTAACCCTAACACTAAACCTAACCCTAACCCTAACCCTAAACTACCCTTGACTGCTTTTGCCTCCATTAGATTTCCTAAGCACTAGTGTTTTAAGGAACAGGTTAAAAAGAAAATCCTAATGTGATTTTTTTATAATGTGTTTATTCTTTATCTTATCCTAGTGACTAAAATCTTCTCCATGGCTGGACCCCAAATAATATTCCTTTACGTGCTAAGTGGTATCTAGAGAGTGGGATAGGTTTAATAAATACCCTAATCCTAACGTGTACCCTAACCCTAACCCTAACACGTATGCTAATCCTAACCCGTACCCTAAACCAATCCCTAACCCTAAAACTAACCCTAACCCTAACCCTAACCCTAACCCATACCCTACAACGTACCCTCACACGTACCCTAAACCGTACCCTAAGCCGTAACCTAACCCTAACCTTAACCCGAAACTATACCTTACTCCCTACCCTCACTCGTACCCTAACCCATACCCTAAGCTGTACCCTAACCTTAACCCTAACCCTAGCCCTAACCCTATCCCATACCCTACGCGGTACTCTCAAACGTACCCTAACGCGTACCCTAAGCCGTACCCTAACCCTAACCCATACCCTATGCCGTAACAGCACACATAACCCAACCCGTACCCTAAGCCGTACCCTAACCCTAAACCTAACCCTAACCCATACGCTACGCCATACCCTCACCCGTACCCTAAACCGTATCCTAAGCCGTGCCCTAACCCTAACCCTAACCCTAACCTATAGCCTACGCCGGACCCTCACCCGTACCCTAACCCGTACCCTAAGCCGTACCCTAACCCTAACCCTAACCCTAACCCATCCCCTACGCCGTACCCTAACCTGTATCCTAAGCCGTACCCTAACCCTAACCAATACCCTACGCAGTACCCTCACCCGTACCCTCACCCGTACACTAAGCCGTACCCTAACCCTAACCCTAAGCCTAACCCCTACCCTATGCCGTAACCTCACACGTACCCTATCCCGTAACCTAAGCTGTACCCTAACCCTAACCCTAACCGTAACCGTAACCCTAACCCATACCCTACGCCGTACCCTAACCCGTACCTTAACCCGTATCCTAAGCCGTACCCTAACCCTAACCAATACCCTACGCAATGCCCTCACCCGTACCCTAACCCGTACCCTAAGCCGTACCCTAAACCTAACCCTAAACCTAACCCTAAATCATAGCCTACGCCGTACCGTAACCCGTACCCTAACCCGTATCCTAAGCCGTGCCCTAACCCTAAACCTAACCCTAACCCTAGCACTACCCCTAACTCATACCCTACGCCGTACCCTCACACGTACCCTAACGCGTACCCTAAGCCGTACCCTAACCCTAACCCTAAAACTAACCCGTACCCTACGCCGTAACCGCACACGTATCCTAACCCGTACCCTAAGCCGTACACTAACCCTAACCATAACCCTAACCCATACGCTACGCCGTACCCTCACCCGTACCCTAACCCGTACCCTAAGCCGTGCTCTAACCCTAACCCTAACCCTAACCCTAACCCATACCCTACGAAGTACCCTAACCCGTACCCTAACACGTACCCTAAGCTGTACCCTAACCCTAACCCTAAGCCTAACCCATACGCTACGCCGTACCCTCACCCGTACCCTAACCCGTATCCTAAGCCGTTCCCTAAGCCTAACCAATACCCTACGCAGTACCCTCACCCGTACCCTCAACCGTACCCTAAGCCATACCCTAACCCTAACCCTAACCCTAACCCTGACCCCTACCGTACGCCGTAGCCTCACCCGTACCGTAACCCGTATCCTAAGCCGTACCCTAACCCTAACCAATACCCTATGCAGTACCCTCACCCGTACCCTAACCCCTACCCTAAGCCGTACCCTAACCCTAACCCTAACCCTAACCCGTATCCTAAGCCGTGCCCTAACCCTAACCCTAACCCTAGCCCTACCCCTAACTCATACCCTACGCCGTACCCTCACACGTACCCTAACGCGTACCCTAAGCCGTACCCTAACCCTAACCCTAAAACTAACCTCTACCCCACGCCGTAATCGCACACGTATCCTAACCCGTACCCTAAGCCGTACACTAACCCTAACCATGACCCTAACCCATACGCTACGCCGTACCCTCACCCGTACCCTAACCCGTACCCTAAGCCGTGCTCTAACCCTAACCCTAACCCTAACCCTAACCCATACCCTACGAAGTACCCTAACCCGTACCCTAACCCGTACCCTAAGCCATACCCTAACCCTAACCCTAACCCTAACCCTGACACCTAACGTACGCCGTAGCCTCACCCGTACCGTAACCCGTATCCTAAGCCGTACCCTAACCCTAACCAATACCCTATGCAGTACCCTCACCCGTACCCTCACCCGTACCCTAAGCCGTACCCTAACCCTAACCCTAACCCTAATCCTAATCCGTACCCTACGCCGTACCCTCACCCGTACCCTATTCCATACCCTAAGCCATACCCTAACCCTAACACTAACCCTAACCCTAACCCTAACCCTAAACTACCCTTGACTGCTTTTGCCTCCATTAGATTTCCTAAGCACTAGTGTTTTAAGGAACAGGTTAAAAAGAAAATCCTAATGTGATTTTTTTATAATGTGTTTATTCTTTATCTTATCCTAGTGAATAAAATCTTCTCCATGGCTGGACCCCAAATCATATTCCTTTACGTGCTAAGTGGTATCTAGAGAGAGGGATAGGTTTAATAAATACCCTAATCCTAACGCGTACCCTAACCCTAACCCAAAACCTAACCCTAACACGTATGCTAATCCTAACCCGTACCCTAAACCAATCCCTAACCCTAACCCTAACCCTAACCCATACCTTATGCCGTACCCTCACCTGTACCCTAACCCGTACCCTAAGCCGTACCCTAACCCTAACCCTAACCCTAACCCTAACCCATACCCTACAACGTACCCTCACACTTACCCTAAACCATACCCTAAGCCGTACCTTAACCCTAACCCTAACCGTAAACTATACCTTACGCCCTACCCTCACTCGTACCCTAACCCTTACCCTAATCCGTACGCTAAACCTAACCCTAACCCTAGCCCTAACCCCTACCCTACGCCATACCCTCAACCGTACCCTAACCCATACCCTACGCTGTACCCTAACCCTAACCCTAACCCTAACCCTAACCCTAACCCATACCCTACGCCGTACCCTAACCCGTACCCTAACTCATATCCTAAGCCGTACCCTAACCCTAACCAATACCCTACGCAGTACCCTCACCCGTACCCTAAGTCGTACCCTAACCCTAACCCTAACCCTAACCCCTACCCTACGCCGTACCCTCACCCGTACCCTATCCCATACCCTAAGCCGTACTCTAACCCTAACACTAACCCTAACCCTAACCCTAACCCTAAATTACCCTTGACTGCTTTGCCTCCATTAGATTTCCTAAGCACTAGTGTTTTAAGGAACAGGTTAAAAAGTAAATCCTAATGTGATTTTTTTATAATGTGTTTATTCTTTATCTTATCCTAGTGACTAAAATCTTCTCCATGGCTGGACCCCAAATAATATTCGTTTACGTGCTAAGTGGTATCTAGAGAGTGGGATAGGTTTAATAAATACCGTAATCCTAACGTGTACCCTAACCCTAACCCATACCCTAACCCAAACCCTAACCGTAACACGTACGCTAATCCTAACCCGTACCTTAAACCAATCCCTAACCTTAAAACTAACCCTAACCCTAACCCTAACCCATATCCTACATCTTAACCTAACCCGTACCCTAACCCATACCCTAAGCGGTACCCTAACGCTAACCCTAACCCTAACCCATACCCTATGCGGTACCCTCAACCGTACCCTCACCGGTACCCTAAGCCGTACCTCAACACTAACCCTAACCCTAAGCCAAAACCTAACCTTAACCTTAACCTACCGTAAGCCGTACCCTCACCCGTACATTAAACCGTACTCTAAGCCATACCCTAACCCTAACCCTAACCCTAACCCTAACCCTAACCAATACGCTACGCCGTACCCTCACCCGTACCCTAACCCGTACCCTAAGCTGTACCCTAACCCTAAACTAACCCTAACCCTAACCCAAACTCATACCCTACGCCGTACCCTAACCCGTACCCTAACCCGTATCCTAAGCCGTACCCTAAACCTAACCAATACCCTATGCAGTACCCTCACCCGTACCCTAAGCCGTACCCTAACCCTTACCCTAACCCTAACCCTAACCCTAACCCTAACTCTAACCCCTACCCTACGCCGTACCCTCACCCGTACCCTATCCTATACCCTAAGCTGTACCCTAACCCTAACCCTAACCCTAACCCTAACTCTAAACTACCCTTGACTGCTTTTGCCTCCATTAGATTTCCTAAGCACTAGTGTTTTAAGGAACAGGTTAAAAAGAAAATCCTAATGTGATTTTTTTATAATGTGTTTATTCTTTATCTTATCCTAGTGACTACAATCTTCTCCATGGCTGGACCCCAAATAATATTCCTTTACGTGCTAAGTGGTATCTAGAGAGTGGGGAAGGTTTAATAAATACCCTAATCCTAACGTGTACCCTAACCCCTACCCTAGCCCTAAGGCGAACACTAACCCTAACCCAAACCCTAACCCTAACACGTAAGCTAATCCTAACCCGTACCCTAAACCAATCCCTAACCCTAAAACTAACCCTAACCCAAACCCTAACCCTAACCCATACCCTACGCCGTACCCTCACCCATACCCTAACCCATACCCTAAGCCGTACCCTAACCCTAACCCTAACCCTAACCCTAACCCATACCCTACAACGTACCCTCACACTTACCCTAAACCGTACCCTAAGCCGTACCCTAACCCTAACCCTAACCCTAAACTATACCTTATGCCCTACCCTCACTAGTACCCTAACCTGTACCCTAACCTTAACCCGAACCCTAGCCCTAACCCTAACCCATACGCTATGCTGTACCCTCACCCGTACCCTAACCCGTATCCTAAGCCGTACCCTAACCCTAACCCTAACCCTAAACCTAACCTATACCCTACGCCGTACCCTCACCCGTACCCTAACCCGTACCCTAATCCGTACCCTAACCCTAACCCTAACTCTAACCTTAACCCATACCCTACGCCGTACCATAACCCGTACCCTAACCCGTATCCTAAGCCGTACCCTAACCCTAACCAATACCGTACGCAGTACGCTCACCCGTAACCTAACCCGTACCCTAAGCCGTACCCTAACCCTATCCCTAACCCTAGCCCTACCCCTAACCCATACCTTACGCCGTACCCTCACCCGTACCCTAACCCTTATCCTAAGCAGTACCCTAACCCTAACCAATACCCTACGCAGTACCCTCACCCGTACCCTCACCCGTACCCTAAGCCGTACCCTAACCCTAACCCTAACCCTAACCCTAACCCATACGCTATGCTGTACCCTCACCCGTACCCTAACCCGTATCCTAAGCCGTACCCTAACCCTAACCCTAACCCTAAGCCATACGCTACGCCGTACCCTCACCCGTATCCTAAGCCGTACCCTAACCCTAACCCTAACCCTAACCCATACGCTACGCCGTACCCTCACCCGTATCCTAAGCTGTACCCTAACCCTAACCCTAACCCTAACCTAACCCGTACCCTAAACCAATCCGTAACCCTAAAATTAACCCTAACCCTAACCCTAACCCATACCCTACGCCGTACCCTCACCCGTACTCTAACCCTAACCCTAAGCCGTACCCTAACCCTTAAACTATACCTTACGCCCTAACCTCACTCGTACCCTAACACGTACCCTAAGCCGTACCCTAACCCTAACCCATACGCTACGCCGTAACCTCACCCGTATCCTAAGCCGTACCCTAACACTAACCCTAACCCTAACCCTAACCCTAACCCGTACCCTACGCCGTACCCTCACCCGTACCCTATCCCATACCCTAAGCCGTACCCTAACCCTAACACTAACCCTAACCCTAACCCTAAACTACCCTTGACTGCTTTTGCCTCCATTAGATTTCCTGAGCACTAGTGTTTTAAGGAACAGGTTAAAAAGAAAATCCTAATGTGATTTTTTTTAAATGTGTTTATTTTTTATCTTATCCTAGTGACTAAAATCTTCTCCATGGCTGAACCCCAAATAATATTCCTTTACGTGCTAAGTGGTATCTAGAGAGTGGGATCGGTTTAATAAGTACCCTAATCCTAACGTGTACCCTAACCCTAACCCATACAGCAACCCTAACGCGTACCCTAACCCTAACCGAAACCCTAACACTAACACGTACGCTAATCCTAACCCGTACCCTAAACCAATCACTAACGCTAAAACTAACCCTAACCCTAACCCTAACCCATACCCTACGCCGTACCCTCACCCGTACTCTAACCCGTACCCTAAGCCGTACCCTAACCCTAACCCTAACCCATACCCTACAACGTACCCACACACTTACCCTAAACTGTACCCTAAGCCGTACCCTAACCCTAACCCTAACCCTAAACTATACCTTACGCCCTACCCTCACTCGTACCCTAACCCGTATCCTAAGCCATTCCCTAACCCTAACCCTAACCCTAGCCCTAACCCTAACCCATACCCAACGCCGTACCCTCACACGTACCCTAACGCGTACCCTAGGCCGTACCCTAACCCTAACCGTAACCCTAACCCATACCCTACGCAGTAACCGCACATGTATCCTAACCCGTACCCTAAGCCGTACCCTAACCCTAACCAATACCCTACGCAGTACCCTCACCCATACCCTCACCCGTACCCTAAGCCATACCCTAAACCTAACCCTAACCCTAACCCTAACCCTAACCCCTACCCTACGCCGTACCCTCACCCGTACCCTATCCCATACCCTAAGCCGTACCCTAACCCTAACACTAACCCTATCCCTAACCCTAAACTACCCTTGACTGCTTTTGCCTCCATTAGATTTCCTAAGCACTAGTGTTTTAAGGAACAGGTTAAAAAGAAAATCCTACTGTGCTTTATTTATAATGTGTTTATTCTTTATCTTATCCTAGTGACTAAAATCTTCTCCATGGCTGGACCCCAAATAATATTCCTTTACGTGCTAAGTGGTATCTAGAGAGTGGGATAGGTTTAATAAATACCCTAAACCTAACATGTACCCTAACTCTAACCCATACCCTAATCCTAACTCGTACCCTAACCCTAACCCTAACCCTAACCCTAACCCTAACCTGTATCCTAAGCCGTACCCTAACCCTAACCCTAACCCTAACTTATACCCTACGCCCTACCCTCACTCGTACCCTAACCCATACCCTAAGCCGTACCCTAACCCTAACCCTAACCCTAACCCTATCCCTATCCCTAACCCTAACCCATACCCTATGCCGTACCCTAAACCGTACCCTAACACGTATCCTAAGCCGTACCCTAAGCTGTACCCTAACCCTAACCCTAACCCTAACCCATACCCTACGCCGTACCCTCACACGTACCCTCACCCGTACCCTAAGCCGTACCCTAAACCTAACCCTAACCCTAACCCTAATCCGAAACCTAACCCTAACCCTAACCCATACCCTACGCCATACTCTCACCCGTACCCGAACCTTTACCCTAAGCCGTACCGTAACCTTAAACCTAACCCTAACCCTAACCCATACCCTACGCCTACCCTCACACTTACCCTAAACTGTACCCTAAGGCCTACCCTAAACCTAACCCTAACCCTAACCCTAACCCATACTCTATGCCGTACACTAACCCGTGCACTCACCCGTACCCTAAGCCGTACCCTATCTCTAACCCTAACCCTGACACTAACCCTAAACTACCTTTGACTGCATTTGCCTCCAATAGATTTCCTAAGAACTAGTGTTTTAAGGAAAAGGTTTAAAAGAAAATCCTAATGTGATTTCTTTATAGTGTGTGTATTCTTTATCTTATCCTAGTGTCTAAAATCTTCTCCATGGCTGGACCGCAAGTAATATTCCTTTACGTGCTACGTGGTATCTAGAGAGTTGGGTAGGTTTTATAAATACCCTAACCCTAACGTGTACCCTAACCCTAACCCATAACCTAAGCCTAACACGTACCCTAATCCTAACCCGTACCCTAAACCGAGCCCTAACCCTAAAATTAACCCTAACCCTAACTCTAACCCATGCCCTACACCGTACCCTAACCCATTCCCTAAGCCGTACCCTAAGCCGTACCTTAACCCTAACCCTAACCCTAAGCAACCCTTGACTGCTTCCGCCTCCAATAGATTTCCTAAGCACTAGTGTTTTAAGGAACAGGTGAAAGAGACAATCCTAATGTGATTTCTTTATAATGTGTGTGTTCCCTATCTTATCCTAGTAACTAAAATGTTCTCCATGGCTAGACCCCAAATAATATCCCTTTACATGCTATGTGGTATCTAGAGAGTGGGATACGTTTAATAAATACCCTAACCCTAATGCGCACCCTAACTCTAACACACACCATAACCCTAACACGTACCCTAATCTTAACCTGTACCGTAAACGTAGCCCTAACGCTAAAACTAACTATAGCACTAACCTTAACCCATACCCTACGCCGTACCCTCTCCCGTACTCTAACCCGTACTCTAAGCCGTACTCTAACCCTAATCGTAACACTAACCTAACCCATAGACTACGCCATACCCCCACCCGTACCCTAACCCATACCCTAAGCCGTACCCTAACCCTAACGCTAAACCTAACCCTAACCCATACACTACGCCGCACCCTCACACGTACCCTGACCCGTACCCTAACCCGTACCCTAAGCCGTACCCTAACCCTAACACTAACCCTAACCTATACCCTATGCCGTACCCTCACCCGTACCCTATCCCGTACCCTAAGCTGTACCCTAACCCTAACCCTAACCCTAACCCTAACACTAACCCATACCCTACGCCGTACCCTCACCCGTACCCTAAACCGTATCCTAAGCCGTACCCTAACCCTAACCAATACCCTACGCAGTACCCTCACCCATACCCTCACCCGTACCCTAAGCCGTACCCTAACCCTAACACTAACACTAACCCTAACCCTAACCCTAACCCTAAACTACCCTTGACTGCTTTTGCCTCCATTAGATTTCCTAAGCACTAGTGTTTTAAGGAACATGTTAAAAAGAAAATCCTAATGTATTTTTTTTGTAATGTGTTTATTCTTTTTCTTATCCTAGTGACTAAAATCTTCTCCATGGCTGGACCCCAAATAATATTCCTTTACGTGCTAAGTGGTATCTAGAGAGTGGGATAGGTTTAATAAATACCCTAATCCTAACGTGTACCCTAACCCTAACCCATACCCTAACCCTAACACGTCCCCTAACCCTAACACGTACGCTAATCCTAAACCGTACCCTAAACCAATCCCTAACCCTAAAACTAACCCTAACCCTAACCCTAACCCTAACCCATACCCTACGCTGTACCCGCACCCGTACAGTAACCCGTACCCTAAGCCATACCCTAACCCTAACCCTAACGCTAACCATACACTACAACGTACCCTCACGCTTAGCCTAAAGCGTACCCTAAGCCGTACCCTAACCCTAACCTTAACCCTAAACTATACCTTAAGCCCTACCCTCACTCTTACCCTAAACCGTACCCTAAGCCGTACCCTAACCCTAACCCTAGCCCTAACCCTAACCCATACCCTACGCTGTACCCTCACACGTACCCTATTCCATATCCTAAGCCGTACCCTAACCCTAACACTAACCCTAAGCCTAACCCTAAACTACCCTTGACTGCTTTTGCCTCCACTAGATTTCCTAAGCACTAGTGTTTTAAGGAACAGGTTAAAAAGAAAAAGTTAATGTGATTTTTTTATAAAGTGTTTATTCTTTATCTTATCCTAGTGACTAAAATCTTCTCCATGGCTGGACCCCAAATAATATTCCTTTACGTGCTAAGTGGTATCTAGAGTGGGATAGGTTTAATAAATACCCTAATCCTAACGTGTACCCTAACCCTAACCCATACCCTAATCCTAACGCGTACCCTAACCCTAACCCAAACCCTAATCCTAACACGTACGCTAATCCTAACCCGTACCCTAAACCAATCCCTAACCCTAAAACTAACCCTAACCCTAACCCTAACCCTAACCCTAACCCTAAACTACCCTTGACTGCTTTTGCCTCCATTAGATTTCCTTAGCACTAGTGTTTTAAGGAACAGGTTAAAAAGAAAATCCGAATGTGATTTTTTTATAATGTGTTTATTCTTTATCTTATCCTAGTGACTAAAATCTTCTCCATGGCTGGACTCCAAATAATATTCCTTTACGTGCTAAGTGGTATCCAGAGAGTGGGATAGGTTTAATAAATACCCTAATCCTAACGTGTACCCTAACCCTAACCCATACCTTAAACCTAACGCGTACCCTAACCCTAACCCAAACCCTAACCCTAACACGTACGCTAATCCTAACCCGTACCCTAAACCAATCCATAACCCTAAAACTAACCCTAACCCTAACCCTAACCCTAACCCTAACCCTAACCCATACCCTACGCCATACCCTAAACCATACCCTAACACGTATCCTAAGCCGTACCCTAACCCTAACCAATACCCTACGCAGTACCCTCACCCGTACACTCACCCGTACCCTAAGCCTTACCCTAACCCTAACCCTAACCCTAGCCATAACCCTAACCCATACCCTACGCCGTACCCTCACACTTACCCTAACGCGTAGCCTAAGACGTACCCTAACCCTAACCCTAACCCTAACCCATACCCTACGACGTAACCGCACACGTATCCTAACCCGTACCCTACGCCGTACCCTAAACCTAACCCTAACCCTCACCCTAACCCTCACCCGTAACCTAACCCGTACCCTAAGCCGTACCCTAAACCTAACCCTAACCCTAACCCATACGCTATGCCGTACCCTCACCCGTACCCTCACCCGTACCCTAACCTGTATCCTAAGCCGTACCCTAACCCTAACCTTAACCCTAACCTATACCCTACGCCGTACACTCACGCGTACCCTAACCCGTACGCTAAGCCGTAACCTAACCCTAACCCTAACCCTTACGCTACGCCGTACCCTCACACGTACCGTAACCCGTATCCTAAGCCGTACCGTAACCCTAACCCTAACCCTAAACTATACCCTACGCCGTACCCTCAACCGTTCCCTAACCCATAACATAAGCCATACCGTAACCCTAACCCTAACCCTAACCCTAACCCGTACCCTACGCCGTACCCTCACCCGTACCCTATCCCATACCCTAAGCCGTACCCTAACCCTAACCCTAACCCTAACCCTAACCCTAAACTACCCTTGACTGCTTTTGCCTCCATTAGACTTCCTAAGCACTAGTGTTTTAAGGAACAGGTTAAAAAGAAAATCCTAATGTGATTTTTTTATAATGTGTTTATTCTTTATCTTATCCTAGTGAGTAAAATCTTCTCCATGGCTGGACCCCAAATAATATTCCTTTACGTGCTAAGTGGTACCTAGAGAGTGGGGTAGGTTTAATAAATACCCTAATCCTAACGTGTACCCTAACCCCTACCCTAGCCCTAACGCGTACCCTAACCCTAACCCAAACCCTAACCCTAACACGTACGCTAATCCTAAACCGTACCCTAAACCAATCCCTAACCCTAAAACTAACCCTAACCCAAACCCTAACCCAAACCCATACCTTACGCCGTATCCTCACCTGTACCCTAACCCGTATCCTAAGCCGTACCCTAAGCCGTACCCTAACCCTAACGCTAAACCTAAGCCTAACCCATACCCTACGCCGCACCCTCACACGTACCCTTACCCGTAACCTAAACCGTACCCTAAGCCGTACCCTAACCCTAACACTAAACCTAACCCTCACCCATACCCTACGCCGTACCCTCACCCGTACCCTAACCCATACCCTAAGATGTACCCTAAACCTAACCCTATCCCTAACCCATAAAGTACGATGTACACTCACCCGTAGCCTCACCCGTATCCTAAACAGTACCCTAACCATAATCCTAACCCTAACCCATAATCTACGCCATAACCTCACCCATACCCTAACATGTACCCTAAGCCTTAACCTAACCCTAACACTACATCTAACCCTAAACCTAACCCCTGCCCTACGCCGTACCCTCATCCATACCCTAACCTGTACCCTAAGCCATACTCTAACCCTAACCCTAAACCTAACCCATACCCTATGCCGTACCGTCACCCGTACTCTAAGCCGTACCCTAACCCTAACACTAACCCTAACCCATACGCTACCCCGTAGCCTCACCCGTACCCTAACCCGTATCCTAAGCCGTACCCTAACCCTAACCCTAACCCTAAACTATACCTTACGCCCTACCCTCACTCGTACCCTAACCCGTACCCTAAGCCGTACCCTAACCCTAAACATAACCCTAGCCCGAACCCTAACCTATACCCTACGCCGTACCCTCACACGTACCCTAACGCGTACCCTAAGCCGTACCCTAACCCTAACCATAACCCTAACCCATACGCTAAGCCGTACCCTCACCCGTACCCTAACCCGTACCCTAACCCTAACCCTAACCCCTACCCTACGCCGTACCCTCACCCGTACCCTATCCCATACCCTAAGCCGTACCCTAACTCTAACACTAACCCTAACCCTAAACTACCCTTGACTGCTTTTGCCTCCATTAGATTTCCTAAGCACTAGTGTTTTAAGGAACAGGTTAAAAAGAAAATGTTAATGTGATTTTTTTATAATGTGTTTATTCTTTATCTTATCCTAGTGACTAAAATCTTCTCCATGGCTGGACCCCAAATAATATTCCTTTACGTGCTAAGTGGTATCTAGAGAGTGGGATAGGTTTAATAAATACCCTAATCCTAACGTGTAACCTAACCCTAACCCATAACCTAATCCTAACGCGTACCCTAACCCTAACCCAAACCCTAATCCTAACACGTACGCTAATCCTAACCCGTACCCTAAACCAATCCCTAACCCTAAAACTAACCCTAACCCTAACCCTAACCCTAAACTACCCTTGACTGCTTTTGCCTCCATTAGATTTCCTTAGCACTAGTGTTTTAAGGAACAGGTTAAAAAGAAAATCCGAATGTGATTTTTTTATAATGTGTTTATTCTTTATCTTATCCTAGTGACTAAAATCTTCTCCATGGCTGGACCCCAAATAATATTCGTTTACGTGCTAAGTGGTATCTAGAGAGTGGGATAGGTTTAATAAATACCGTAATCCTAACGTGTACCCTAACCCTAACCCATACCCTAACCCAAACCCTAACCGTAACACGTACGCTAATCCTAACCCGTACCTTAAACCAATCCCTAACCTTAAAACTAACCCTAACCCTAACGCTAAACCATACCCTACGCCGTACCCTCACCCATACCCTAACCCGTATCCTAAGCCGTACCCTAACCCTAACCAATACCCTACGCAGTACCCTCACCCGTACCCTCAACCGTACCCTAAGCCATACCCTAACCCTAACCCTAAACCTAACCCTGACCCCTACCGTACGCCGTAGCCTCACCCGTACCCTATACCATACCCTAAGCCGTACCCTAACCCTAACACTAACCCTAACCCTAACCCCAACCCTAAACTACCCTTGACTGCTTTTGCCTCCATTAGATTTCCTAAGCACTAGTGTTTTAAGGAACAGGTTAAAAAGAAAATCCTAATGTGATTTTTTTATAATGTGCTTATTCTTTATCTTATCGTAGTGACTAAAATCTTCTCCATGGCTGGACCCCAAATAATATTCCTTTACGTGCTAAGTGGTATCTAGAGAGTGGGATAGGTTTAATAAATACCCTAATCCTAACGCGTACCCTAACCCTAACCCATACCCTAACCCTAACGCGTACCCTAACCCTAACCCAAACCCTAACCCTAAGACATACGCTAATCCTAACCCGTACCCTAAACCAATCCCTAACCCTAACCCTAACCCTAACCCATACCTTACGCCGTACCCTCACCCGTACCCTAACCCGTACCTAAGCCGTACCCTAACCCTAACCCTAAACCTAACCCTAAATCATAGCCTACGCCGTACCGTAACCCGTACCCTAAACCGTATCCGAAGCCGTGCCCTAACCCTAACCCTAACCCTAACCCTAACCCTAACCCTAACCCATACGCTACGCTGTACCCTCACCCGTACCCTAACCCGTATCCTAAGCCGTAACCTAACCCTAACCCTAACCCTAACCTATACCCTACGCCGTTCACTCACCCGTACCCTAACCCGTACCCTAAGCCGTACCCTAACCCTAACCCTAACCTTAACCCATACCTACGCCGTACCCTAACCCATACCCAAACCCGTATCCTAAGCCGTACCCTAACCCTAACCAATACCCTACGCAGTACCCTCACCCGTACCCTCACCCGTACCCTAACCCTAAACCTAACCCTAACCCTAACACTAACCTTAACCCCTACCCTACGCCGTACCCTCACCCGTACCCTATCCCATACCCTAAGCCGTACCCTAACCCTAACCTTAACCCTAACCCTAACCCTAAACTACCCTTGACTGCTTTTGTCTCCATTAGATTTCCTAAGTACTAGTGTTTTAAGGAACAGGTTAAAAAGAAAATCCTAATGTGATTTCTTTATAATGTGTTTATTCTTTATCTTATCCTAGTGACTAAAATCTTCTCCATGGCTGGACCCCAAACAATATTCCTTTACGTGCTAAGTGGTATCTAGAGAGTGGGGTAGGTTTAATAAATACCCTAATCCTAACGTGTACCCTAACCCTAACCCATACCCTAACCCAAACCCTAACCGTAACACGTACGCTAATCCTAACCCGTACCTTAAACCAATCCCTAACCTTAAAACTAACCCTAACCCTAACGCTAACCCATACCCTACGCCGTACCCTCACCCGTACCCTAACCCGTATCCTAAGCCGTACCCTAACCCTAACCAATACCCTACGCAGTACCCTCACCCGTACCCTCAACCGTACCCTAAGCCATACCCTAACCCTAACCCTAAACCTAACCCTGACCCCTACCGTACGCCGTAGCCTCACCCGTACCCTATACCATACCCTAAGCCGTACCCTAACCCTAACACTAACCCTAACCCTAACCCCAACCCTAAACTACCCTTGACTGCTTTTGCCTCCATTAGATTTCCTAAGCACTAGTGTTTTAAGGAACAGGTTAAAAAGAAAATCCTAATGTGATTTTTTTATAATGTGCTTATTCTTTATCTTATCCTAGTGACTAAAATCTTCTCCATGGCTGGACCCCAAATAATATTCCTTTACGTGCTAAGTGGTATCTAGAGAGTGGGATAGGTTTAATAAATACCCTAATCCTAACGCGTACCCTAACCCTAACCCATACCCTAACCCTAACGCGTACCCTAACCCTAACCCAAACCCTAACCCTAAGACATACGCTAATCCTAACCCATACCCTAAACCAATCCCTAACCCTAACCCTAACCCTAACCCATACCTTACGCCGTACCCTCACCCGTACCCTAACCCGTACCCTAAGCCGTACCCTAACCCTAACCCTAAACCTAACCCTAAATCATAGCCTACGCCGTACCGTAACCCGTACCCTAACCCGTATCCGAAGCCGTGCCCTAACCCTAACCCTAACCCTAACCCTAACACTAACCCTACCCTAAACCAATCCCTAACCCTAAAACTAACCCTAACCCTAACCCTAACCCTAACCCTAACCCTAACCCTAGCCCTAACCCTAAACCTAACCCTAGCCCTACCCCTAACCCATACCCTACGCCGTACCCTCACACGTACCCTAACGCGTACCCTAAGCCGTACCCTAACCCTAACCCTAACCCTAGCCCTAACCCTAACCCATACCCTACGCCGTACCCTAATCCGTACCCTAACCCGTATCCTAAGCCGTACCCTAACCCTAACCCTAACCCTAAACTATACCCTACGCCATACCCTCACCCGTACCCTAACCCGTACCCTAAGCCGTACTCTAACCCTAACCCTAACCCTAACCCTAGCCCTAACCCTATCCCATACCCTACGCGGTACTCTCACACGTACCCTAACGCGTACCCTAAGCCGTACCCTAACCCTAAACCATACCCTACGCCGTACCATAACCCGTACCCTAACCCGTACCCTAAGCCGTACCCTAACCCTAACCCTAACCCTAACCCTAACCCTAATCCTAATCCCTACCCTACGCCGTACCCTCACCCGTACCCTATTCCATACCCTAATCCGTACCCTAACCCTAACACTAAACCTAACCCTAACCCTAACCCTAAACTACCCTTGACTGCTTTTGCCTCCATTAGATTTCCTAAGCACTAGTGTTTTAAGGAACAGGTTAAAAAGAAAATCCTAATGTGATTTTTTTATAATGTGTTTATTCTTTATCTTATCCTAGTGACTAAAATCTTCTCCATGGCTGGACCCCAAATAATATTCCTTTACGTGCTAAGTGGTATCTAGAGAGTGGGATAGGTTTAATAAATACCCTAATCCTAACGTGTACCCTAACCCTAACCCTAACACGTATGCTAATCCTAACCCGTACCCTAAACCAATCCCTAACCCTAAAACTAACCCTAACCCTAACCCTAACCCTAACCCATACCCTACAACGTACCCTCACACGTACCCTAAACCGTACCCTAAGCCGTAACCTAACCCTAACCTTAACCCGAAACTATACCTTACTCCCTACCCTCACTCGTACCCTAACCCATACCCTAAGCTGTACCCTAACCTTAACCCTAACCCTAGCCCTAACCCTATCCCATACCCTACGCGGTACTCTCAAACGTACCCTAACGCGTACCCTAAGCCGTACCCTAACCCTAACCCATACCCTATGCCGTAACAGCACACATAACCCAACCCGTACCCTAAGCCGTACCCTAACCCTAAACCTAACCCTAACCCATACGCTACGCCATACCCTCACCCGTACCCTAAACCGTATCCTAAGCCGTGCCCTAACCCTAACCCTAACCCTAACCTATAGCCTACGCCGGACCCTCACCCGTACCCTAACCCGTACCCTAAGCCGTACCCTAACCCTAACCCTAACCCTAACCCATCCCCTACGCCGTACCCTAACCTGTATCCTAAGCCGTACCCTAACCCTAACCAATACCCTACGCAGTACCCTCACCCGTACCCTCACCCGTACACTAAGCCGTACCCTAACCCTAACCCTAAGCCTAACCCCTACCCTATGCCGTAACCTCACACGTACCCTATCCCGTAACCTAAGCTGTACCCTAACCCTAACCCTAACCGTAACCGTAACCCTAACCCATACCCTACGCCGTACCCTAACCCGTACCTTAACCCGTATCCTAAGCCGTACCCTAACCCTAACCAATACCCTACGCAATGCCCTCACCCGTACCCTAACCCGTACCCTAAGCCGTACCCTAAACCTAACCCTAAACCTAACCCTAAATCATAGCCTACGCCGTACCGTAACCCGTACCCTAACCCGTATCCTAAGCCGTGCCCTAACCCTAAACCTAACCCTAACCCTAGCACTACCCCTAACTCATACCCTACGCCGTACCCTCACACGTACCCTAACGCGTACCCTAAGCCGTACCCTAACCCTAACCCTAAAACTAACCCGTACCCTACGCCGTAACCGCACACGTATCCTAACCCGTACCCTAAGCCGTACACTAACCCTAACCATAACCCTAACCCATACGCTACGCCGTACCCTCACCCGTACCCTAACCCGTACCCTAAGCCGTGCTCTAACCCTAACCCTAACCCTAACCCTAACCCATACCCTACGAAGTACCCTAACCCGTACCCTAACACGTACCCTAAGCTGTACCCTAACCCTAACCCTAAGCCTAACCCATACGCTACGCCGTACCCTCACCCGTACCCTAACCCGTATCCTAAGCCGTTCCCTAAGCCTAACCAATACCCTACGCAGTACCCTCACCCGTACCCTCAACCGTACCCTAAGCCATACCCTAACCCTAACCCTAACCCTAACCCTGACCCCTACCGTACGCCGTAGCCTCACCCGTACCGTAACCCGTATCCTAAGCCGTACCCTAACCCTAACCAATACCCTATGCAGTACCCTCACCCGTACCCTAACCCCTACCCTAAGCCGTACCCTAACCCTAACCCTAACCCTAACCCGTATCCTAAGCCGTGCCCTAACCCTAACCCTAACCCTAGCCCTACCCCTAACTCATACCCTACGCCGTACCCTCACACGTACCCTAACGCGTACCCTAAGCCGTACCCTAACCCTAACCCTAAAACTAACCTCTACCCCACGCCGTAATCGCACACGTATCCTAACCCGTACCCTAAGCCGTACACTAACCCTAACCATGACCCTAACCCATACGCTACGCCGTACCCTCACCCGTACCCTAACCCGTACCCTAAGCCGTGCTCTAACCCTAACCCTAACCCTAACCCTAACCCATACCCTACGAAGTACCCTAACCCGTACCCTAACCCGTACCCTAAGCCATACCCTAACCCTAACCCTAACCCTAACCCTGACACCTAACGTACGCCGTAGCCTCACCCGTACCGTAACCCGTATCCTAAGCCGTACCCTAACCCTAACCAATACCCTATGCAGTACCCTCACCCGTACCCTCACCCGTACCCTAAGCCGTACCCTAACCCTAACCCTAACCCTAATCCTAATCCGTACCCTACGCCGTACCCTCACCCGTACCCTATTCCATACCCTAAGCCATACCCTAACCCTAACACTAACCCTAACCCTAACCCTAACCCTAAACTACCCTTGACTGCTTTTGCCTCCATTAGATTTCCTAAGCACTAGTGTTTTAAGGAACAGGTTAAAAAGAAAATCCTAATGTGATTTTTTTATAATGTGTTTATTCTTTATCTTATCCTAGTGAATAAAATCTTCTCCATGGCTGGACCCCAAATCATATTCCTTTACGTGCTAAGTGGTATCTAGAGAGAGGGATAGGTTTAATAAATACCCTAATCCTAACGCGTACCCTAACCCTAACCCAAAACCTAACCCTAACACGTATGCTAATCCTAACCCGTACCCTAAACCAATCCCTAACCCTAACCCTAACCCTAACCCATACCTTATGCCGTACCCTCACCTGTACCCTAACCCGTACCCTAAGCCGTACCCTAACCCTAACCCTAACCCTAACCCTAACCCATACCCTACAACGTACCCTCACACTTACCCTAAACCATACCCTAAGCCGTACCTTAACCCTAACCCTAACCGTAAACTATACCTTACGCCCTACCCTCACTCGTACCCTAACCCTTACCCTAATCCGTACGCTAAACCTAACCCTAACCCTAGCCCTAACCCCTACCCTACGCCATACCCTCAACCGTACCCTAACCCATACCCTACGCTGTACCCTAACCCTAACCCTAACCCTAACCCTAACCCTAACCCATACCCTACGCCGTACCCTAACCCGTACCCTAACTCATATCCTAAGCCGTACCCTAACCCTAACCAATACCCTACGCAGTACCCTCACCCGTACCCTAAGTCGTACCCTAACCCTAACCCTAACCCTAACCCCTACCCTACGCCGTACCCTCACCCGTACCCTATCCCATACCCTAAGCCGTACTCTAACCCTAACACTAACCCTAACCCTAACCCTAACCCTAAATTACCCTTGACTGCTTTGCCTCCATTAGATTTCCTAAGCACTAGTGTTTTAAGGAACAGGTTAAAAAGTAAATCCTAATGTGATTTTTTTATAATGTGTTTATTCTTTATCTTATCCTAGTGACTAAAATCTTCTCCATGGCTGGACCCCAAATAATATTCGTTTACGTGCTAAGTGGTATCTAGAGAGTGGGATAGGTTTAATAAATACCGTAATCCTAACGTGTACCCTAACCCTAACCCATACCCTAACCCAAACCCTAACCGTAACACGTACGCTAATCCTAACCCGTACCTTAAACCAATCCCTAACCTTAAAACTAACCCTAAACCTAACCCTAACCCATATCCTACATCTTAACCTAACCCGTACCCTAACCCATACCCTAAGCGGTACCCTAACCCTAACCCTAACCCTAACCCATACCCTATGCGGTACCCTCAACCGTACCCTCACCCGTACCCTAAGCCGTACCTCAACACTAACCCTAACCCTAACCCAAAACCTAACCTTAACCTTAACCTACCGTAAGCCGTACCCTCACCCGTACATTAAACCGTACTGTAAGCCATACCCTAACCCTAACCCTAACCCTAACCCTAACCCTAACCAATACGCTACGCCGTACCCTCACCCGTACCCTAACCCGTACCCTAAGCTGTACCCTAACCCTAAACTAACCCTAACCCTAACCCAAACTCATACCCTACGCCGTACCCTAACCCGTACCCTAACCCGTATCCTAAGCCGTACCCTAAACCTAACCAATACCCTATGCAGTACCCTCACCCGTACCCTAAGCCGTACCCTAACCCTTACCCTAACCCTAACCCTAACCCTAACCCTAACTCTAACCCCTACCCTACGCCGTACCCTCACCCATACCCTATCCTATACCCTAAGCTGTACCCTAACCCTAACCCTAACCCTAACCCTAACTCTAAACTACCCTTGACTGCTTTTGCCTCCATTAGATTTCCTAAGCACTAGTGTTTTAAGGAACAGGTTAAAAAGAAAATCCTAATGTGATTTTTTTATAATGTGTTTATTCTTTATCTTATCCTAGTGACTACAATCTTCTCCATGGCTGGACCCCAAATAATATTCCTTTACGTGCTAAGTGGTATCTAGAGAGTGGGGAAGGTTTAATAAATACCCTAATCCTAACGTGTACCCTAACCCCTACCCTAGCCCTAAGGCGAACACTAACCCTAACCCAAACCCTAACCCTAACACGTAAGCTAATCCTAACCCGTACCCTAAACCAATCCCTAACCCTAAAACTAACCCTAACCCAAACCCTAACCCTAACCCATACCGTACGCCGTACCCTCACCCATACCCTAACCCATACCCTAAGCCGTACCCTAACCCTAACCCTAACCCTAACCCTAACCCATACCCTACAACGTACCCTCACACTTACCCTAAACCGTACCCTAAGCCGTACCCTAACCCTAACCCTAACCCTAAACTATACCTTATGCCCTACCCTCACTAGTACCCTAACCTGTACCCTAAGCCGTACCCTAACCTTAACCCTAACCCTAGCCCTAACCCTAACCCATACGCTATGCTGTACCCTCACCCGTACCCTAACCCGTACCCTAATCCGTACCCTAACCCTAACCCTAACTCTAACCTTAACCCATACCCTACGCCGTACCATAACCCGTACCCTAACCCGTATCCTAAGCCGTACCCTAACCCTAACCAATACCGTACGCAGTACGCTCACCCGTAACCTAACCCGTACCCTAAGCCGTACCCTAACCCTATCCCTAACCCTAGCCCTACCCCTAACCCATACCTTACACCGTACCCTCACCCGTACCCTAACCCTTATCCTAAGCAGTACCCTAACCCTAACCAATACCCTACGCAGTACCCTAACCCGTACCCTCACCCGTACCCTAAGCCGTACCCTAACCCTAACCCTAACCCTAACCCTAACCCATACGCTATGCTGTACCCTCACCCGTACCCTAACCCGTATCCTAAGCCGTACCCTAACCCTAACCCTAACCCTAACCCATACGCTACGCCGTACCCTCACCCGTATCCTAAGCCGTACCCTAACCCTAACCCTAACCCTAACCCATACGCTACGCCGTACCCTCACCCGTATCCTAAGCTGTACCCTAACCCTAACCCTAACCCTAACCTAACCCGTACCCTAAACCAATCCGTAACCCTAAAATTAACCCTAACCCTAACCCTAACCCATACCCTACGCCGTACCCTCACCCGTACTCTAACCCTAACCCTAAGCCGTACCCTAACCCTTAAACTATACCTTACGCCCTAACCTCACTCGTACCCTAACACGTACCCTAAGCCGTACCCTAACCCTAACCCATACGCTACGCCGTAACCTCACCCGTATCCTAAGCTGTACCCTAACACTAACCCTAACCCTAACCCTAACCCTAAACCCTACCCTACGCCGTACCCTCACCCGTACCCTATCCCATACCCTAAGCCGTACCCTAACCCTAACACTAACCCTAACCCTAACCCTAAACTACCCTTGACTGCTTTTGCCTCCATTAGATTTCCTAAGCAGTAGTGTTTTAAGGAACAGGTTAAAAAGAAAATCCTAATGTGATTTTTTTTAAATGTGTTTATTTTTTATCTTATCCTAGTAACTAAAATCTTCTCCATGGCTGAACCCCAAATAATATTCCTTTACGTGCTAAGTGGTATCTAGAGAGTGGGATAGATTTAATAAATACTCTAATCCTAACGTGTACCCTAACCATAACCCATACCCTAACCCTAACGCATACCCTAACCCAAACCCTAACCCTAACACGTACGCTAATCCTAACCCGTACCCTAAACCAATCCTTAACTCTAAAACTAACCCTAACCCTAACCCTAACCCTAACCTATACCCTACGCCGTACCCTCACCCGTACCCTAACCCTTCCCCAAGCCGCACCCTAACCCTAATCCTAACGCTAAACCTAACCCATACACTATGCCGTACCGTAACCCTAACCAATACCCTGCGCATTACCCTCACCCGTACCCTCACCCGTAACCTAAGCCGTACCCTAACCCTAACCCTAAGCCATACCCTAAGCCGTAACCACACACGTATCCTAACCCGTACCCTAAGCCGTACCCTAACTCTAACCCTAAACCTAAACCATACGCTACGCCGTACCCTCACCCGTACCCTAACTCGTATCCTAAGCCGTACCCTAACCCTAACTCTAACCCTAACCTATACCCTACGCCGTACCCTCACCCGTACCCTATCCCATACCCTAAGCCATTCCCTAACCCTAACACTAACCCTAACCCTAACCCTAACCCTAACCCTAAACTACCGTTGACTGCTTTTGCCTCCATTAGATTTCCTAAGCACTAGTGTTTTAAGGAACAGGTTAAAAAGAAAATCCTAATGTGATTTTTTAATAATGTGTTTATTCTTTATCTTATCCTAGTGACTAAAATCTACTCCATGGCTGGACCCCAAATATTATTCCTTTACGTGCTAAGTGGTATCTAGATAGTGGGATCGGTTTAATAAGTACCCTAATCCTAACGTGTACCCTAACCTTAACCCATACAGCAACCCTAACGCGTACCCTAACCCTAACCGAAACCCTAACACTAACACGTACGCTAATCCTAACCCGTACCCTAAACCAATCCCTAACGCTAAAACTAACCCTAACCCTAACCCTAACCCATACCCTACGCCGTACCCTCACCCGTACTCTAACCCGTACCCTAAGCCGTACCCTAATCCTAACCCTAACCCATACCCTACAACGTACCCACACACTTACCCTAAACTGTACCCTAAGCCGTACCCTAACCCTAACCCTAACCCTAAACTATACCTTACGCCCTACCCTCACTCGTACCCTAACCCGTATCCTAAGCCATACCCTAACCCTATCCCTAACCCTAGCCCTAACCCTAACCCATACCCAACGCCGTACCCTCACACGTACCCTAACGCGTACCCTAGGCCGTACCCTAACCCTAACCGTAACCCTAACCCATACCCTACGCAGTAACCGCACATGTATCCTAACCCGTACCCTAAGCCGTACCCTAACCCTAACCAATACCCTACGCAGTACCCTCACCCATACCCTCACCCGTACCCTAAGCCATACCCTAAACCTAACCCTAACCCTAACCCTAACCCTAACCCCTACCCTACGCCGTACCCTCACCCGTACCCTATCCCATACCCTAAGCCGTACCCTAACCCTAACACTAACCCTATCCCTAACCCTAAACTACCCTTGACTGCTTTTGCCTCCATTAGATTTCCTAAGCACTAGTGTTTTAAGGAACAGGTTAAAAAGAAAATCCTACTGTGCTTTATTTATAATGTGTTTATTCTTTATCTTATCCTAGTGACTAAAATTTTCTCCATGGCTGGACCCCAAATAATATTCCTTTACGTGCTAAGTGGTATCTAGAGAGTGGGATAGGTTTAATAAATACCCTAAACCTAACATGTACCCTAACTCTAACCCATACCCTAATCCTAACTCGTACCCTAACCCTAACCCTAACCCTAACCCTAACCCTAACCTGTATCCTAAGCCGTACCCTAACCCTAACCCTAACCCTAACCTATACCCTACGCCCTACCCTCACTCGTACCCTAACCCATACCCTAAGCCGTACCCTAACCCTAACCCTAACCCTAACCCTATCCCTATCCCTAACCCTAACCCATACCCTATGCCGTACCCTAAACCGTACCCTAACACGTATCCTAAGCCGTACCCTAAGCTGTACCCTAACCCTAACCCTAACCCTAACCCATACCCTACGCCGTACCCTCACACGTACCCTCACCCGTACCCTAAGCCGTACCCTAAACCTAACCCTAACCCTAACCCTAATCCGAAACCTAACCCTAACCCTAACCCATACCCTACGCCATACTCTCACCCGTACCCGAACCTATACCCTAAGCCGTACCGTAACCTTAAACCTAACCCTAACCCTAACCCATACCCTACGCCTACCTTCACACTTACCCTAAACTGTACCCTAAGGCCTACCCTAAACCTAACCCTAACCCTAACCCTAACCCATACTCTATGCCGTACACTAACCCGTGCACTCACCCGTACCCTAAGCCGTACCCTATCTCTAACCCTAACCCTAACACTAACCCTAAACTACCTTTGACTGCATTTGCCTCCAATAGATTTCCTAAGAACTAGTGTTTTAAGGAAAAGGTTTAAAAGAAAATCCTAATGTGATTTCTTTATAGTGTGTGTATTCTTTATCTTATCCTAGTGTCTAAAATCTTCTCCATGGCTGGACCGCAAGTAATATTCCTTTACGTGCTACGTGGTATCTAGAGAGTTGGGTAGGTTTTATAAATACCCTAACCCTAACGTGTACCCTAACCCTAACCCATAACCTAAGCCTAACACGTACCCTAATCCTAACCCGTACCCTAAACCGAGCCCTAACCCTAAAATTAACCCTAACCCTAACTCTAACCCATGCCCTACACCGTACCCTAACCCATTCCCTAAGCCGTACCCTAAGCCGTACCTTAACCCTAACCCTAACCCTAAGCAACCCTTGACTGCTTCCGCCTCCAATAGATTTCCTAAGCACTAGTGTTTTAAGGAACAGGTGAAAGAGACAATCCTAATGTGATTTCTTTATAATGTGTGTGTTCCCTATCTTATCCTAGTAACTAAAATGTTCTCCATGGCTAGACCCCAAATAATATCCCTTTACATGCTATGTGGTATCTAGAGAGTGGGATACGTTTAATAAATACCCTAACCCTAATGCGCACCCTAACTCTAACACACACCATAACCCTAACACGTACCCTAATCTTAACCTGTACCCTAAACGTAGCCCTAACGCTAAAACTAACTATAGCACTAACCTTAACCCATACCCTACGCCGTACCCTCACCCGTACTCTAACCCGTACTCTAAGCCGTACTCTAACCCTAATCGTAACACTAACCTAACCCATAGACTACGCCATACCCCCACCCGTACCCTAACCCATACCCTAAGCCGTACCCTAACCCTAACGCTAAACCTAACCCTAACCCATACACTACGCCGCACCCTCACACGTACCCTGACCCGTACCCTAACCCGTACCCTAAGCCGTACCCTAACCCTAACACTAACCCTAACCTATACCCTATGCCGTACCCTCACCCGTACCCTATCCCGTACCCTAAGCTGTACCCTAACCCTAACCCTAACCCTAACCCTAACACTAACCCATACCCTACGCCGTACCCTCACCCGTACCCTAAACCGTATCCTAAGCCGTACCCTAACCCTAACCAATACCCTATGCAGTACCCTCACCCATACCCTCACCCGTACCCTAAGCCGTACCCTAACCCTAACACTAACACTAACCCTAACCCTAACCCTAACCCTAAACTACCCTTGACTGCTTTTGTCTCCATTAGATTTCCTAAGCACTAGTGTTTTAAGGAACATGTTAAAAAGAAAATCCTAATGTATTTTTTTTGTAATGTGTTTATTCTTTTTCTTATCCTAGTGACTAAAATCTTCTCCATGGCTGGACCCCAAATAATATTCCTTTACGTGCTAAGTGGTATCTAGAGAGTGGGATAGGTTTAATAAATACCCTAATCCTAACGTGTACCCTAACCCTAACCCATACCCTAACCCTAACACGTCCCCTAACCCTAACACGTACGCTAATCCTAAACCGTACCCTAAACCAATCCCTAACCCTAAAACTAACCCTAACCCTAACCCTAACCCTAACCCATACCCTACGCTGTACCCGCACCCGTACAGTAACCCGTACCCTAAGCCATACCCTAACCCTAACCCTAACGCTAACCATACACTACAACGTACCCTCACGCTAAGCCTAAAGCGTACCCTAAGCCGTACCCTAACCCTAACCCTAACCCTAACCCTTACGCTACGCCGTACCCTCACACGTACCGTAACCCGTATCCTAAGCCGTACCGTAACCCTAACCCTAACCCTAAACTATACCCTACGCCGTACCCTCAACCGTACCCTAACCCATAACCTAAGCCATACCGTAACCCTAACCCTAACCCTAACCCTAACCCGTACCCTACACCGTACCCTCACCCGTACCCTATCCCATACCCTAAGCCGTACCCTAACCCTAACCCTAACCCTAACCCTAACCCTAAACTACCCTTGACTGCTTTTGCCTCCATTAGACTTCCTAAGCACTAGTGTTTTAAGGAACAGGTTAAAAAGAAAATCCTAATGTGATTTTTTTATAATGTGTTTATTCTTTATCTTATCCTAGTGAGTAAAATCTTCTCCATGGCTGGACCCCAAATAATATTCCTTTACGTGCTAAGTGGTACCTAGAGAGTGGGGTAGGTTTAATAAATACCCTAATCCTAACGTGTACCCTAACCCCTACCGTAGCCCTAACGCGTACCCTAACCCTAACCCAAACCCTAACCCTAACACGTACGCTAATCCTAAACCGTACCCTAAACCAATCCCTAACCCTAAAACTAACCCTAACCCAAACCCTAACCCAAACCCATACCTTACGCCGTATCCTCACCTGTACCCTAACCCGTATCCTAAGCCGTACCCTAAGCCGTACCCTAACCCTAACGCTAAACCTAAGCCTAACCCATACCCTACGCCGCACCCTCACACGTACCCTGACCCGTAACCTAAACCGTACCCTAAGCCGTACCCTAACCCTAACACTAAACCTAACCCTCACCCATACCCTACGCCGTACCCTCACCCGTACCCTAACCCGTACCCTAAGATGTACCCTAAACCTAACCCTATCCCTAACCCATAAAGTACGATGTACACTCACCCGTAGCCTCACCCGTATCCTAAACAGTACCCTAACCATAATCCTAACCCTAACCCATAATCTACGCCATACCCTCACCCATACCCTAACATGTACCCTAAGCCTTAACCTAACCCTAACACTACATCTAACCCTAAACCTAACCCCTGCCCTATGCCGTACCCTCATCCATATCCTAACCTGTACCCTAAGCCATACTCTAACCCTAACCCTAAACCTAACCCATACCCTATGCCGTACCCTCACCCGTATCCTAAGCCGTACCCTAACCCTAACCCTAACCCTAACCCATACGCTACGCCGTAGCCTCACCCGTACCCTAACCCGTATCCTAAGCCGTACCCTAACCCTAACCCTAACCCTAAACTATACCTTACGCCCTACCCTCACTCGTACCCTAACCCGTACCCTAAGCCGTACCCTAACCCTAAACATAACCCTAGCCCGAACCCTAACCTATACCCTACGCCGTACCCTCACACGTACCCTAACGCGTACCCTAAGCCGTACCCTAACCCTAACCATAACCCTAACCCATACGCTAAGCCGTACCCTCACCCGTACTCTAACCCGTACCCTAACCCTAACCCTAACCCCTACCCTACGCCGTACCCTCACCCGTACCCTATCCCATACCCTAAGCCGTACCCTAACTCTAACACTAACCCTAACCCTAAACTACCCTTGACTGCTTTTGCCTCCATTAGATTTCCTAAGCACTAGTGTTTTAAGGAACAGGTTAAAAAGAAAATGTTAATGTGATTTTTTTATAATGTGTTTATTCTTTATCTTATCCTAGTGACTAAAATCTTCTCCATGGCTGGACCCCAAATAATATTCCTTTACGTGCTAAGTGGTATCTAGAGAGTGGGATAGGTTTAATAAATACCCTAATCCTAACGTGTAACCTAACCCTAACCCATAACCTAATCCTAACGCGTACCCTAACCCTAACCCAAACCCTAATCCTAACACGTACGCTAATCCTAACCCGTACCCTAAACCAATCCCTAACACTAAAACTAACCCTAACCCTAACCCTAACCCTAAACTACCCTTGACTGCTTTTGCCTCCATTAGATTTCCTTAGCACTAGTGTTTTAAGGAACAGGTTAAAAAGAAAATCCGAATGTGATTTTTTTATAATGTGTTTATTCTTTATCTTATCCTAGTGACTAAAATCTTCTCCATGGCTGGACCCCAAATAATATTCGTTTACGTGCTAAGTGGTATCTAGAGAGTGGGATAGGTTTAATAAATACCCTAATCCTAACGTGTACCCTAACCCTAACCCATACCAAAACCCAAACCCTAACCGTAACACGTACGCTAATCCTAACCCGTACCTTAAACCAATCCCTAACCTTAAAACTAACCCTAACCCTAACGCTAACCCATACCCTACGCCGTACCCTCACCCATACCCTAACCCGTATCCTAAGCCGTACCCTAACCCTAACCAATACCCTACGCAGTACCCTCACCCGTACCCTCAACCGTACCCTAAGCCATACCCTAACCCTAACCCTAAACCTAACCCTGACCCCTACCGTACGCCGTAGCCTCACCCGTACCCTATACCATACCCTAAGCCGTACCCTAACCCTAACACTAACCCTAACCCTAACCCCAACCCTAAACTACCCTTGACTGCTTTTGCCTCCATTAGATTTCCTAAGCACTAGTGTTTTAAGGAACAGGTTAAAAAGAAAATCCTAATGTGATTTTTTTATAATGTGCTTATTCTTTATCTTATCGTAGTGACTAAAATCTTCTCCATGGCTGGACCCCAAATAATATTCCTTTACGTGCTAAGTGGTATCTAGAGAGTGGGATAGGTTTAATAAATACCCTAATCCTAACGCGTACCCTAACCCTAACCCATACCCTAACCCTAACGCGTACCCTAACCCTAACCCAAACCCTAACCCTAAGACATACGCTAATCCTAACCCGTACCCTAAACCAATCCCTAACCCTAACCCTACCCCTAACCCATACCTTACGCCGTACCCTCACCCGTACCCTAACCCGTATCCGAAGCCGTGCCCTAACCCTAACCCTAACCCTAACCCTAACCCTAACCCTAACCCATACGCTACGCCGTACCCTCACCCGTACCCTAACCCGTATCCTAAGCCGTAACCTAACCCTAACCCTAACCCTAACCTATACCCTACGCCGTTCACTCGCCCGTACCCTAACCCGTACCCTAAGCCGTACCCTAACCCTAACCCTAACCTTAACCCATACCTACGCCGTACCCTAACCCATACCCAAACCCGTATCCTAAGCCGTACCCTAACCCTAACCAATACCCTACGCAGTACCCTCACCCGTACCCTCACCCGTACCCTAACCCTAAACCTAACCCTAACCCTAACACTAACCTTAACCCCTACCCTACGCCGTACCCTCACCCGTACCCTATCCCATACCCTAAGCCGTAACCTAACCCTAACCCTAACCCTAACCCTAACCCTAAACTACCCTTGACTGCTTTTGTCTCCATTAGATTTCCTAAGTACTAGTGTTTTAAGGAACAGGTTAAAAAGAAAATCCTAATGTGATTTTTTTATAATGTGTTTATTCTTTATCTTATCCTAGTGACTAAAATCTTCTCCATGGCTGGACCCCAAACAATATTCCTTTACGTGCTAAGTGGTATCTAGAGAGTGGGGTAGGTTTAATAAATACCCTAATCCTAACGTGTACCCTAACCCTAACCCATACCCTAACCCAAACCCTAACCGTAACACGTACGCTAATCCTAACCCGTACCTTAAACCAATCCCTAACCTTAAAACTAACCCTAACCCTAACGCTAACCCATACCCTACGCCGTACCCTCACCCGTACCCTAACCCGTATCCTAAGCCGTACCCTAACCCTAACCAATACCCTACGCAGTACCCTCACCCGTACCCTCAACCGTACCCTAAGCCATACCCTAACCCTAACCCTAAACCTAACCCTGACCCCTACCGTACGCCGTAGCCTCACCCGTACCCTATACCATACCCTAAGCCGTACCCTAACCCTAACACTAACCCTAACCCTAACTCCAACCCTAAACTACCCTTGACTGCTTTTGCCTCCATTAGATTTCCTAAGCACTAGTGTTTTAAGGAACAGGTTAAAAAGAAAATCCTAATGTGATTTTTTTATAATGTGCTTATTCTTTATCTTATCGTAGTGACTAAAATCTTCTCCATGGCTGGACCCCAAATAATATTCCTTTACGTGCTAAGTGGTATCTAGAGAGTGGGATAGGTTTAATAAATACCCTAATCCTAACGCGTACCCTAACCCTAACCCATACCCTAACCCTAACGCGTACCCTAACCCTAACCCAAACCCTAATCCTAAGACATACGCTAATCCTAACCCGTACCCTAAACCAATCCCTAACCCTAACACTAACCCTAAAACATACCTTACGCCGTACCCTCACCCGTACCCTAACCCGTACCCTAAGCCATACCCTAACCCTAACCCTAAACCTAACCCTAAATCATAGCCTACGCCGTACCGTAACCCGTACCCTAACCCGTATCTGAAGCCGTGCCCTAACCCTAACCCTAAACCTAACCCTAACCCTAACCCTAACCCATACGCTACGCCGTACCCTCACCCGTACCCTAACCCGTATCCTAAGCCGTAACCTAACCCTAAACCTAACCCTAACCTATACCCTACGCCGTTCACTCACCCGTACCCTAACCCGTACCCTAAGCCGTACCCTAACCCTAACCCTAACCTTAACCCATACCTACGCCGTACCCTAACCCATACCCAAACCCGTATCCTAAGCCGTACCCTAACCCTAACCAATACCCTACGCAGTACCCTCACCCGTACCCTCACCCGTACCCTAACCCTAAACCTAACCCTAACCCTAACACTAACCTTAACCCCTACCCTACGCCGTACCCTCACCCGTACCCTATCCCATACCCTAAGCCGTACCCTAACCCTAACCCTAACCCTAACCCTAACCCTAAACTACCCTTGACTGCTTTTGTCTCCATTAGATTTCCTAAGTACTAGTGTTTTAAGGAACAGGTTAAAAAGAAAATCCTAATGTGATTTTTTTATAATGTGTTTATTCTTTATCTTATCCTAGTGACTAAAATCTTCTCCATGGCTGGACCCCAAACAATATTCCTTTACGTGCTAAGTGGTATCTAGAGAGTGGGGTAGGTTTAATAAATACCCTAATCCTAACGTGTACCATATCCCCTACCCTAGCCCTAACGCGTACCCTAACCCTAACCCAAGCCCTAACCCTAACACGTACGCTAATCCTCATCCGTATCCTAAACCAATGCCTAACCCTAAAACTAACCCTAACCCAAACCCTAACCCTAACCCATACCCTACAACGTACCCTCACACTTACCCTAAACCGTACCCTAAGCCGTATCCTAACCCTAACCCTAACCCTAAACTATAACTTACGCCCTGCCCTCACTCGTACCCTAACCCGTACCCTAAGACGTACCCTAACCCTCACCCTAACCCTAGCCCTACCCCTAACCCATACACTACACCGTACCCTCACACGTACCCTAACCCGTACCCTAAGCCGTACCCTAACCCTAACCCTAAGCCTAACCCATACGCTACGCCGTACCTTCACCCGTACCCTAACCCGTATCCTAAGCCGTACCCTAACCCTAACCCTAACCCTAACCTATACATTACGCCGTACCCTCACCCGTACCCTAACCCTAACCCTAAGCCTAACCCCTACCCTATGCCGTAACCTCACATGTACCCTATCCCGTAACCTAAGCTGTACCCTAACCCTAACCCTAACCGTAACCGTAACCCTAACCCATACCCTACGCCGTACCCTAACCCGTACCTTAACCCGTATCCTAAGCCTTACCCTAACCCTAACCAATACCCTACGCAATACCCTCACCCGTACCCTAACCCGTACCCTAAGCCGTACCCTAAACCTAACCCTAAACCTAACCCTAAATCATAGCCTACGCCGTACCGTAACCCGTACCCTAACCCGTATCCTAAGCCGTGCCCTAACCCTAACCCTAACCCTAGCCCTACCCCTAACTCATACCCTACGCCGTAGCCTCAAACGTACCCTAACGCGTACCCTAAGCCGTACCCTAACCCTAACCCTAAAACTAACCCGTACCCTACGCCGTAACCGCACACGTATCCTAACCCGTACCCTAAGCCGTATACTAACCCTAACCATAACCCTAACCCATACGCTACGCCGTACCCTCACCCGTACCCTAACCCGTACCCTAAGCCGTGCTCTAACCCTAACCCTAACCCTAACCCTAACCCATACCCTACGAAGTACCCTAACCCGTACCCTAACACGTACCCTAAGCTGTACCCTAACCCTAACCCTAAGCCTAACCCATACGCTACGCCGTACCCTCACCCGTACCCTAACCCGTATCCTAAGCCGTACCCTAAGCCTAACCAATACCCTACACAGTACCCTCACCCGTACCCTCAACCGTACCCTAAGCCATACCCTAACCCTAACCCTAACCCTAACCCTGACCCCTACCGTACGCCGTAGCCTCACCCGTACCGTAACCCGTATCCTAAGCCGTAACCTAACCCTAACCAATACCCTATGCAGTACCCTCACCCGTACCCTAACCCCTACCCTAAGCCGTACCCTATCCCTAACCCTAACCCTAATCCTAATCCGTACCCTACGCCGTACCATCACCCGTACCCTATTCCATACCCTAAGCCATACCCTAACCCTAACACTAACCCTAACCCTAACCCTAACCCTAAACTACCCTTGACTGCTTTTGCCTCCATTAGATTTCCTAAGCACTAGTGTTTTAAGGAACAGGTTAAAAAGAAAATCCTAATGTGATTTTTTTATAATGTGTTTATTCTTTATCTTATCCTAGTGACTAAAATCTTCTCCATGGCTGGACCCCAAATAATATTCCTTTACGTGCTAAGTGGTATCTAGAGAGTGGGATAGGTTTAATAAATACCCTAATCCTAACGTGTACCCTAACCCTAACCCATACCCTAACCCAAACCCTAACCGTAACACGTACGCTAATCCTAACCCGTACCTTAAACCAATCCCTAACCTTAAAACTAACCCTAACCCTAACCCTAACCCATACCCTACGCCGTACTCTCACCCGTACCCTAACCCGTACCCTAGGCCGTACCCTAACCCTAACACAAACCCTAACCCTAACACGTACGCTAATCCTAAACCATACCCTAAACCAATCCCTAACCCTAAAACTAACCCTAACCCAAACACTAACGCTAACCCATACCCTACGCCGTACCCTCACCCGTACCCTAACCCGTATCCTAAGCCGTACCCTAACCCTAACCAATACCCTACGCAGTACCCTCACCCGTACCCTCAACCGTACCCTAAGCCATACCCTAACCCATACCCTAACCCTAACCTAAACCTAACCCTGACCCCTACCGTACGCCGTAGCCTCACCCGTACCCTATACCATACCCTAAGCCGTACCCTAACCCTAACACTAACCCTAATCCTAACCCCAACCCTAAACTACCCTTGACTGCTTTTGCCTCCATTAGATTTCCTAAGCACTAGTGTTTTAAGGAACAGGTTAAAAAGAAAATCCTAATGTGATTTTTTTATAATGTGCTTATTCTTTATCTTATCCTAGTGACTAAAATCTTCTCCATGGCTGGACCCCAAATAATATTCCTTTACGTGCTAAGTGGTATCTAGAGAGTGGGAAAGGTTTAATAAATACCCTAATCCTAACGTGTACCCTAACCCTAACCCATACACTAACCCTAACGCGTACCCTAACCCTATCCCAAACCCTAACCCTAAGACATACGCTAATCCTAACCCATACCCTAAACCAATCCCTAACCCTAACCCTAACCCTAACCCATACCTTACGCCGTACCCTCACCCGTACCCTAACCCGTACCCTAAGCCGTACCTTAACCCTAACCCTAACCGTAAACTATACCTTACGCCCTACACTCACTCGTACCCTAACCCTTACCCTAACCCGTACCCTACACCTAACCCTAACCCTAACCCTAACCCTAACCCCTACCCTACGCCGTACCCTCACCTGTACCCTATCCCATACCCTAAGCCGTACCCTAACCCTAACCCTAACCCTAACCCTAAATTACCCTTGACTGCTTTGCCTCCATTAGATTTCCTAAGCACTAGTGTTTTAAGGAAAAGGTTAAAAAGTAAATCCTAATGTGATTTTTTTATAATGTGTTTATTCTTTATCTTATCCTAGTGACTAAAATCTTCTCCATTGCTGGACCCCAAATGATATTCGTTTACGTGCTAAGTGGTATCTAGAGAGTGGGATAGGTTTAATAAATACCCTAATCCTAACGTGTACCCTAACCCTAACCCATACCCTAACCCAAACCCTAACCGTAACACGTACGCTAATCGTAACCCGTACCTTAAACCAATCCCTAACCTTAAAACTAACCCTAACCCTAACCCTAACCCATACCCTACGCCGTACCCTCACCCGTACCCTAACCCGTACCCTAAGCCGTACCCTAACCCTAACCCTAACCCGAACCCATACCCTACAACGTACCCTCTAACTTACCCTAAACCGTACCCTAAGCTGTAACCTAACCCTAACCCTAACCCTAAACTATACCTTACGCCCTACCCTCACTCATACCCTAACCCGTACCCTAAGCCGTACCCTAACCCTATCCCTAACCCTAGCCCTACCCCTAACCCATAACCTACGCCATACCCTCACCCGTACCCTAACTCTTATCCTAAGCCATACCCTAACCCTAACCAATACCCTACGCATTACCCTCACCCATACCTTCACCCGTACACTAAGCCGTACCCTAACCCTAACCCTAACCCTAACCCTAACCCATACGCTATGCCGTACCCTCACCCGTACCCTAAACCGTATCCTAAGCCGTACCCTAACACTAATCCTAACCCTAACCTATACCCTACGCCGTACCCTCACCCGTACCCTAACCCGTACCCTAAGCCGTACCCTAACCCTAACCCTAACCCTAACCCATACCCTACGCCGTACACTAACCCGTACCCTAACCCGTATCCTAAGCCGTACCCTAACCCTAACCAATACCCTACGCCGTACCCTCACCCGTACCCTATCCCATACCCTACGCCGTACCCTAACCTGCATCCTAAGCCGTACCCTAACCCTAACCAATACCCTACACAGTACCCTCACCCGTACCCTAACCCGTACCCTAAGCCGTACCCTAACCCTAACCCTAACGCGAAGCCATACCCTACAACGTACCCTCACTCTTACCCTAAACCGTACCCTAAGCCGTATCCTAACCCTAACCCTAACCCTAAACTATACCTTACGTCCTGCCCTCACTCGTACCCTAACCCGTACCCTAAGACGTACCCTAACCCTAACCCTAACCCTAGCCCTACCCCTAACCCATACCCTACGCCGTACCCTCACACGTACCCTAACGCGTACCCTAAGCCGTACCCTAACCCTAATCCTAAAATTAACCCGTACCCTACGCCGTAACAGCACACGTATCCTAACCCGTATCCTAAGCTGTACCCTAACCCTAACCCTAACCCATACGCTACGCCGTACCCTCAGCCGTACCCTAACCCGTACCCTAAGCCGTGCCCTAACCCTAACCCTAACCCTAACCCTAACCCATACCCTACGACGTACCCTAACGCGTACCCTAAGCCGTACCCTAACCCTAACCCTAAAACTAACCCGTACCCTACGCCATAACCGCACACGTATCCTAACCCGTATCCTAAGCTGTACCCTAAACCTAACCCTAACCCTAACCCATACGCTACGCCGTAACCTCAGCCGTACCCTAACCCGTACCCTAAGCCGTGCCCTAACCCTAACCCTAACCCTAACCCTAACCCTAACCCATACCCTACGACGTACCCTAACCCGTACCCTAACCCGTACCCTAAGCCGTACCCTAACCCTAACCCTAAGCCTAACCCATACGCTACGCCGTACCTTCACCCGTACCCTAACCCGTATCCTAAGCCGTACCCTAACCCTAACCCTAACCCTAACCTATACCTTACGCCGTACCCTCACCCGTACCCTAAACCGTACCCTAAGCCGTACCCTAACCCTAACCCTAACCCTAACCCTAACCCTTACCCTATCCCATACCCTACGCCGTACCCTAATCTGTACCCTAACCCGTATCCTAAGCCGTACCCTAACCCTAACCCTAACCCTAACCCTAACCCTAACCCTAACCCTAACCCTAACCCTAACCCTAACCCTAACCCTAACTAACCCTAACCCTAACCCTAACCCATACCCTACGAAGTACCCTAACCCGTACCCTAACCCGTACCCTAAGCTGTACCCTAACCCTAACCCTAAGCCTAACCCATACACTACGCCGTACCCTCACCCGTACCCTAACCCTTATCCTAAGGCGTACCCTAAGCCTAACCAATACCCTACGCAGTACCCTCACCCGTACCCTCAACCGTACCCTAAGCCATACCCTAACCCTAACCCTAACCCTAACCCTGACACCTAACGTACGCCGTAGCCTCACCCGTACCGTAACCCGTATCCTAAGCCGTACCCTAACCCTAACCAATACCCTATGCAGTACCCTCACCCGTACCCTCACCCGTACCCTAAGCCGTACCCTAACCCTAACCCTAACCCTAATCCTAATCCGTACCCTACGCCGTACCCTCACCCGTACCCTATTCCATACCCTAAGCCATACCCTAACCCTAACACTAACCCTAACCTAACCCTAACCCTAAACTACCCTTGACTGCTTTTGCCTCCATTAGATTTCCTAAGCACTAGTGTTTTAAGGAACAGGTTAAAAAGAAAATCCTAATGTGATTTTTTTATAATGTGTTTATTCTTTATCTTATCCTAGTGAATAAAATCTTCTCCATGGCTGGACCCCAAATCATATTCCTTTACGTGCTAAGTGGTATCTAGAGAGAGGGATAGGTTTAATAAATACCCTAATCCTAACGTGTACCCTAACCCTAACCCATACCCTAACCCTAACGCGTACCCTAACCCTAACCCAAAACCTAACCCTAACACGTATGCTAATCCTAACCCGTACCCTAAACCAATCCCTAACCCTAACCCTAACCCTAACCCATACCCTAACCCAAACCCTAACCGTAACACGTACGCTAATCCTAACCCGTACCTTAAACCAATCCCTAACCTTAAAACTAACCCTAACCCTAACCCTAACCCATATCCTACATCTTAACCTAACCCGTACCCTAACCCATACCCTAAGCGGTACCCTAACCCTAACCCTAACCCTAACCCATACCCTATGCGGTACCCTCAACCGTACCCTCACCGGTACCCTAAGCCGTACCTCAACACTAACCCTAACCCTAACCCAAAACCTAACCTTAACCTTAACCTACCGTAAGCCGTACCCTCACCCGTACATTAAACCGTACTCTAAGCCATACCCTAACCCTAACCCTAACCCTAACCCTAACCCTAACCAATACGCTACGCCGTACCCTCACCCGTACCCTAACCCGTACCCTAAGCTGTACCCTAACCCTAAACTAACCCTAACCCTAACCCAAACTCATACCCTACGCCGTACCCTAACCCGTACCCTAACCCGTATCCTAAGCCGTACCCTAAACCTAACCAATACCCTATGCAGTACCCTCACCCGTACCCTAAGCCGTACCCTAACCCTTACCCTAACCCTAACCCTAACCCTAACCCTAACTCTAACCCCTACCCTACGCCGTACCCTCACCCGTACCCTATCCTATACCCTAAGCTGTACCCTAACCCTAACCCTAACCCTAACCCTAACTCTAAACTACCCTTGACTGCTTTTGCCTCCATTAGATTTCCTAAGCACTAGTGTTTTAAGGAACAGGTTAAAAAGAAAATCCTAATGTGATTTTTTTATAATGTGTTTATTCTTTATCTTATCCTAGTGACTACAATCTTCTCCATGGCTGGACCCCAAATAATATTCCTTTACGTGCTAAGTGGTATCTAGAGAGTGGGGAAGGTTTAATAAATACCCTAATCCTAACGTGTACCCTAACCCCTACCCTAGCCCTAAGGCGAACACTAACCCTAACCCAAACCCTAACCCTAACACGTAAGCTAATCCTAACCCGTACCCTAAACCAATCCCTAACCCTAAAACTAACCCTAACCCAAACCCTAACCCTAACCGATACCCTACGCCGTACCCTCACCCATACCCTAACCCTAACCCTAACCCATACCCTACAACGTACCCTCACACTTACCCTAAACCGTACCCTAAGCCGTACCCTAACCCTAACCCTAACCCTAAACTATACCTTATGCCCTACCCTCACTAGTACCCTAACCTGTACCCTAACCTTAACCCGAACCCTAGCCCTAACCCTAACCCATACGCTATGCTGTACCCTCACCCGTACCCTAACCCGTATCCTAAGCCGTACCCTAACCCTAACCCTAACCCTAAACCTAACCTATACCCTACGCCGTACCCTCACCCGTACCCTAACCCGTACCCTAATCCGTACCCTAACCCTAACCCTAACTCTAACCTTAACCCATACCCTACGCCGTACCATAACCCGTACCCTAACCCGTATCCTAAGCCGTACCCTAACCCTAACCAATACCGTACGCAGTACGCTCACCCGTAACCTAACCCGTACCCTAAGCCGTACCCTAACCCTATCCCTAACCCTAGCCCTACCCCTAACCCATACCTTACGCCGTACCCTCACCCGTACCCTAACCCTTATCCTAAGCAGTGCCCTAACCCTAACCAATACCCTACGCAGTACCCTCACCCGTACCCTCACCCGTACCCTAAGCCGTACCCTAACCCTAACCCTAACCCTAACCCTAACCCATACGCTATGCTGTACCCTCACCCGTACCCTAACCCGTATCCTAAGCTGTACCCTAACCCTAACACTAACCCTAAGCCATACGCTACGCCGTACCCTCACCCGTATCCTAAGCCGTACCCTAACCCTAACCCTAACCCTAACCCATACGCTACGCCGTACCCTCACCCGTATCCTAAGCTGTACCCTAACCCTAACCCTAACCCTAACCTAACCCGTACCCTAAACCAATCCGTAACCCTAAAATTAACCCTAACCCTAACCCTAACCCATACCCTACGCCGTACCCTCACCCGTACTCTAACCCTAACCCTAAGCCGTACCCTAACCCTTAAACTATACCTTACGCCCTAACCTCACTCGTACCCTAACACGTACCCTAAGCCGTACCCTAACCCTAACCCATACGCTACGCCGTAACCTCACCCGTATCCTAAGCCGTACCCTAACACTAACCCTAACCCTAACCCTAACCCTAACCCCTACCCTACGCCGTACCCTCACCCGTACCCTATCCCATACCCTAAGCCGTACCCTAACCCTAACACTAACCCTAACCCTAACCCTAAACTACCCTTGACTGCTTTTGCCTCCATTAGATTTCCTAAGCACTAGTGTTTTAAGGAACAGGTTAAAAAGAAAATCCTAATGTGATTTTTTTTAAATGTGTTTATTTTTTATCTTATCCTAGTGACTAAAATCTTCTCCATGGCTGAACCCCAAATAATATTCCTTTACGTGCTAAGTGGTATCTAGAGAGTGGGATCGGTTTAATAAGTACCCTAATCCTAACGTGTACCCTAACCCTAACCCATACAGCAACCCTAACGCGTACCCTAACCCTAACCGAAACCCTAACACTAACACGTACGCTAATCCTAACCCGTACCCTAAACCAATCACTAACGCTAAAACTAACCCTAACCCTAACCCTAACCCATACCCTACGCCGTACCCTCACCCGTACTCTAACCCGTACCCTAAGCCGTACCCTAACCCTAACCCTAACCCATACCCTACAACGTACCCACACACTTACCCTAAACTGTACCCTAAGCCGTACCCTAACCCTAACCCTAACCCTAAACTATACCTTACGCCCTACCCTCACTTGTACCCTAACCCGTATCCTAAGCCATACCCTAACCCTAACCCTAACCCTAGCCCTAACCCTAACCCATACCCAACGCCGTACCCTCACACGTACCCTAACGCGTACCCTAGGCCGTACCCTAACCCTAACCGTAACCCTAACCCATACCCTACGCAGTAACCGCACATGTATCCTAACCCGTACCCTAAGCCGTACCCTAACCCTAACCAATACCCTACGCAGTACCCTCACCCATACCCTCACCCGTACCCTAAGCCATACCCTAAACCTAACCCTAACCCTAACCCTAACCCTAACCCCTACCCTACGCCGTACCCTCACCCGTACCCTATCCCATACCCTAAGCCGTACCCTAACCCTAACACTAACCCTATCCCTAACCCTAAACTACCCTTGACTGCTTTTGCCTCCATTAGATTTCCTAAGCACTAGTGTTTTAAGGAACAGGTTAAAAAGAAAATCCTACTGTGCTTTATTTATAATGTGTTTATTCTTTATCTTATCCTAGTGACTAAAATCTTCTCCATGGCTGGACCCCAAATAATATTCCTTTACGTGCTAAGTGGTATCTAGAGAGTGGGATAGGTTTAATAAATACCCTAAACCTAACATGTACCCTAACTCTAACCCATACCCTAATCCTAACTCGTACCCTAACCCTAACCCTAACCCTAACCCTAACCCTAACCTGTATCCTAAGCCGTACCCTAACCCTAACCCTAACCCTAACCTATACCCTACGCCCTACCCTCACTCGTACCCTAACCCATACCCTAAGCCGTACCCTAACCCTAACCCTAACCCTAACCCTATCCCTATCCCTAACCCTAACCCATACCCTATGCCGTACCCTAAACCGTACCCTAACACGTATCCTAAGCCGTACCCTAAGCTGTACCCTAACCCTAACCCTAACCCTAACCCATACCCTACGCCGTACCCTCACACGTACCCTCACCCGTACCCTAAGCCGTACCCTAAACCTAACCCTAACCCTAACCCTAATCCGAAACCTAACCCTAACCCTAACCCATACCCTACGCCATACTCTCACCCGTACCCGAACCTATACCCTAAGCCGTACCGTAACCTTAAACCTAACCCTAACCCTAACCCATACCCTACGCCTACCCTCACACTTACCCTAAACTGTACCCTAAGGCCTACCCTAAACCTAACCCTAACCCTAACCCTAACCCATACTCTATGCCGTACACTAACCCGTGCACTCACCCGTACCCTAAGCCGTACCCTATCTCTAACCCTAACCCTAACACTAACCCTAAACTACCTTTGACTGCATTTGCCTCCAATAGATTTCCTAAGAACTAGTGTTTTAAGGAAAAGGTTTAAAAGAAAATCCTAATGTGATTTCTTTATAGTGTGTGTATTCTTTATCTTATCCTAGTGTCTAAAATCTTCTCCATGGCTGGACCGCAAGTAATATTCCTTTACGTGCTACGTGGTATCTAGAGAGTTGGGTAGGTTTTATAAATACCCTAACCCTAACGTGTACCCTAACCCTTACCCATAACCTAAGCCTAACACGTACCCTAATCCTAACCCGTACCCTAAACCGAGCCCTAACCCTAAAATTAACCCTAACCCTAACTCTAACCCATGCCCTACACCGTACCCTAACCCATTCCCTAAGCCGTACCCTAAGCCGTACCTTAACCCTAACCCTAACCCTAAGCAACCCTTGACTGCTTCCGCCTCCAATAGATTTCCTAAGCACTAGTGTTTTAAGGAACAGGTGAAAGAGACAATCCTAATGTGATTTCTTTATAATGTGTGTGTTCCCTATCTTATCCTAGTAACTAAAATGTTCTCCATGGCTAGACCCCAAATAATATCCCTTTACATGCTATGTGGTATCTAGAGAGTGGGATACGTTTAATAAATACCCTAACCCTAATGCGCACCCTAACTCTAACACACACCATAACCCTAACACGTACCCTAATCTTAACCTGTACCCTAAACGTAGCCCTAACGCTAAAACTAACTATAGCACTAACCTTAACCCATACCCTACGCCGTACCCTCTCCCGTACTCTAACCCGTACTCTAAGCCGTACTCTAACCCTAATCGTAACACTAACCTAACCCATAGACTACGCCATACCCCCACCCGTACCCTAACCCATACCATAAGCCGTACCCTAACCCTAACGCTAAACCTAACCCTAACCCATACACTACGCCGCACCCTCACACGTACCCTGACCCGTACCCTAACCCGTACCCTAAGCCGTACCCTAACCCTAACACTAACCCTAACCTATACCCTATGCCGTACCCTCACCCGTACCCTATCCCGTACCCTAAGCTGTACCCTAACCCTAACCCTAACCCTAACCCTAACACTAACCCATACCCTACGCCGTACCCTCACCTGTACCCTAAACCGTATCCTAAGCCGTACCCTAACCCTAACCAATACCCTACGCAGTACCCTCACCCATACCCTCACCCGTACCCTAAGCCGTACCCTAACCCTAACACTAACACTAACCCTAACCCTAACCCTAACCCTAAACTACCCTTGACTGCTTTTGCCTCCATTAGATTTCCTAAGCACTAGTGTTTTAAGGAACATGTTAAAAAGAAAATCCTAATGTATTTTTTTTGTAATGTGTTTATTCTTTTTCTTATCCTAGTGACTAAAATCTTCTCCATGGCTGGACCCCAAATAATATTCCTTTACGTGCTAAGTGGTATCTAGAGAGTGGGATAGGTTTAATAAATACCCTAATCCTAACGTGTACCCTAACCCTAACCCATACCCTAACCCTAACACGTCCCCTAACCCTAACACGTACGCTAATCCTAAACCGTACCCTAAACCAATCCCTAACCCTAAAACTAACCCTAACCCTAACCCTAACCCTAACCCATACCCTACGCTGTACCCGCACCCGTACAGTAACCCGTACCCTAAGCCATACCCTAACCCTAACCCTAACGCTAACCATACACTACAACGTACCCTCACGCTTAGCCTAAAGCGTACCCTAAGCCGTACCCTAACCCTAACCTTAACCCTAAACTATACCTTAAGCCCTACCCTCACTCTTACCCTAAACCGTACCCTAAGCCGTACCCTAACCCTAACCCTAGCCCTAACCCTAACCCATACCCTACGCTGTACCCTCACACGTACCCTATTCCATATCCTAAGCCGTACCCTAACCCTAACACTAACCCTAAGCCTAACCCTAAACTACCCTTGACTGCTTTTGCCTCCACTAGATTTCCTAAGCACTAGTGTTTTAAGGAACAGGTTAAAAAGAAAAAGTTAATGTGATTTTTTTATAAAGTGTTTATTCTTTATCTTATCCTAGTGACTAAAATCTTCTCCATGGCTGGACCCCAAATAATATTCCTTTACGTGCTAAGTGGTATCTAGAGTGGGATAGGTTTAATAAATACCCTAATCCTAACGTGTACCCTAACCCTAACCCATACCCTAATCCTAACGCGTACCCTAACCCTAACCCAAACCCTAATCCTTACACGTACGCTAATCCTAACCCGTACCCTAAACCAATCCCTAACCCTAAAACTAACCCTAACCCTAACCCTAACCCTAACCCTAACCCTAAACTACCCTTGACTGCTTTTGCCTCCATTAGATTTCCTTAGCACTAGTGTTTTAAGGAACAGGTTAAAAAGAAAATCCGAATGTGATTTTTTTATAATGTGTTTATTCTTTATCTTATCCTAGTGACTAAAATCTTCTCCATGGCTGGACTCCAAATAATATTCCTTTACGTGCTAAGTGGTATCCAGAGAGTGGGATAGGTTTAATAAATACCCTAATCCTAACGTGTACCCTAACCCTAACCCATACCTTAAACCTAACGCGTACCCTAACCCTAACCCAAACCCTAACCCTAACACGTACGCTAATCCTAACCCGTACCCTAAACCAATCCATAACCCTAAAACTAACCCTAACCCTAACCCTAACCCTAACCCTAACCCTAACCCATACCCTACGCCATACCCTAAACCATACCCTAACACGTATCCTAAGCCGTACCCTAACCCTAACCAATACCCTATGCAGTACCCTCACCCGTACACTCACCCGTACCCTAAGCCTTACCCTAACCCTAACCCTAACCCTAGCCATAACCCTAACCCATACCCTACGCCGTACCCTCACACTTACCCTAACGCGTAGCCTAAGACGTACCCTAACCCTAACCCTAACCCTAACCCATACCCTACGACGTAACCGCACACGTATCCTAACCCGTACCCTACGCCGTACCCTAAACCTAACCCTAACCCTCACCCTAACCCTCACCCGTAACCTAACCCGTACCCTAAGCCGTACCCTAAACCTAACCCTAACCCTAACCCATACGCTATGCCGTACCCTCACCCGTACCCTCACCCGTACCCTAACCTGTATCCTAAGCCGTACCCTAACCCTAACCTTAACCCTAACCTATACCCTACGCCGTACACTCACGCGTACCCTAACCCGTACGCTAAGCCGTAACCTAACCCTAACCCTAACCCTTACGCTACGCCGTACCCTCACACGTACCGTAACCCGTATCCTAAGCCGTACCGTAACCCTAACCCTAACCCTAAACTATACCCTACGCCGTACCCTCAACCGTTCCCTAACCCATAACATAAGCCATACCGTAACCCTAACCCTAACCCTAACCCTAACCCGTACCCTACGCCGTACCCTCACCCGTACCCTATCCCATACCCTAAGCCGTACCCTAACCCTAACCCTAACCCTAACCCTAACCCTAAACTACCCTTGACTGCTTTTGCCTCCATTAGACTTCCTAAGCACTAGTGTTTTAAGGAACAGGTTAAAAAGAAAATCCTAATGTGATTTTTTTATAATGTGTTTATTCTTTATCTTATCCTAGTGAGTAAAATCTTCTCCATGGCTGGACCCCAAATAATATTCCTTTACGTGCTAAGTGGTACCTAGAGAGTGGGGTAGGTTTAATAAATACCCTAATCCTAACGTGTACCCTAACCCCTACCCTAGCCCTAACGCGTACCCTAACCCTAACCCAAACCCTAACCCTAACACGTACACTAATCCTAAACCGTACCCTAAACCAATCCCTAACCCTAAAACTAACCCTAACCCAAACCCTAACCCAAACCCATACCTTACGCCGTATCCTCACCTGTACCCTAACCCGTATCCTAAGCCGTACCCTAAGCCGTACCCTAACCCTAACGCTAAACCTAAGCCTAACCCATACCCTACGCCGCACCCTCACACGTACCCTTACCCGTAACCTAAACCGTACCCTAAGCCGTACCCTAACCCTAACACTAAACCTAACCCTCACCCATACCCTACGCCGTACCCTCACCCGTACCCTAACCCATACCCTAAGATGTACCCTAAACCTAACCCTATCCCTAACCCATAAACTACGATGTACACTCACCCGTAGCCTCACCCGTATCCTAAACAGTACCCTAACCATAATCCTAACCCTAACCCATAATCTACGCCATAACCTCACCCATACCCTAACATGTACCCTAAGACTTAACCTAACCCTAACACTACATCTAACCCTAAACCTAACCCCTGCCCTACGCCGTACCCTCATCCATACCCTAACCTGTACCCTAAGCCATACTCTAACCCTAACCCTAAACCTAACCCATACCCTATGCCGTACCGTCACCCGTACTCTAAGCCGTACCCTAACCCTAACCCTAACCCTAACCCATACGCTACCCCGTAGCCTCACCCGTACCCTAACCCGTATCCTAAGCCGTACCCTAACCCTAACCCTAACCCTAAACTATACCTTACGCCCTACCCTCACTCGTACCCTAACCCGTACCCTAAGCCGTACCCTAACCCTAAACATAACCCTAGCCCGAACCCTAACCTATACCCTACGCCGTACCTTCACACGTACCCTAACGCGTACCCTAAGCCGTACCCTAACCCTAACCATAACCCTAACCCATACGCTAAGCCGTACCCTCACCCGTACCCTAACCCGTACCCTAACCCTAACCCTAAACCCTACCCTACGCCGTACCCTCACCCGTACCCTATCCCATACCCTAAGCCGTACCCTAACTCTAACACTAACCCTAACCCTAAACTACCCTTGACTGCTTTTGCCTCCATTAGATTTCCTAAGCACTAGTGTTTTAAGGAACAGGTTAAAAAGAAAATGTTAATGTGATTTTTTTATAATGTGTTTATTCTTTATCTTATCCTAGTGACTAAAATCTTCTCCATGGCTGGACCCCAAATAATATTCCTTTACGTGCTAAGTGGTATCTAGAGAGTGGGATAGGTTTAATAAATACCCTAATCCTAACGTGTAACCTAACCCTAACCCATAACCTAATCCTAACGCGTACCCTAACCCTAACCCAAACCCTAATCCTAACACGTACGCTAATCCTAACCCGTACCCTAAACCAATCCCTAACCCTAAAACTAACCCTAACCCTAACCCTAACCCTAAACTACCCTTGACTGCTTTTGCCTCCATTAGATTTCCTTAGCACTAGTGTTTTAAGGAACAGGTTAAAAAGAAAATCCGAATGTGATTTTTTTATAATGTGTTTATTCTTTATCTTATCCTAGTGACTAAAATCTTCTCCATGGCTGGACCCCAAATAATATTCGTTTACGTGCTAAGTGGTATCTAGAGAGTGGGATAGGTTTAATAAATACCGTAATCCTAACGTGTACCCTAACCCTAACCCATACCCTAACCCAAACCCTAACCGTAACACGTACGCTAATCCTAACCCGTACCTTAAACCAATCCCTAACCTTAAAACTAACCCTAACCCTAACGCTAACCCATACCCTACGCCGTACCCTCACCCATACCCTAACCCGTATCCTAAGCCGTACCCTAACCCTAACCAATACCCTACGCAGTACCCTCACCCGTACCCTCAACCGTACCCTAAGCCATACCCTAACCCTAACCCTAAACCTAACCCTGACCCCTACCGTACGCCGTAGCCTCACCCGTACCCTATACCATACCCTAAGCCGTACCCTAACCCTAACACTAACCCTAACCCTAACCCCAACCCTAAACTACCCTTGACTGCTTTTGCCTCCATTAGATTTCCTAAGCACTAGTGTTTTAAGGAACAGGTTAAAAAGAAAATCCTAATGTGATTTTTTTATAATGTGCTTATTCTTTATCTTATCGTAGTGACTAAAATCTTCTCCATGGCTGGACCCCAAATAATATTCCTTTACGTGCTAAGTGGTATCTAGAGAGTGGGATAGGTTTAATAAATACCCTAATCCTAACGCGTACCCTAACCCTAACCCATACCCTAACCCTAACGCGTACCCTAACCCTAACCCAAACCCTAACCCTAAGACATACGCTAATCCTAACCCGTACCCTAAACCAATCCCTAACCCTAACCCTAACCCTAACCCATACCTTACGCCGTACCCTCACCCATACCCTAACCCGTACCTAAGCCGTACCCTAACCCTAACCCTAAACCTAACCCTAAATCATAGCCTACGCCGTACCGTAACCCGTACCCTAACCCGTATCCTAAGCCGTACCCTAATCCTAACCAATACACTACGCAGTACCCTCACCCGTACCCTCACCCGTACCCTAAGCCGTACCCTAACCCTAACCCTAACCCTAACCCTAACCCTAACCTATACCCTACGCCGTACCCTCACCCGTACCCTAAACCGTACCCTAAGCCGTACCCTAACCCTAACCCTAACCCATACCCTACGCCGTACCCTAACCTGTATCCTAAGCTGTACCCTAACCCTAACCCTAACCCTAACCGTAACCCTAACCCATACCCTACGCCGTACCCTAACCCGTACCCTAACCCGTATCCTAAGCCGTACCCTAACCCTAACCAATACCCTACGCAATACCCTCACCCGTACCCTAACCCGTACCCTAAGCCGTACCCTAACCCTAACCCTAAACCTAACCCTAAATCATAGCCTACGCCGTACCGTAACCCGTACCCTAACCCGTATCCTAAGCCGTGCCCTAACCCTAACCCTAACCCTAGCCCTACCCCTAACTCATACCCTACGCCATACCCTCACACGTACCCTAACGCGTACCCTAAGCCGTACCCTAACCCTAACCCTAAAACTAACCCGTACCCTACGCCGTAACCGCACACGTATCCTAACCCGTACCCTAAGCCGTACACTAACCCTAACCATAACCCTAATCCATACGCTACGCCGTACCCTCACCCGTACCCTAACCCGTACCCTAAGCCGTGCTCTAACCCTAACCCTAACCCTAACCCTAACCCATACCCTACGAAGTACCCTAACCCGTACCCTAACCCATACCCTACGCCGTACCCTAACCTGTATCCTAAGCCGTACCCTAACCCTAACGAATACCCTACGCAGTACCCTCACCCGTACCCTCACCCGTACACTAAGCCGTACCCTAACCCTAACCCTAAGCCTAACCCGTACCCTATGCCGTACCCTCACACGTACCCTAACCCGTAACCTAAGCTGTACCCTAACCCTAACCCTAACCCTAACCGTAACCCTAACCCATACCCTACACCATACCCTAACCCGTACCCTAACCCGTATCCTAAGCCGTACCCTAACCCTAACCAATACCCTACGCAATACCCTCACCCGTACCCTAACCCGTACCCTAAGCCGTACCCTAACCCTAACCCTAAACCTAACCCTAAATCATAGCCTACGCCGTACCGTAACCCGTACCCTAACCCGTATCCTAAGCCGTGCCCTAACCCTAACCCTAACCCTAGCCCTACCCCTAACTCATACCCTACGCCGTACCCTCACACGTACCCTAACGTGTACCCTAAGCCGTACCCTAACCCTAACCCTAAAACTAACCCGTACCCTACGCCGTAACCGCACACGTATCCTAACCCGTACCCTAAGCCGTACACTAACCCTAACCATAACCCTAACCCATACGCTACGCCGTACCCTCACACGTACCCTAACCCGTACCCTAAGCCGTGCTCTAACCCTAACCCTAACCCTAACCCTAACCCATAACCTACGAAGTACCCTAAACCGTACCCTAACCCGTACCCTAAGCTGTACCCTAAACCTAACCCTAAGCCTAACCCATACGCTACGCCGTACCCTCACCCGTACCCTAACCCGTATCCTAAGCCGTACCCTAAGCCTAACCAATACCCTACGCAGTACCCTCACCCGTACCCTCAACCGTACCCTAAGCCATACCCTAACCCTAACCCTAACCCTAACCCTGACCCCTACCGTACGCCGTAGCCTCACCCGTACCGTAACCCGTATCCTAAGCCGTACCCTAACCGTAACCAATACCCTATGCAGTACCCTCACCTGTACCCTCACCCGTACCCTAAGCCGTACCCTAACCCTAACCCTAACCCTAATCCTAATCCGTACCCTACGCCGTACCCTCACCCGTACCCTATTCCATACCCTAAGCCATACCCTAACCCTAACACTAACCCTAACCCTAACCTTAACCCTAAACTACCCTTGACTGCTTTTGCCTCCATTAGATTTCCTAAGCACTAGTGTTTTAAGGAACAGGTTAAAAAGAAAATCCTAATGTGATTTTTTTATAATGTGTTTATTCTTTATCTTATCCTAGTGACTAAAATCTTCTCCATGGCTGGACCCCAAATAATATTCCTTTACGTGCTAAGTGTTATCTAGAGAGTGGGATAGGTTTAACAAATACCCGAATCCTAACGTGTACCCTAACCCTAACCCATACCCTAACCCTAACGCGTACCCTAACCCTAACCCAAACCCTAACCCTAACACGTATGCTAATCCTAACCCGTACCCTAAACCAATCCCTAACCCTAACCCTAACCCTAACCCATACCTTATGCTGTACCCTCACCCGTACCCTAACCCGTACCCTAAGCCGTACCTTAACCCTAACCCTAACCGTAAACTATACCTTACGCCCTACCCTCACTCGTACCCTAACCCTTACCCTAACCCGTACCCTAAACCTAACCCTAACCCTAGCCCTAACCCTAACCCCTACCCTACGCCGTACCCTCACCCGTACCCTAACCCATACCCTAAGCTGTACCCTAACCCTAACCCTAACCCATACCCTACGCCGTACCCTAACCCGTACCCTAACCCATATCCTAAGCCGTACCCTAACCCTAACCAATACCCTACGCAGTACCCTCACCCGTACCCTAAGCCGTACCCTAACCCTAACCCTAACCCCTACCCTACGCCGTACCCTCACCCGTGCCCTATCCCATACCCTAAGCCGTACCCTAACCCTAACACTAACCCTAACCCTAAACCTAACCCTAAATTACCCTTGACTGCTTTGCCTCCATTAGATTTCCTAAGCACTAGTGTTTTAAGGAACAGGTTAAAAAGTAAATCCTAATGTGATTTTTTTATAATGTGTTTAATGTATATCTTATCCTAGTGACTAAAATCTTCTCCATGGCTGGACCCCAAATAATATTCGTTTACGTGCTAAGTGGTATCTAGAGAGTGGGATAGGTTTAATAAATACCCTAATCCTAACGTGTACCCTAACCCTAACCCATACCCTAACCCAAACCCTAACCGTAACACGTACGCTAATCCTAACCCGTACCTTAAACCAATCCCTAACCTTAAAACTAACCCTAACCCTAACCCTAACCCATACCCTACGCCGTACTCTCACCCGTACCCTAACCCGTACCCTAGGCCGTACCCTAACCCTAACACAAACCCTAACCCTAACACGTACGCTAATCCTAAACCATACCCTAAACCAATCCCTAACCCTAAAACTAACCCTAACCCAAACCCTAACGCTAACCCATACCCTACGCCGTGCCCTCACCCGTACCCTAACCCGTATCCTAAGCCGTACCCTAACCCTAACCAATACCCTACGCAGTACCCTCACCCGTACCCTCAACCGTACCCTAAGCCATACCCTAATCCTAACCCTAAACCTAACCCTGACCCCTACCGTACGCCGTAGCCTCACCCGTACCCTATACCATACCCTAACCTGTACCCTAACCCTAACACTAACCCTAACCCTAGCCCCAACCCTAAACTACCCTTGACTGCTTTTGCCTCCATTAGATTTCCTAAGCACTAGTGTTTTAAGGAACAGGTTAAAAAGAAAATCCTAATGTGATTTTTTTATAATGTGCTTATTCTTTATCTTATCCTAGTGACTAAATTCTTCTCCATGGCTGGACCCCAAATAATATTCCTTTACGTGCTAAGTGGTATCTAGAGAGTGGGATAGGTTTAATAAATACCCTAATCCTAACGTGTACCCTAACCCTAACCCATACCCTAACCCTAACGCGTACCCTAACCCTAACCCAAACCCTAACCCTAAGACATACGCTAATCCTAACCCGTACCCTAAACCAATCCCTAACCCTAACCCTAACCCTAACCCATACCTTACGCCGTACCCTCACCCGTACCCTAACCCGTACCCTAAGCCATACATTAACCCTAACCCTAACCGTAAACTATACCTTACGCCCTACACTCACTCGTACCCTAACCCTTACCCTAACCCGTACCCTACACCTAACCCTAACCCTAACCCTAACCCTAACCCCTACCCTACGCCTTACCCTCACCTGTACCCTATCCCATACCCTAAGCCGTACCCTAACCCTAACCCTAACCCTAACCCTAAATTACCCTTGACTGCTTTGCCTCCATTAGATTTCCTAAGCACTAGTGTTTTAAGGAAAAGGTTAAAAAGTAAATCCTAATGTGATTTTTTTATAATGTGTTTATTCTTTATCTTATCCTAGTGACTAAAATCTCCATGGCTGGACCCCAAATAATATTCGTTTACGTGCTAAGTGGTATCTAGAAAGTGGGATAGGTTTAATAAATACCCTAATCCTAACGTGTACCCTAACCCTAACCCATACCCTAACCCAAACCCTAACCGTAACACGTACGCTAATCGTAACCCGTACCTTAAACCAATCCCTAACCTTAAAACTAACCCTATCCCTAACCCTAACCCATACCCTACGCCGTACCCTCACCCGTACCCTAACCCGTACCCTAAGCCGTACGCTAACCCTAAACCTAACCCGAACCCATACCCTACAACCTACCTTCTCACTTACCCTAAACCGTACCCTAAGCTGTAACCTAACCCTAACCCTAACCCTAAACTATACCTTACGCCCTACCCTCACTCATACCCTAACCCGTACCCTAAGCCGTACCCTAACCCTATCCCTAACCCTAGCCCTACCCCTAACCCATAACCTACGCCGTACCCTCACCCGTACCCTAACCCTTATCCTAAGCCGTACCCTAACCCTAACCAATACCCTACGCATTACCCTCACCCATACCTTCACCCGTACACTAAGCCGTACCCTAACCCTAAACCTAACCCTAACCCTAACCCATACGCTATGCCGTACCCTCACCCGTACCCTAAACCGTATCCTAAGCCGTACCCTAACCCTAATCCTAACCCTAACCTATACCCTACGCCGTACCCTCACCCGTACCCTAACCCGTACCCTAAGCCGTAGCCTAACCCTAACCGTAACCCTAACCCATACCCTACGCCGTACCCTAACCCGTACCCTAACCCGTATCCTAAGCCGTACCCTAACCCTAACCAATACCCTACGCCGTACCCTCACCCGTACGCTATCCCATACCCTACGCCGTACCCTAACCTGCATCCTAAGCCGTACCCTAACCCTAACCAATACCCTACGCAGTACCCTCACCCGTACCCTAACCCGTACCCTAAGCCGTACCCTAACCCTAACCCTAACGCGAACCCATACCCTACAACGTACCCTCACACTTACCCTAAACCGTACCCTAAGCCGTATCCTAACCCTAACCCTAACCCTAAACTATACCTTACGCCCTGCCCTCACTCGTACCCTAACCCGTACCCTAAGACGTACCCTAACCCTAACCCTAATCCTAGCCGTACCCCTAACCCATACCCTACGCCGTACCCTCACACGTACCCTAACGCGTACCCTAAGCCCTACCCTAACCCTAACCCTAAAACTAACCCGTACCCTACGCCGTAACCGCACACGTATCCTAACCCGTATCCTAAGCTGTACCTTAAACCTAACCCTAACCCTAACCCATACGCTACGCCGTACCCTCAGCCGTACCCTAACCCGTACCCTAAGCCGTGCCCTAACCCTAACCCTAACCCTAACCCTAACTGTAACCCATACCCTACGACGTACCCTAACCTGTACCCTAACCCGTACCCTAAGCCGTACCCTAACCCTAACCCTAAGCCTAACCCATACGCTACGCCGTACCTTCACCCGTACCCTAACCCGTATCCTAAGCCGTACCCTAACCCTAACCCTAACCCTAACCTATACCTTACGCCGTACCCTCACCCGTACCCTAAACCGTACCCTAAGCCGTACCCTAACCCTAACCCTAACCCTAACCCTAACCCTAACCCTAACCCATACCCTACGCCGTACCCTAATCTGTACCCTAACCCGTATCCTAAGCCGTACCCTAACCCTAACCAATACCCTACGCAGTACCCTCACCCGTACCCTAAGCCGTACCCTAACCCTAACCCTAACCCTAACCCCTACCGTACGCCGTTCCTTCACCCGTACCCTATCCCATACCCTAACCCGTACCTTAACCCTAACCCTAACCCTAACCCTAACCCTAACCCTAAACTACCCTTGACTGCTTTTGTCTCCATTAGATTGCCTAAGCACTAGTGTTTTAAGGAACAGGTTAAAAAGAAAATCCTAATGTGATTTTTTTATAATGTGTTTATTCTTTATCTTATCCTAGTGACTAAAATCTTCTCATGGCTGGACACCAAATAATATTCCTTTACGTGCTAAGTGGTATCTAGAGAGTGGGGTAGGTTTAATAAATACCCTAATCCTAACGTGTACCCTAACCCTTACCCTAGCCCTAACGCGTACCCTAACCCTAACACAAACCCTAACCCTAACACGTACGCTAATACTAAACCATACACTAAAACAATCCCTAACCCTAAAACTAACCCTAACCCAAACCCTAACGGTAACCCATACCCTACGCCGTACCCTCACCCGAACCCTAACCCGTACCCTAAACCTAACACTATCCCTAACCCATACCCTACAACGTACCCTCACACTTACACTAAACCTTACCCTAAGCCGTACCCTAACCCTAACCCTAACCCTAAACTACACTTTACGCCCTACACTCACTAGTACCCTAACCCGTACACTAAGTCGTAACCTAACCCTAACCCTAACCCTAGCCCTAACCCTAACCCATACCCTACGCCATACCCTCACACGTACCCTAACGCGTACCCTAAGCCATACCCTAACTCTAACCCTAACCCTAACCCTGACCCCTACCGTACGCCGTAGCCTCACCCGTACCCTATACCATACCCTAAGCCGTACCCTAACACTAACCCTAACCCTAACCCTAACCCTAAACTCCCCTTGACTGCTTTTGCCTCCATTAGATTTCCTAAGCACTAGTGTTTTAAGGAACAGGTTAAAAAGAAAATCCTAATGTGATTTTTTTATAATGTGTTTATTCTTTATCTTATCCTAGTGACGAAAATCTTCTCCATGGCTGGACCCCAAATAATATTCCTTTACGTGCTAAGTGGTATCTAGAGAGTGGGATAGGTTTAATAAATACCCTAATCCTAACGTGTACCCTAATCCTAACCCATACCCTAACCCTAACGCGTACGCTAACCCTAACCCAAACCCTAACCCTAACACGTACGCTAATCCTAACCCGTACCCTAAACCAATCCCTAACCCTAACCCTAACCCTAACCCATACCCTACACCGTACCCTCACCCGTACCCTAACCCGTACCCTAAGCCGTACCCTAACCCTAACCCTAACCCTAACCCTAACCCATACCCTACAACGTACCCTCACAGTTACCCTAAACCATACCCTAAGCCGTACCTTAACCCTAACCCTAACCGTAAACTATACCTTACGCCCTACCCTCACTGGTACCCTAACCCTTACCCTAACCCGTACCCTAACCCTAACCCTAGCCCTAACCCTAACCCATACCCTATGCCGTACCCTCACACGTACCCTAACCCATACCCTAAGCTGTACCCTAACCCTAACCCTAACCCTAACTCTAACCCATACCCTACGTCGTAACCTAACCCGTACCCTAACTCGTATCCTAAGCCGTACCCTAACCCTAAACAATACCCTACGCAGTACCCTCACCCGTACCCTAAGCCGTACCCTAACCCTAACCCTAACCCTAACCCTAACCCCTACCCTACGCCGTACCCTCACCCGTACCCTATCCCATACCCTAAGCCGTACCCTAACCCTAACACTAACCCTAACCCTAACCCTAACCCTAAACTACCCTTGACTGCTTTTGCCTCCATTAGATTTCCTAAGCACTAGTGTTTTAAGGAACAGGTTAAAAAGAAAATCCTAATGTGATTTTTTTATAATGTGTTTATTCTTTATCTTATCCTAGTGACGAAAATCTTCTCCATGGCTGGACCCCAAATAATATTCCTTTACGTGCTAAGTGGTATCTAGAGAGTGGGATAGGTTTAATAAATACCCTAATCCTAACGTGTACCCTAACCCTAACCCATACCCTAACCCTAATGCGTACCCTAACCCTAACCCAAACCCTAACCCTAACACGTATGCTAATCCTAACCCGTACCCTAAACCAATCCCTAACCCTAAAACTAACCCTAACCCTAACCCTAACCCTAACCCATACCCTACAACGTACCCTCACACTTACCCTAAACCATACCCTAAGCCGTAACCTAACCCTAACCTTAACCCGAAACCAAACCTTACGCCCTACCCTCACTCGTACCCTAACCGATACCCTAAGCTGTACCCTAACCTTAACCCTAACCCTAGCCCTAACCCTATCCCATACCCTACGCGGTACTCTCAAACGTACCCTAACGCGTACCCTAAGCCGTACCCTAACCCTAACCCATACCCTACGCCGTAACCGCACATATATCCCAACCCGTACCCTAAGCCGTACCCTAACCCTAACCCTTACCCTAATCCATACGCTACGCCATACCCTCACCCGTACCCTAAACCGTATCCTAAGCCGTACCCTAACCCTAACCCTAACCCTAACCTATACCCTACGCCGGACCCTCACCCGTACCCTAACCTGTACCCTAAGCCGTACCCTAACCCTAACCCATACACTATGCTGTACCCTAACCCGTACCCTAACCCTTATCCTAAGCCGTACCCTAACCCTAACCAATACCCTACGCAGTACCCTCACCCATACCCTCACCCGTACCCTAAGCCGTACCCTCACCCTAACCCTAACCCTAACCCTAACCCATACCCTACGCCGTACCCTAACCCGTACCCTAACCCGTATCCTAAGCCGTACCCATCCCTAACCAATACCCTATGCAGTACCCTGACCCGTATCCTCACCCGTAACTTAAGCCATACCCCAACCCTAACCCTAACCCTAACCTATACCCTACGCCGTACCCTAACCCGTACCCAAACCCGTATCCTAAGCCGTACCCTAACCCTAACCAATACCCTACGCAGTACCCTCACCCGTACCCTCACCCGTACCCTAACCCTAACCCTAACCCTAACCCTAACCCTAACCCTAACCCCTACCCTACGCCGTACCCTCACCCGTACCCTATCCCATACCCTAAGCCGTACCCTAACCCTAACACTAACCCTAACCCTAACCCTAAACTACCCTTGACTGCTTTTGTCTCCATTAGATTTCCTAAGCACTAGTGTTTTAAGGAACAGGTTAAAAAGAAAATCCTAATGTGATTTTTTTATAATGTGTTTATTCTTTATCTTATCCTAGTGACTAAAATCTTCTCCATGGCTGGACCCCAAATAATATTCCTTTACGTGCTAAGTGGTATCTAGAGAGTGGGATAGGTTTAATAAATACCCTAATCCTAACGTGTACCCTAACCCTAACCCTAACCCTAACCCTAACCCTCACCCGTACCCTAAGCCGTACCCTAAACCTAACCCTAACCCTAACCCTAATCCGAAACCTAACCCTAACCCTAACCCATACCCTACGCCATACTCTCACCCGTACCCGAACCTATACCCTAAGCCGTACCGTAACCTTAAACCTAACCCTAACCCTAACCCATACCCTACGCCTACCCTCACACTTACCCTAAACTGTACCCTAAGGCCTACCCTAAACCTAACCCTAACCCTAACCCTAACCCATACTCTATGCCGTACACTAACCCGTGCACTCACCCGTACCCTAAGCCGTACCCTATCTCTAACCCTAACCCTAACACTAACCCTAAACTACCTTTGACTGCATTTGCCTCCAATAGATTTCCTAAGAACTAGTGTTTTAAGGAAAAGGTTTAAAAGAAAATCCTAATGTGATTTCTTTATAGTGTGTGTATTCTTTATCTTATCCTAGTGACTAAAATCTTCTCCATGGCTGGACCCCAAATAATATTCCTTTACGTGCTAAGTGGTATCTAGAGAGTGGGGTAGGTTTAATAAATACCCTAATCCTAACGTGTACCCTAACCCTAACCCATACCCTAACCCTAACGCGTACCCTAACCCTAACCCAAATCCTAACCCTAACACGTATGCTAATCCTAACCCGTACCCTAAACCAATCCCTAACCCTAAAACTAACCCTAACCCTAACCCTACCCTAACCCATAACCTACAACGTACCCTCACACGTACCCTAAACCGTACCCTAAGCCGTAACCTAACCCTAACCTTAACCCGAAACTATACCTTACGCCCTACCCTCACTCATACCCTAACCCATACCCTAAGCTGTACCCTAACCTTAACCCTAACCCTAGCCCTAACCCTATCCCATACCCTACGCGGTACTCTCAAACGTACCCTAACGCGTACCCTAAGCCGTACCCTAACCCTAACCCATACCCTATGCCGTAACCGCACACATAACCCAACCCATACCCTAAGCGGTACCCTAACCCTAAACCTAACCCTAACCCATAGGCTACGCCATACCCTCACCCGTACCCTAAACCGTATCCTAAGCCGTGCCCTAACCCTAACCCTAACCCTAACATATACCCTACGCCGGACCCTCACCCGTACCCTAACTCGTACCCTAAGCCGTACCCTAACCCTAACCCTAACCCTAACCCATACACTATGCCGTACCCTAACCCGTACCCTAACCCTTATCCTAAGCCGTACAATAACCCTAACCAATACCCTACGCAGTACCCTCACCCATACCCTCACCCGTACCCTAAGCCGTACCCTAACCCTAACCCTAACCCTAACACTAACCTTAACCCATACGCTATGCCGTACCCTCACCCGTACCCTAACCCATATCCTAAGCCGTACCCTAAACCTAACCTTAACCCTAACCTATACCTATGCCGTACCCTCACCCGTACCCTAACCCGTACCCTAAGCCGTACCCTAACCCTAACCCTAACCCTAACCCATACCCTACGCTGTACCCTAACCCGTACCCTAACCCGTATCCTAAGCCGTACCCTAACCCTAAACCTAATCCTAAACTATACCTTACACTCTACCCTTACTAGTACCCTAACCCGTACCCTAAGCCGTACCCTAACCCTAACCCTAACCCTAGCCCTAACCGTTACCCCTACCCTACGCCGTACCCTCACCCGTACCCAATCCCATACCCTAAGCCGTATCCTAACCCTAACACTAACCCTAAGCCTAACCCTAACCCTAAACTACCCTTGACTGCTTTTGCCTCCATTAGATTTCCTAAGCACCAATGTTTTAAGAAACAGGTTAAAAAGAAAATCCTAATGTGATTTTTTTATAATGTGTTTATTCTTTATATTATCCTAGTGACTAAAATCTTCTCCATGGCTGGACCCCAAATAATATTCCTTTACGTGCTAAGTGGTATCTAGAGAGTGGGATAGGTTTAATAAATACCCTAATCCTAACGTGTACCCTAACCCTAACCCATACCCTAACCCTAACGCGTACCCTAACCCTAACCTAAACCCTAACCCTAACACGTATGCTAATCCTAACCCGTACCCTAAACCAATCCCTAACCCTAAAACTAACCCTAACCCTAACCCTAACTCTAACCCATACCCTAAACCTAACGTGTACCCTAACCTTAACCCAAACCCTAACCCTAACACGTACGCTCATCCTAACCCGTACCCTAAACCAATCCCTAACCCTAAAACAAATCCTAACCCTAACCCTAACCCTTACCCCACGCCGTACCCTCACCCGTACCATAACCCGTACCCTAAGCTGTACCCTAACCCTAACCCTAACCCTAACCCCTACCCTATGCCGTACCCTCACCCGTACCCTAACCCGTACTCTAAGCTGTACCTTAACCCTAACCCTAACCCTAACCGTAACCCTAACCCATACCCTACGCCGTACCCTCACCCGTACCCTAACCCGTACCCTAAGCCGTACCCTAACCCTAACCCTAACCCATACCCTACGCCGTACCCTAACCTGTATCCTAAGCCGTACCCTAACCCAAACCAATACCCTACGCAGTACCCTCACCCGTACCCTCACCCGTACACTAAGCCGTACCCTAACCCTAACCCTAAGCCTAAAACCTACCCTATGCCGTACCCTCACCCGTACCCTAACCCGTAACCTAAGCTGTACCCTAACCCTAACCCTAACCCTAACCGTAACCCTAACCCATACCCTACACCGTACCCTAACCCGTACCCTAACCCGTATCCTAAGCCGTACCCTAACCCTAACCAATACCCTACGCATACCCTCACCCGTACCCTAACCCGTACCCTAAGCCGTACCCTAACCCTAACCCTAAACCTAACCCTAAATCATAGCCTACGCCGTACCGTAACCCGTACCCTAACCCGTATCCTAAGCCGTGCCCTAACCCTAACCCTAACCCTAGCCCTACCCCTAACTCATACCCTACGCCGTACCCTCACACGTACCCTAACGCGTACCCTAAGCCGTACCCTAACCCTAACCCTAAAACTAACCCGTACCCTACGCCGTAACCGCACACTTATCCTAACCCGTACCCTAAGCCGTACACTAACCCTAACCATAACCCTAACCCATACGCTACGTCGTACCCTCACCCATACCCTAACCCGTACCCTAAGCCGTGCTCTAACCCTAACCCTAACCCTAACCCTAACCCATACCCTACGAAGTACCCTAACCCGTACCCTAACCCGTACCCTAAGCCGTACCCTAACCCTAACCCTAAGCCTAACCCATACGCTACGCCGTACCCTCACCCGTACCCTAAGCCGTACCCTAAGCCTACCCAATACCCTACGCAGTACCCTCACCCGTACCCTCAACCGTACCATAAGCCATACCCTAACCCTAACCCTAACCCTAACCCTGAACCCTAACCTATGCCGTACCCTCACCCGTACCCTAACCCATACCCTAAGCTGTACCCTAACCCTAACCCTAACCCTAACCCTAACCCTAACCCATACCCTACGCCGTACCCTAACCCGTACCCTAACCCATATCCTAAGCCGTACCCTAACCCTAACCAATACCCTACGCAGTACCCTCACCCGTACCCTAAGCCGTACCCTAACCCTAACCCTAACCCTAACCCCTACCCTACGCCGTACCCTCACCCGTACCCTAACCCATACCCTAAGCCGTACCCTAACCCTAACACTAACCCTAACCCTAAATTACCCTTGACTGCTTTGCCTCCATTAGATTTCCTAAGCACTAGTGTTTTAAGGAACAGGTTAAAAAGTAAATCCTAATGTGATTTTTTTATAATGTGTTTATTCTTTATCTTATCCTAGTGACTAAAATCTTCTCCATGGCTGGACCCCAAATAATATTCGTTTACGTGCTAAGTGGTATCTAGAGAGTGGGATAGGTTTAATAAATACCCTAATCCTAACGTGTACCCTAACCCTAACCCATACCCTAACCCAAACCCTAACCGTAACACGTACGCTAATCCTAACCCATACCTTAAACCAATCCCTAACCTTAAAACTAACCCTAACCCTAACCCTAACCCATACCCTACGCAGTACCCTCACACGTACCCTAAGCCGAACCCTAACCCTATCCCTAACCCTAGCCCTACCCCTAACCCATAACCTACGCCGTACCCTCACACGTACCCTAACCCTTATCCTAAGCCGTACCCTAACCCTAACCAATACCCTACACAGTACCCTCACCCATACCCTCACCCGTACCCTAAGCCGTACCCTAACCCTAACCCTAACCCTAACCCTAACCCATGCGCTATGCCGTACCCTCACCCGTACCCTAAACCGTATCCTAAGCCGTACCCTAACCCTAATCCTAACCCTAACCTATACCCTACACCGTACCCTCACCCGTACCCTAACCGTACCCTAAGCCGTACCCTAACCCTAACCCTAACCCTAACCCTAACCCAAACCCTACGCCGTACCCTAACCCGTACCCTAACCCGTATCCTAAGCCGTACCCTAACCCTAACCAATACCCTATGCAGTACCCTCACCCGTACCCTAAGCCGTACCCTAACCCTAACCCTAACCCTAACCCTAATCCTAATACCTACCCTACGCCATACCCTCACCCGTACCCTATTCCATACCCTAATCCGTACGCTAACCCTAACCCTAACCCTAACCCTAACCCTAACCCTAAACTACCCTTGATTGCTTTTGCCTCCATTAGATTTCCTAAGCACTAGTGTTTTAAGGAACAGGTTAAAAAGAAAATCCTAATGTGATTTTTTTATAATGTGTTTATTCTTTATCTTATCCTAGTGACTAAAATCTTCTCCATGGCTGGACCCCAAATAATATTCCTTTACGTGCTAAGTGGTATCTAGAGAGTGGGATAGGTTTAATAAATACCCTAATCCTAACGTGTACCCTAACCCTAACCCATACCCTAACCCTAACGCATACCCTAACCCTAACCCAAACCCTAACCCTAACACGTATGCTAATCCTAACCCGTACCCTAAACCAATCCCTAACCCTAAAACTAACCCTAACCCTAACCCTAACCCTAACCCATACCCTAAAACGTACCCTCACACGTACCCTAAACCGTACCCTAAGCCGTAACCTAACCCTAACCTTAACCCGAAACTATACCTTACGCCCTACCCTCACTCGTACCCTAACACATACCCTAAGCTCTACCCTAACCTTAACCCTAACCCTAGCCCTAACCCTATCCCATACCCTACGCGGTACTCTCAAACGTACCCTAACGCGTACCCTAAGCCGTACCCTAACCCTAACCCATACCCTACGCCGTAACCGCACACATATCCCAACCCGTACCCTAAGCCGTACCCTAACCCTAACCCTAACCGTAACACATACGCTACGCCATACCCTCACCCATACCCTAAACCGTATCCTAAGCCGTGCCCTAACCCTAACCCTAACCCTAACCTATACCCTACGCCGGACCCTCACCCGTACCCTAACCCGTACCCTAAGCCGTACACTAACCCTAACCCTAACCCTAACCCATAAACTATGCCGTACCCTAACCCGTACCCTAACCCTTATCCTAAGCCGTACCCTAAACCTAACTAATACCCTACGCAGTACCCTCACCCATAACCTCACCCGTACCCTAAGCCGTACCCTAACCCTAACCCTAACCCTAACCCATACCCTACGCCGTACTCTAACTCGTACCCTAACCCGTATCCTAAGCCGTACCCTAACCCTAACCAATACCCTATGCAGTACCCTCACCCGTAACCTCACCCGTAACCTAAGCCGTACCCCAACCCTAACCCTAACCCTAACCCTAACCCTAACCCAAACCCTATTCCGTACCCTCACCCGTACACTAACACGTACCCTAAGCTATACCCTAACCCTAACCCTAACCCTAACCGTAACCCTAACCCATACCCTACGCCATACCGTAACCCGTACCCTAACCCGTATCCTAAGCCGTACCCTAATCCTAACCAATACACTACGCAGTACCCTCACCCGTACCCTCACCCGTACCCTAAGCCGTACCCTAACCCTAAACCTAACCCCTACCCTACGCCGTACCCTCACCCGTACCCTACCCCATACCCTACGCCGTACCCTAACCTGTATCCTACGGCGTACCCTAACCCTAACCAATACCCTACGCAGTACCCTCACCCGTACCCTAAGCCGTACCCTAACCCTAACCCTAACGCGAACACATACCCTACAACGTACCCTCACACTTACCCTAAACCGTACCCTAAGCCGTATCCTAACCCTAACCCTAACCCTAAACTATACCTTACGCCCTGCTCTCACTCGTACCCTAACCCGTACCCTAAGCCGTATCCTAACCCTAACCCTAACCCTAGCCCTACCCCTAACCCATACCCTACGCCATACCCTCACACGTACCCGAACGCGTACCCTAAGCCGTACACTAACCCTAACCCTAAAACTAACCCGTACCCTACGCCGTAACCGCACACGTATCCTAACCCGTACCCTAAGCCGTACCCTAACCCTAACCCTAACCCTAAACCATACGCTACGCCGTACCCTCACCCGTGCCCTAACCCTAACCCTAACCCTAACCCTAACCCTAACCCATACCCTACGACGTACCCTAACCCGTACCCTAACCCGTACCCTAAGCCGTACCCTAACCCTAACCCTAAGCCTAACCCATACGCTACTCCGTACCCTCACCCGTACCCTAACCCGTATCCTAAGCCGTACCCTAACCCGTACCCTAACCCTAACCTATAACCTACGCCGTACCCTCACCCGTACCCTAACCCGTACCCTAAGCCGTACCCTAACCCTAACCCTAACCCTAACCCTAAACCTAACCCTAACCCATACCCTACGCCGTACCCTAATCCGTACCCTAACCCGTATCCTAAGCCGTACCCTAACCCTAACCAATACCCTATGCAGTACCCTCACCCGTACCCTAAGCCGTACCCTAACCCTAACCCTAACCCTAACCCCTACCCTACGCCATACCCTCACCCGTACCCTATCCCACACCCTAAGCCATACCCTAACCCTAACCCTAACCCTAACCCTAAACTACCCTTGACTGCTTTTGTCTCCATTAGATTTCCTAAGCACTAGTGTTTTAAGGAACAGGTTAAAAAGAAAATCCTATTGTGATTTTTTTATAATGTGTTTATTCTTTATCTTATCCTAGTGACTAAAATCTTCTCCATGGCTGGACCCCAAATAATATTCCTTTACGTGCTAAGTGGTATCTAGAGAGTGGGGTAGGTTTAATAAATACCCTAATCCTAACGTGTACCCTAACCCCTACCCTAGCCCTAACGCGTACCCTAACCCTAACACAAACCCTAACCCTAACACGTACGCTAATCCTAAACCATACCCTAAACCAATCCCTAACCCTAAAACTAACCCTAACCCAAACCCTAACGCTAACCCATACGCTACGCCGTACCCTCACCCGTACTCTATCCCACACCCTAAGCCGTACCCTAACCCTAACCCTAAACCTAACCCTGATCCCTACCGTACGCCGTAGCCTCACCCGTACCCTTTACCATACCCTAAGCCGTACCCTAACCCTAACCCTAACCCTAACCCTAACCCTAACCCATACCCTACGCCGTACCCTCACCCGTACCCTAACACGTACCCTAAGCCGTACCCTAACCCTAACCCTAACCCTAACCCTAACCCATACCCTACAACGTACCCTCACACTTACCCTAAACCATACCCTAAGCCGTACCTTAACCCTAACCCTAACCGTAAACTATACCTTATGCCCTACCCTCACTCGTACCCTAACCCTTACCCTAACCAGTACCCTAAACCTAACCCTAACCCTACCCCTAACCCTAACCCATACCCTACGCCGTACCCTCACACGTACCCTAATGCGTACCTTACGCCGTACCGTAACCCTAACCCTAACCCTAACCCATACCCTACGCCGTAAACGCACATGTATCCTAACCCGTACGCTAAGCCGTACCCTAACCCTAACCCTAACCCTAACCCATACGCTACGCCGTACCCTCACCCGGAACCTAACCCGTATCCTAAGCCGTACCCTAACCCTAACCCTAACCCTAACCCTAACCCTAGCCCTAACCCATACCCTACGCCCTACCCTAACCCGTACCCTAACCCGTATCCTAAGCCATACCCTAACCCTAACCCTAACCCTAACCCTAACCCGAACCCATACCCTACAACGTACCCTCACACTTACCCTAAACCGTACCCTAAGCCGTAACCTAAACCTAACCTTAACCCGAAAGTATACCTTACGCCCTACCCTCATTCGTACCCTAACCCATACCCTAAGCTGTACCCTAACCTTAACCCTAACCCTATCCCATACCCTACGCGGTACTCTCAAACGTACCCTAACGCGTACCCTAAGCCGTACCCTAACCCTAACCCATACCCTACGCCGTAACCGCACACGTATCCCAACCCGTACCCTAAGCCGTACCCTAACCCTAACCCTAACCCTAACACTAACCTTAACCCATACGCTATGCCGTACCCTCACCCGTACCCTAACCCATATCCTAAGCCGTACCCTAACCCTAACCTTAACCCTAACCTATACCCTATGCCGTACCCTCACCCGTACCCTAACCCGTTCCCTAAGCCGTACCCTAACCCTAACCCTAACCCTAATCCATACCCTACATCGTACCCTAACCCGTACCCTAACCCGTATCCTAAGCCGTACCCTAACCCTAACCAATACCCTTTGCAGTACCCTCACCCATATCCTCACCCGTAACCTAAGCCATACCCCAACCCTAACCCTAACCCTAACCCTAACCCTAACCCTAACCCTATGCCGTACGCTCACTCATACCCTAACCCATACCCTAAGCCGTACCCTAAACCTATCCTTAACCCTAGCCCTACCCCTAACCCATAACCTACGCAGTACCCTCACCCATACCCTCACCCGTACCCTAAGCCGTACCCTAACCCTAACCCTAACCCTAATCCTAACCCATACGTTATGCCGTACCCTCACCCGTACCCTAAACGGTATCCTAAGCTGTACCGTAACCCTAACCCTAACCCTAACCCATACCCTACGCCGTAAACGCACATGTATCCTAACCCGTACACTAAGCCGTACCCTAACCCTAACCCTAACCCTAACCCATACGCTACGCCGTACCCTCACCCGGAACCTAACCCGTATCCTAAGCCGTACCCTAACCCTAACCCTAACCCTAACCCTAGCCCTAACCCATACCCTACGCCGTACCCTAACCCGTACCCTAACCCGTATCCTAACCCTAACCCTAACCCTAACCAATACCCTACGCAGTACCCTCACCCATACCCTCACCCGTACCCTAACCCATACCCTAACCCTAACCCTAACCCTAACCCTAACCCTAACCCATACCCTACAACGTACCCTCACACTTACCCAAAACCGTACCCTAAGCCGTAACCTAACCCTAACATTAACCCGAAAGTGTACCTTACGCCCTACCCTCATTCGTACCCTAACCCATACCCTAAGCTGTACCCTAACCTTAACCCTAACCCTATCCCATACCCTACGCGGTACTCTCAAACGTACCCTAACGCGTACCCTAAGCCGTACCCTAACCCTAACCCATACCCTACGCCGTAACCGCACACGTATCCCAACCCGTACCCTAAGCCGTACCCTAACCCTAACCCTAACCCTAACACTAACCTTAACCCATACGCTATGCCGTACCCTCACCCGTACCCTAACCCATATCCTAAGCCGTACCCTAACCCTAACCTTAACCCTAACCTATACCCTATGCCGTACCCTCACCCGTACCCTAACCCGTTCCCTAAGCCGTACCCTAACCCTAACCCTAACCCTAACCCATACCCTACATCGTACCCTAACCCGTACCCTAACCCGTATCCTAAGCCGTACCCTAACCCTAACCAATACCCTTTGCAGTACCCTCACCCATAACCTCACCCGTAACCTAAGCCATACCCCAACCCTAACCCTAACCCTAACCCTAACCCTAACCCTAACCCTATGCCGTACGCTCACTCATACCCTAACCCATACCCTAAGCCGTACCCTAAACCTATCCCTAACCCTAGCCCTACCCCTAACCCATAATCTACGCAGTACCCTCACCCATACCCTCACCCGTACCCTAAGCCGTACCCTAACCCTAACCCTAACCCTAATCCTAACCCATACGTTATGCCGTACCCTCACCCGTACCCTAAACGGTATCCTAAGCCGTACCCTAACCCTAACCCTAACCCTAACCCATAACCTACGCCGTACCCTCACCCGTACACTAACCCGTACCCTAAGCCGTACCCTAACCCTAACCCTAACCCTAACCCATACCCTACGCCGTACCCTAACCCGTACCCTCACCCATACCCTAAGCCGTACCCTAACCCTAACCCTAACCCGAACCCATACCTTACAACGTAGCCTCACACTTACCCTAAACCGTACACCAAGCCGTACCCTAACCCTAACCCTAACCCTAAAATATACCTTATGCCCTACCCTCACTCGTACCCTAACCCATACCCTAAGCCGTACCCTAACCCTAACCCTAGCTCTAACCCTTATCCATACCGTACGCCGTACCCTCACACGTACCTTAACGCGTACCCTAAGCCGTACCCTAAAACTAACCCTAACCCATACCCTACGCCGTAACCGCACATGTATCCTAACCCGTACCCTAAGCCGTACCCTAACCTTAACCCTAACCCTCACCGGTACCCTAACCCGTATCCTAAGCAGTACCCTAACCCTAACCCTAACCGTAACCAATACCCTACACCGTACTCTCACCCGTACCCTAAACCGTACCCTAAGCCGTACCCTAACCGTAACTCTAAACCTAACCCAAATCATAGCCTACGCCGTACCGTAACCCGTATCCTAACCCGTATCCTAAGCCGTGCCCTAACCCTAACCCTAACCCTAACCCTAACCCTAACCCATACCCTACGCCGTACCCTAACCCGTAACCTAACCCGTACCCTAAGCCATACCCTAATCCTAACTGTAACCCTAACCCATACGCTACGCCGTACCCTCACCCGTACCCTAACCCGTACCCTAAGCCGTACCCTAACCCTAACCCTAACCCTAACCCTAACCCATACCCTACAACGTACCCTCACACTTACCCTAAACCATACCCTAAGCCGTACCCTAACCCTAACCCTAACCCTAACCCATACACTATGCCGTACCCTAACCCGTACCCTAACCCTTATCCTAAGCCGTACCCTAACCCTAACCAATACCCTACGCAGTACCCTCACCCATACCCTCACCCATACCCTAAGCCGTACCCTAACCCTAACCCTAACCCTAACACTAACCTTAACCCATACGCTATGCCGTACCCTCACCCGTACCCTAACCCATATCCTAAGCCGTACCCTAACCCTAACCTTAACCGTAACCTATACCTATGCCGTACCCTCACCTGTACCATAACCCGTACCCTAAGCCGTACCCTAACCCTAACCCTAACCCTAACCCATACCCTACGCCGTACTCTAATCCGTACCCTAACCCGTATCCTAAGCCGTACCCTAACTTTAACCAATACCCTATGCAGTACCCTCACCCGTAACCTCACCCGTAACCTAAGCCGTACCCCAACCCTAACCCTAACCCTAACCCTAACCCTAACCCAAACCCTATTCCGTACCCTCACCCGTACACTAACACGTACCCTAAGCTGTACCCTAACCGTAACCCTAACCCTAACCGTAACCCTACCCCATACCCTACGCCGTACCCTAACCCGTACCCTAACCCGTATCCTAAGCCGTACACTAACCCTAACCAATACCCTACGCAGTACCCTCACCCGTACACTCACCTGTACCCTAAGCCGTACCCTAACCCTAACCCTAACCCTAACCCCTACCCTATGCCGTACCCTCACCCGTACCCTATCCCATACCCTACGCCGTACCCTAACCTGTATCCTACGCCGTACCCTAACCCTAACCAATACCCTACGCAGTACCCTCACCCGTACCCTAACCCGTACCCTAAGCCGTACCCTAACCCTAACCCTAACGCGAACCCATACCCTACAACGTACCCTCACACTTACCCTAAACCGTACCCTAAGCCGTATCCTAACCCTAACCCTAACCCTAAACTATACCTTACGCCCTGCCCTCACTCGTACCCTAACCCGTACCCTAAGCCGTATCCTAACCCTAACCCTAACCCTAGCCCTACCCCTAACCCATACCCTACGCCATACCCTCACACGTACCCTAACGCGTACCGTAAGCCGTACACTAACCCTAACCATAACCCTAACCCATACGCTACGCCGTACCCTCACCCGTACCCTAACCTGTACCCTAATCCGTGGCCTAACCCTAACCCTAACCCTAACCCTAACCCATAACCTATGACGTACCCTAACCCGTACCCTAACCCGTACCCTAAGCCGTACCCTAACCCTAACCCTAAGTCTAACCCATACGCTACGCCGTACCCTCACCCGTTCCCTAACCCGTATCCTAAGCCGTACCCTAACCCTAACCCTAACCCTAACCTATAACCTACGCCGTACCCTCACACGTACCCTAACCCGTACCCTAAGCCGTGCCCTAACCCTAACCCTAACCCTAACCCTAACCCATACCCTACGACGTACCCTAACCCGTACCCTAACTCGTACCCTAAGCCGTACCCTAACCGTAACCCTAAGCCTAACCCATACGCTACACCGTACCCTCACCCGTACCCTAACCCGTACCCTAAGCCGTACCCTAACCCTAACCCTAACCCTAACCCTAACCCATACCCTACGCCGTACCCTAACCCGTACCCTAACCCGTATCCTAAGCCGTACCCTAACCCTAACCAATACCCTACGCAGTACCCTCACCCGTACCCTCACCCGTAGCCTAACCCTAACCCTAACCCTAACCCCTACCCAACGCCGTACCCTCACCCGTACCCTATCGCATACCCTAAGCCGTACCCTAACCCTAACCCTAACGCTAACCCTAAACTACCCTTGACTGCTTTTGTCTCCATTAGATTTCCTAAGCACTAGTGTTTTAAGGAACAGGTTAAAAAGAAAATCCTAATGTGATTTTTTTATAATGTGTTTATTCTTTATCTTATCCTAGTGACTAAAATCTTCTCCATGGCTGGACCCCAAATAATATTCCTTTACGTGCTAAGTGGTATCTAGAGAGTGGGATAGGTTTAATAAATACCCTAATCCTAACGTGTAACCTAACCCTAACCCATAACCTAATCCTAACGCGTACCCTAACCCTAACCCAAACCCTAATCCTAACACGTACGCTAATCCTAACCCGTACCCTAAACCAATCCCTAACCCTAAAACTAACCCTAACCCTAACCCTAACCCTGAACTACCCTTGACTGCTTTTGCCTCCATTAGATTTCCTTAGCACTAGTGTTTTAAGGAACAGGTTAAAAAGAAAATCCGAATGTGATTTTTTTATAATGTGTTTATTCTTTATCTTATCCTAGTGACTAAAATCTTCTCCATGGCTGGACCCCAAATAATATTCGTTTACGGGCTAAGTGGTATCTAGAGAGTGGGATAGGTTTAATAAATACCCTAATCCTAACGTGTACCCTAACCCTAACCCATACCCTAACCCAAACCCTAACCGTAACACGTACGCTAATCCTAACCCGTACCTTAAACCAATCCCTAACCTTAAAACTAACCCTAACCCTAACCCTAACCCATACCCTACGCCGTACTCTCACCCGTACCCTAACCCGTACCCTAAGCCGTACCCTAACCCTAACCCTAACCCGAACCCATACCCTACAACGTACCCTCACACTTACCCTAAACCGTACCCTAAGCCGTAACCTAACCCTAACCCTAACCCTAAACTATACCTTACGCCCTACCCTCACTCATACCCTAACCCGTACCCTAAGCCGAACCCTAACCCTATACCTAACCCTAGCCCTACCCCTAACCGATAACCTACGCCGTACCCTCACCCGTACCCTAACCCTTATCCTAAGCCGTACCCTAACCCTAACCAATACCCTATGCAGTACCCTCACCCATACCCTCACCCGTACCCTAAGCCGTACCCTAACCCTAACCCTAACCCTAACCCTAACCCATGCGCTATGCCGTACCCTCACCCGTACCCTAAACCGTATCCTAAGCCGTACCCTAACCCTAATCCTAACCCTAACCTATACCCTACACCGTACCCTCACCCGTACCCTAACCCGTACCCTAAGCCGTACCCTAACCCTAACCCTAACCCTAACCCATACCCTACGCAGTACCCTAACCCGTACCCTAACCCGTATCCTAAGCCGTACCCTAACCCTAACCAATACCCTATGCAGTACCCTCACCCGTACCCTAAGCCGTACCCTAACCCTAACCTAACCCTAACCCTAATCCTAATACCTACCCTACGCCGTACCCTCACCCGTACCCTATTCCATACCCTAATCCGTACCCTAACCCTAACACTAACCCTAACCCTAACCCTAACCCTAAACTACCCTTGACTGCTTTTGCCTCCATTAGATTTCCTAAGCACGAGTGTTTTTTTTTGTTTTTTTGTTTTTTTTGTTTTTTTTTTTAGCACTAGTGTTTTAAGGAACAGGTTAAAAAGAAAATCCTAATGTGATTTTTTTATAATGTGTTTATTCTTTATCTTATCCTAGTGACTAAAATCTTCTCCAAGGCTGGACCCCAAATAATATACCTTTACGTGCTAAGTGGTATCTAGAGAGTGGGATAGGTTTAATAAATACCCTAATCCTAACGTGTACCCTAACCCTAACCCATACCCTAACCCTAACGCGTACCCTAACCCTAACCCAAACCCTAACCCTAACACGTATGCTAATCCTAACCCGTACCCTAAACCAATCCCTAACCCTAAAACTAACCCTAACCCTAACCCTAACCCTAACCCATACCCTACAAAGTACCCTCACACGTACCCTAAACAGTACCCTAAGCCGTAACCTAACCCTAACCTTAACCCGAAACTATACCTTACGCCCTACCCTCACTCGTACCCTAACCCATACCCTAAGCTGTACCCTAACCTTAACCCTAACCCTCGCCCTAACCCTATCCCATACCCTACGCGGTACTCTCAAACGTACCCTAACGCGTACCCTAAGCCGTACCCTAACCCTAACCCATACCCTAACCCATACGCTACGCCATACCCTCACCCGTACCCTAAACCGTATCCTAAGCCGTACCCTAACCCTAACCCTAACCCTAACCTATACCCTACGCCGGACCCTCACCCGTACCCTAATCCGTATCCTAAGCCGTACCCTAACCGTAACCAATACCCTACGCAGTACCCTCACCCATACCCTCACCCGTACCCTAAGCCGTACCCTAACCCTAACCCTAACCCTAACCCTAACCCATACCCTACGCCGTACCCTAACCCGTACCCTAACCCGTATCCTAAGCCATACCCATCCCTAACCAATACCCTATGCAGTAACCTGACCCGTATCCTCACCCGTAACTTAAGCCATACCCCAACCCTAACCCTAACCCTAACCTATACCCTACGCCGTACCCTAACCCGTACCCAAACCCGTATCCTAAGCCGTACCCTAACCCTAACCAATACCCTACGCAGTACCCTCACCCGTACCCTCACCCGTACCCTAAGCCTAACCCTAACCCTAACCCTAACCCTAACCCTAACCCCTACCCTACGCCGTACCCTCACCCGTACCCTATCCCATACCCTAAGCCGTACCCTAACCACTACCCTAACTCTAAACTATACCTTACGCCCTACCCTCATTCGTACCCTAAGCCGTACCCTAACCCTAACCCTAGCCCTAACCTTAACCCATACCCTACGCCGTACCCTCACACGTACCATAACACGTACCCTAAGCCGTACCCTAACCCTAACCCTAAACCTAACCCATACCCTACGCCGCAACCGCACACGTATCCTATCCCGTACCGTCAGCCGTACCCTAACCCTAACCCTAACCCTAACCCATACATTATGCCCTACCCTAACCCGTACCCTAACCCGTATCCTAAGCCGTACCCTAACCCTAACCAATACCCTACGCAGTACCCTCACCCGTAACCTCACCCGTACCCTAAGCCGTACCCTAACCCTAATCCTAACACTATCCCTAACCCTAACCCCTACCCTACGCCGTACCTTCACCCGTACCCTATCCTATACCCTAAGCCGTACCCTAACGCTAACCCTAATCCTAAACTATACCTTACACTCTACCCTTACTAGTACCCTAACCCGTACCCTAAGCCGTACCCTAACCCTAACCCTAACCCTAGCCCTAACCCTAACCCATACCCTACGCCGTGCCCTCACACGTACCCTAACGCGTACCCTAAGCCGTACCCTAACCCTATCCCTAACCCTAACCCATACCCTACGCCGTAACCGCACACGTATCCTAACCCATACCCTAAGCCGTACCCTAACCCTAACCCTAACCCTATCCCTAACCGTTACCCCTACCCTACGCCGTACCCTCACCCGTACCCAATCCCATACCCTAAGCCGTATCCTAACCCTAACACTAACCCTAAGCCTAACCCTAACCCTAAACTACCCTTGACTGCTTTTGCCTCCATTAGATTTCCTAAGCACCAATGTTTTAAGAAACAGGTTAAAAAGAAAATCCTAATGTGATTTTTTTATAATGTGTTTATTCTTTATCTTATCCTAGTGACTAAAATCTTCTCCATGGCTGGACCCCAAATAATATTCCTTTACGTGCTAAGTGGTATCTAGAGAGTGGGATAGGTTTAATAAATACCCTAATCCTAACGTGTACCCTAACCCTAACCCATACCCTAACCCTAACGCGTACCCTAACCCTAACCCAAACCCAAACCCTAACCCTAACACGTATGCTAATCCTAACCCGTACCCTAAACCAATCACTAACCCTAAAACTAACCCTAACCCTAACCCTAACCCTAACCCATACCCTAAACCTAAAGCGTACCCTAACTCTAACCCAAACCCTAACCCTAACACGTACGCTCATCCTAACCCGTACCCTAAACCAATCCCTAACCCTAAAACAAATCCTAACCCTAACCCTAACACTTACCCTACGCCGTACCCTCACCCATACCATAACCCGTACCCTAAGCCGTACCCTAACCCTAACCCTAACCCTAACCCCTACCCTATGCCGTACCCTCACCCGTACCCTAACCCGTACCCTAAGCTGTACCTTAACCCTAACCCTAACCCTAACCGTAACCATAACCCATACCCTACGCCGTACCCTCACCCGTACCCTAACCCGTATCCTAAGCCGAACCCTAACACTAACCCTAACCCTAACCTATACCCTACGCCGTACCCTCACCCGTACCCTAACCCGTACCCTAAGCCGTACCCTAACCCTAACCGTAACCCATACCCTACGCCGTACCCTAACCTGTATCCTAAGCCGTACCCTAACCCTAACCAATACCCTACGCAGTACCCTCACCCGTACCCTCACCCGTACACTAAGCCGTACCCTAACCCTAACCCTAAGCCTAACCCCTACCCTATGCCGTACCCTCACCCGTACCCTAACCCGTAACCTAAGCTGTACCCTAACCCTAACCCTAACCCTAACCGTAACCCTAACCCATACCCTACGCCGTACCCTAACCCGTACCCTAACCCGTATCCTAAGCCATACCCTAACTGTAACCAATACCCTACGCAATACCCTCACCCGTACCCTAACCCGTACCCTAAGCCGTACCCTAACCCTAACCTTAAACCTAACCCTAAATCATAGCCTACGCCGTACCGTAACCCGTACCCTAACCCGTATCCTAAGCCGTGCCCTAACCCTAACCCTAACCCTAGCCCTACCCCTAACTCATACCCTACGCCGTACCCTCACACGTACCCTAACGCGTACCCTAAGCCGTACCCTAACCCTAACCCTAAAACTAACCCGTACCCTACGCCGTAACCGCACACGTATCCTAACCCGTACCCTAAGCCGTGCACTAACCCTAACCATAACCCTAACCCATACGCTACGCCGTACCCTCACCCGTACCCTAACCCGTACCCTAAGCCGTGCTCTAACCCTAACCCTAACCCTAACCCTAACCCTAACCCATACCCTACGAAGTACCCTAACCCGTACCCTAACCCGTACCCTAAGCTGTACCCTAACCCTAACCCTAAGCCTAACCCATACACTACGCCGTACCCTCACCCGTACCCTAACCCGTATCCTAAGCCGTACCCTAAGCCTAACCAATACCCTACGCAGTACCCTCACCCGTACCCTCAACCGTACCCTAAGCCATACCCTAACCCTAACCCTAACCCTAACCCTGACACCTACCGTACGCCGTAGCCTCACCCGTACCGTAACCCGTATCCTAAGCCGTACCCTAACCCTAACCAATACCCTATGCAGTACCCTCACCCGTACCCTCACCCGTACCCTAAGCCGTACCCTAACCCGAACCCTAACCCTAATCCTAATCCGAACCCTACGCCGTACCCTCACCCGTACCCTATTCCATACCTTAAGCCATACCCTAACCCTAACACTAACCCTAACCCTAACCCTAACCCTAAACTACCCTTGACTGCTTTTGCCTCCATTAGATTTCCTAAGCACTAGTGTTTTAAGGAACAGGTTAAAAAGAAAATCCTAATGTGATTTTTTTATAATGTGTTTATTCTTTATCTTATCCTAGTGAATAAAATCTTCTCCATGGCTGGACCCCAAATCATATTCCTTTACGTGCTAAGTGGTATCTAGAGAGAGGGATAGGTTTAATAAATACCCTAATCCTAACGTGTACCCTAACCCTAACCCATACCCTAACCCTAACCCGTACCCTAACCCTAACCCAAAACCTAACCCTAACACGTATGCTAATCCTAACCCGTACCCTAAACCAATCCCTAACCCTAACCCTAACCCTAACCCATACCTTATGCCGTACCCTCATCTGTACCCTAACCCGTACCCTAAGCCGTACCCTAACCCTAACCCTAACCCTAACCCTAACCCATACCCTACAACGTACCCTCACACTTACCCTAAACCATACCCTAAGCCGTACCTTAACCCTAACCCTAACCGTAAACTATACCTTACGCCCTACCCTCACTCGTACCCTAACCCTTACCCTAATCCGTACCCTAAACCTAACCCTAACCCTAGCCCTAACCCTAACCCCTACCCTACGCCGTACCCTCACCCGTACCCTAACCCATACCCTACGCTGTACCTTAACCCTAACCCTAAACCTAACCCTAACCCTAACCCATACCCTACGCCGTACCCTAACCCGTACCCTAACCCATATCCTAAGCCGTACCCTAACCCTAACCAATACCCTACGCAGTACCCTCACCCGTACCCTAAGTCGTACCCTAACCCTAACCCTAACCCTAACCCTAACCCCTACCCTACGCCGTACCCTCACCCGTACCCTATCCCATACCCTAAGCCGTACTCTAACCCTAACCCTAACCCTAACCCTAACCCTAACCAATACGCTACGCCGTACCCTCACCCGTACCCTAACCCGTATCCTAAGCCGTACCTTAACCCTAACCCTAACCCTAACCTATACCCTACGCCGTACCCTCACCCGTACCCTAACCCGTACCCTAAGCTGTACCCTAACCCTAAACTAACCCTAACCCTAACCCAAACTCATACCCTACGCCGTACCCTAACCCGTACCCTAACACGTATCCTAAGCCGTACCCTAAACCTAACCAATACCCTATGCAGTACCCTCACCCGTACCCTAAGCCGTACCCTAACCCTAACCCTAACCCTAACCCAAACCCTAACCCTAACACGTACCCTAACCCTAACCCTAACCCTAAACTATACCTTATGCCCTACCCTCACTAGTACCCTAACCTGTACCCTAAGCCGTACCCTAACCTTAACCCTAACCCTAGCCCTAACCCTAACCCATACGCTATGCTGTACCCTCACCCGTACCCTAACCCGTATCCTAAGCCGTACCCTAACCCTAACCCTAACCCTAACCCTAACCTATACCCTACGCCGTACCCTCACCCGTACCCTAACCCGTACCCTAAGCCGTACCCTAACCCTAACCCTAACTCTAACCTTAACCCATACCCTACGCCGTACCATAACCCGTACCCTAACCCGTATCCTAAGCCGTACCCTAACCCTAACCAATACCGTACGCAGTACCCTCACCCGTAACCTAACCCGTACCCTAAGCCGTACCCTAACCCTATCCCTAACCCTAGCCCTACCCCTAACCCATACCTTACGCCGTACCCTCACCCGTACCCTAACCCTTATCTTAAGCTGTACCCTAACACTAACCAATACCCTAGGCAGTACCCTCACCCGTACCCTCACCCGTACCCTAAGCCGTACCCTAACCCTAACCCTAACCCTAACCCTAACCCATACGCTATGCTGTACCCTCACCCGTACCCTAACCCGTATCCTAAGCCGTACCCTAACCCTAACCCTAACCCTAACCCATACGCTACGCCGTACCCTCACCCGTATCCTAAGCCGTACCCTAACCCTAACCCTAACCCTAACCCATACGCTACGCCGTACCCTCACCCGTATCCTAATCTGTACCCTAACCCTAACCCTAACCCTAACCTAACCCGTACCCTAAACCAATCCGTAACCCTAAAATTAACCCTAACCCTAAACCTAACCCATACCCTACGCCGTACCCTCACCCGTACTCTAACCCTAACCCTAAGCCGTACCCTAACCCTTAAACTATACCTTACGCCCTAACCTCACTCGTACCCTAACACGTACCCTAAGCCGTACCCTAACCCTAACCCATACGCTACGCCGTAACCTCACCCGTATCCTAAGCCGTACCCTAACACTAACCCTAACCCTAACCCTAACCCTAACCCCTACCCTACGCCGTACCCTCACCCGTACCCTATCCCATACCCTAAGCCGTACCCTAACCCTAACACTAACCCTAACCCTAACCCTAAACTACCCTTGACTGCTTTTGCCTCCATTAGATTTCCTAAGCACTAGTGTTTTAAGGAACAGGTTAAAAAGAAAATCCTAATGTGATTTTTTTTAAATGTGTTTATTTTTTATCTTATCCTAGTGACTAAAATCTTCTTCATGGCTGAACCCCAAATAATATTCCTTTACGAGCTAAGTGGTATCTAGAGTGTGGGATAGATTTAATAAATACTCTAATCCTAACGTGTACCCTAACCATAACCCATACCCTAACCCTAACGCGTACCCTAACCCAAACCCTAACCCTAACACGTACGCTAATCCTAACCCGTACCCTAAACCAATCCTTAACTCTAAAACTAACCCTAACCCTAACCCTAACCCTAACCTATACCCTACGCCGTACCCTCACCCGTACCCTAACCCTTCCCCAAGCCGCACCCTAACCCTAATCCTAACGCTAAACCTAACCCATACACTACGCCGTACCCTAACCCTAACCAATACCCTGCGCATTACCCTCACCCGTACCCTCACCCGTAACCTAAGCCGTACCCTAACCCTAACCCTAACCCATACCCTACGCTGTACCCGCACCCGTACAGTAACCCGTACCCTAAGCCATACCCTAACCCTAACCCTAACGCTAACCATACACTACAACGTACCCTCACGCTTACCCTAAAGCGTACCCTAAGCCGTACCCTAACCCTAACCTTAACCCTAAACTATACCTTAAGCCCTACCCTCACTCTTACCCTAAACCGTACCCTAAGCCGTACCCTAACCCTAACGCTAGCCCTAACGCTAACCCATACCCTACGCTGTACCCTCACACGTACCCTATTCCATATCCTAAGCCGTACCCTAACCCTAACACTAACCCTAAGCCTAACCCTAAACTACCCTTGACTGCTTTTGCCTCCACTAGATTTCCTAAGCACTAGTGTTTTAAGGAACAGGTTAAAAAGAAAAAGTTTATGTGATTTTTTTATAAAGTGTTTATTCTTTATCTTATCCTAGTGACTAAAATCTTCTCCATGGCTGGACCCCAAATAATATTCCTTTACGTGCTAAGTGGTATCTAGAGTGGGATAGGTTTAATAAATACCCTAATCCTAACGTGTACCCTAACCCTAACCCATACCCTAATCCTAACGCGTACCCTAACCCTAATCCTAACACGTACGCTAATCCTAACCCGTACCCTAACCCTAACCCTAACCCTAACCCTAAACTACCCTTGACTGCTTTTGCCTCCATTAGATTTCCTTAGCACTAGTGTTTTAAGGAACAGGTTAAAAAGAAAATCCGAATGTGATTTTTTTATAATGTGTTTATTCTTTATCTTATCCTAGTGACTAAAATCTTCTCCATGGCTGGACTCCAAATAATATTCCTTTACGTGCTAAGTGGTATCTAGAGAGTGGGATAGGTTTAATAAATACCCTAATCCTAACGTGTACCCTAACCCTAACCCATACCTTAAACCTAACGCGTACCCTAACCCTAACCCAAATCCTAACCCTAACACGTACGCTAATCCTAACCCGTACCCTAAACCAATCCATAACCCTAAAACTAACCCTAACCCTATCCCTAACCCTAACCCATACCCTACGCCATACCCTAAACCATACCCTAACACGTATCCTAAGCCGTACCCTAACCCTAACCAATACCCTATGCAGTACCCTCACCCGTACACTCACCCGTACCCTAAGCCTTACCCTAACCCTAACCCTAACCCTAGCCATAACCCTAACCCATACCCTACGCCGTACCCTCACACTTACCCTAACGCGTAGCCTAAGACGTACCCTAACCCTAACCCTAACCCTAACCCATACCCTACGCCGTAACCGCACACGTATCCTAACCCGTACCCTACGCCGTACCCTAAACCTAACCCTAACCCTCACCCTAACCCTCACCCGTAACCTAACCCGTACCCTAAGCCGTACCCTAAACCTAACCCTAACCCTAACCCATACGCTATGCCGTACCCTCACCCGTACCCTCACCCGTACCCTAACCTGTATCCTAAGCCGTACCCTAACCCTAACCTTAACCCTAACCTATACCCTACGCCGTACACTCACGCGTACCCTAACCCGTACCCTAAGCCGTACCCTAACCCTAACCCTAACCCTTACGCTACGCCGTACCCTCACACGTACCGTAACCCGTATCGTAAGCCGTACCCTAACCCTAACACTAACCCTAACCTATACCCTATGCCGTACCCTCACCCGTACCCTATCCCGTACCCTAAGCTGTACCCTAACCCTAACCCTAACCCTAACCCTAACCCTAACCCATACCCTACGCCGTACCCTAACCCGTACCCTAAACCGTATCCTAAGCCGTACCCTAACCCTAACCAATACCCTACGCAGTACCCTCACCCATACCCTCACCCGTACCCTAAGCCGTACCCTAACCCTAACACTAACACTAACCCTAACCCTAACCCTAACCCTAAACTACCCTTGACTGCTTTTGCCTCCATTAGATTTCCTACGCACTAGTGTTTTAAGGAACAGGTTAAAAAGAAAATCCTAATGTATTTTTTTTGTAATGTGTTTATTCTTTTTCTTATCCTAGTGACTAAAATCTTCTCCATGGCTGAACCCCAAATAATATTCCTTTACGTGCTAAGTGGTATCTAGAGAGTGGGATAGGTTTAATAAATACCCTAATCCTAACGTGTACCCTAACCCTAACCCATACCCTAACCCTAACACGTCCCCTAACCCTAAAACGTACGCTAATCCTAAACCGTACCCTAAACCAATCCCTAACCCTAAAACTAACCCTAACCCTAACCCTAACCCTAACCCATACCCTACGCTGTACCCGCACCAGTACAGTAACCCGTACCCTAAGCCATACCCTAACCCTAACCCTAACGCTAACCATACACTACAACGTACCCTCACACTTACCCTAAAGCGTACCCTAAGCCCTACCCTAACCCTAACCTTAACCCTAAACTATACCTTAAGCCCTACCCTCACTCTTACCCTAAACCGTACCCTAAGCCGTACCCTAACCCTAACCCTAGCCCTAACCCTAACCCATACCCTACGCTGTACCCTCACACCTACCCCATTCCATATCCTAAGCCGTACCCTAACCCTAACACTAACCCTAAGCCTAACCCTAAACTACCCTTGACTGCTTTTGCCTCCATTAGACTTCCTAAGCACTAGTGTTTTAAGGAACAGGTTAAAAAGAAAATCCTAATGTGATTTTTTTATAATGTGTTTATTCTTTATCTTATCCTAGTGACTAAAATCTTCTCCATGGCTGGACCCCAAATAATATTCCTTTACGTGCTAAGTGGTACCTAGAGAGTGGGGTAGGTTTAATAAATACCCTAATCCTAACGTGTACCCTAACCCCTACCCTAGCCCTAACGCGTACCCTAACCCTAACCCAAACCCTAACCCTAACACGTACGCTAATCCTAAACCGTACCCTAAACCAATCCCTAACCCTAAAACTAACCCTAACCCTAACCCTAACCCTAACCCTAACCCTAAACTACCCTTGACTGCTTTTGCCTCCATTAGATTTCCTTAGCACTAGTGTTTTAAGGAACAGGTTAAAAAGAAAATCCCAATGTGATTTTTTTATAATGTGTTTATTCTTTATCTTATCCTAGTGACTAAAATCTTCTCCATGGCTGGACTCCAAATAATATTCCTTTACGTGCTAAGTGGTATCTAGAGAGTGGGATAGGTTTAATAAATACCCTAATCCTAACGTGTACCCTAACCCTAACCCATACCTTAAACCTAACGCGTACCCTAACCCTAACCCAAACCCTAACCCTAACACGTACGCTAATCCTAACCCGTACTCTAAACCAATCCCTAACCCTAAAACTAACCCTAACCCTAACCCTAACCCTAACCCTCACACTTACCCTAAACCGTACCCTAAGCCGTACCCTAACCCTAACCCTCACCCTAACCTAACCCATCCCCTAGGCCATACTCTCTTCCGTACCATAAACCATACCCTAAGCCGTACACTAACCCTAAACCCAACTCTAAACCTAATCCTAAACCTAACCTATACCATACGCCGTACACTCACCCGTACCCTAAACCATACCCTAAGCCGTACCCTAACCCCAAACCTAACCCTAACCCATACCCTATGCGGTACCCTCAACCGTACCCTCACCCGTACCCTAAGCCGTACCTCAACACTAACCCTAACCCTAACCCTAACCCTAACCCTAACCCTAACCAATACGCTACGCCATACCCTCACCCGTACCCTAACCCGTATCCTAAGCCGTACCGTAACCCTAACCCTAACCCTAAACTATACCCTACGCCGTACCCTCAACCGTACCCTAACCCATAACCTAAGCCATACCCTAACCCTAACCCTAACCCTAACCCGTACCCTACGCCGTACCCTCACCCGTACCCTATCCCATACCCTAAGCCGTACCCTAACCCTAACCCTAACCCTAACTCTAACCCTAAACTACCCTTGACTGCTTTTGTCTCCATTAGACTTCCTAAGCACTAGTGTTTTAAGGAACAGGTTAAAAAGAAAATCCTAATGTGATTTTTTTATAATGTGTTTATTCTTTATCTTATCCTAGTGAGTAAAATCTTCTCCATGGCTGGACCCCAAATAATATTCCTTTACGTGCTAAGTGGTACCTAGAGAGTGGGGTAGGTTTAATAAATACCCTAATCCTAACGTGTACCCTAACCCCTACCCTAGCCCTAACGCGTACCCTAACCCTAACCCAAACCCTAACCCTAACACGTACGCTAATCCTAAACCGTACCCTAAACCAATCCCTAACCCTAAAACTAACCCTAACCCAAACCCTAACCCAAACCCATACCCTACGCCGTATCCTCACCTGTACCCTAACCCGTATCCTAAGCCGTACCCTAAGCCGTACCCTAACCCTAACGCTAAACCTAAGCCTAACCCATACCCTACGCCGCACCCTCACACGTACACTGACCCGTAACCTAAACCGTACCCTAAGCCGTACCCTAACCCTAACACTAAACCTAACCCTCACCCATACCCTACGCCGTACCCTCACCCGTACCCTAACCTATACCCTAAGATGTACCCTAAACCTAACCCTATCCCTAACCCATAAAGTACGATGTACACTCACCCGTAGCCTCACCCGTATCCTAAACAGTACCCTAACCATAATCCTAACCCTAAACCATAATCTACGCCATACCCTCACCCATACCCTAACATGTACCCGAAGCCTTAACCTAACCCTAACACTACATCTAACCCTAAACCTAACCCCTGCCCTACGCCGTACCCTCATCCATACCCTAACCTGTACCCTAAGCCATACTCTAACCCTAACCCTAAACCTAACCCATACCCTATGCCGTACCCTCACCCGTACTCTAAGCCGTACCCTAACCCTAACCCTAACCCTAACCCATACGCTACGCCGTAGCCTCACCCGTACCCTAATCCGTATCCTAAGCCGTACCCTAACCCTAACCCTAACCCTAAACTATACCTTACGCCCTACCCTCACTCGTACCCTAACCCGTACCCTAAGCCGTACCCTAACCCTAAACATAACCCTAGCCCGAACCCTAACCTATACCCTACGCCGTACCCTCACACGTACCCTAACGCGTACCCTAAGCCGTACCCTAACCCTAACCCTAACCCTAACCCATACGCTAAGCCGTACCCTCACCCGTACCCTAACCCTAACCCTAACCCCTACCCTACGCCGTACCCTCACCCGTACCCTATCCCATACCCTAAGCCGTACCCTAACTCTAACACTAACCCTAACCGTAAACTACCCTTGACTGCTTTTGCCTCCATTAGATTTCCTAAGCACTAGTGTTTTAAGGAACAGGTTAAAAAGAAAATGTTAATGTGATTTTTTTATAATGTGTTTATTCTTTATCTTATCCTAGTGACTAAAATCTTCTCCATGGCTGGACCCCAAATAATATTCCTTTACGTGCTAAGTGGTATCTAGAGAGTGGGATAGGTTTAATAAATACCCTAATCCTAACGTGTAACCTAACCCTAACCCATAACCTAATCCTAACGCGTACCCTAACCCTAACCCAAACCCTAATCCTAACACGTACGCTAATCCTAACCCGTACCCTAAACCAATCCCTAACCCTAAAACTAACCCTAACCCTAACCCTAACCCTGAACTACCCTTGACTGCTTTTGCCTCCATTAGATTTCCTTAGCACTAGTGTTTTAAGGAACAGGTTAAAAAGAAAATCCGAATGTGATTTTTTTATAATGTGTTTATTCTTTATCTTATCCTAGTGACTAAAATCTTCTCCATGGCTGGACCCCAAATAATATTCGTTTACGTGCTAAGTGGTATCTAGAGAGTGGGATAGGTTTAATAAATACCCTAATCCTAACGTGTACCCTAACCCTAACCCATACCCTAACCCAAACCCTAACCGTAACACGTACGCTAATCCTAACCCGTACCTTAAACCAATCCCTAACCTTAAAACTAACCCTAACCCTAACCCTAACCCATACCCTACGCCGTACTCTCACCCGTACCCTAACCCGTACCCTAGGCCGTACCCTAACCCTAACACAAACCCTAACCCTAACACGTACGCTAATCCTAAACCATACCCTAAACCAATCCTTAACCCTAAAACTAACCCTAACCCAAACCCTAACGCTAACCCATACCCTACGCCGTACCCTCACCCGTACCCAAACCCGTATCCTAAGCCGTACCCTAACCCTAACCAATACCCTACGCAGTACCCTCACCCGTACCCTCAACCGTACCCTAAGCCATAACCTAACCCTAACCCTAAACCTAACCCTGACCCCTACCGTACGCCGTAGCCTCACCCGTACCCTATACCATACTCTAAGCCGTACCCTAACCCTAACACTAACCCTAACCCTAACCCCAACCCTAAACTACCCTTGACTGCTTTTGCCTCCATTAGATTTCCTAAGCACTAGTGTTTTAAGGAACAGGTTAAAAAGAAAATCCTAATGTGATTTTTTTATAATGTGCTTATTCTTTATCTTATCCTAGTGACTAAAATCTTCTCCATGGCTGGACCCCAAATAATATTCCTTTACGTGCTAAGTGGTATCTAGAGAGTGGGATAGGTTTAATAAATACCCTAATCATAACGCGTACCCTAACCCTAACCCATACCCTAACCCTAACGCGTACCCTAAACCTAACCCAAACCCTAACCCTAAGACATACGCTAATCCTAACCCGTACCCTAAACCAATCCCTAACGCTAACCCTAACCCTAACCCATACCTTACGCCGTACCCTCACCCGTACCCTAACCCGTACCCTAAGCCGTACCCTAACCCTAACCCTAAACCTAACCCTAAATCATAGTCTACGCCGTACCGTTACCCGTACCCTAACCCGTATCCGAAGCCGTGCCCTAACCCTAACCCTAACCCTAACCCTAACCCTAACCCTAACCCATACGCTACGCCGTACCCTCACCCGTACCCTAACCCGTATCCTAAGCCGTAACCTAACCCTAACCCTAACCCTAACCTATACCCTACGCCGTTCACTCACCCGTACCCTAACCCGTACCCTAAGCCGTACCCTAACCCTAACCCTAACCTTAACCCATACCTACGCCGTACCCTAACCCATACCCAAACCCGTATCCTAAGCCGTACCCTAACCCTAACCAATACCCTACGCAGTACCCTCACCCGTACCCTCACCCGTACCCTAACACTAAACCTAACCCTAACCCTAACACTAACCTTAACCCCTACCCTACGCCGTACCCTCACCCGTACCCTATCCCATACCCTAAGCCGTACCCTAACCCTAACCCTAACCCTAACCCTAACCCTAAACTACCCTTGACTGCTTTTGTCTCCATTAGATTTCCTAAGTACTAGTGTTTTAAGGAACAGGTTAAAAAGAAAATCCTAATGTGATTTTTTTATAATGTGTTTATTCTTTATCTTATCCTAGTGACTAAAATCTTCTCCATGGCTGGACCCCAAACAATATTCCTTTACGTGCTAAGTGGTATCTAGAGAGTGGGGTAGGTTTAATAAATACCCTAATCCTAACGTGTACCATATCCCCTACCCTAGCCCTAACGCGTACCCTAACCCTAACCCAAGCCCTAACCCTAACACGTACGCTAATCCTCATCCGTATCCTAAACCAATGCCTAACCCTAAAACTAACTCTAACCCAAACCCTAACCCTAACCCATACCCTACAACGTACCCTCACACTTACCCTAAACCATACCCTAAGCCGTAACCTAACCGTAAACTTAACCCGAAACTATACTTTACGCCCTACCCTCACTCGTACCCTAACCCATACCCTAAGCTGTACCCTAACCTTAACCCTAACCCTAGCCCTAACCCTATCCCATACCCTACGCGGTACTCTCAAACGTACCCTAATGCGTACCCTAAGCCGTACCCTAATCCTAACCCATACCCTACGCCGTAACCGCACACATATCCCAACCCGTACCCTAAGCCGTACCCTAACCCTAACCCTAACCCTAACCCATACGCTACGCCATACCCTAACCCGTACCCTAAACCGTATCTTAAGCCGTACCCTAACCCTAACCCTAACGCGAACCCATACCCTACAACGTACCCTCACACTTACCCTAAACCGTACCCTAAGCCGTATCCTAACCCTAACCCTAACCCTAAACTATACCTTACGCCCTGCCCTCACTCGTACCCTAACCCGTACCCTAAGACGTACCCTAACCCTCACCCTAACCCTAGCCCTACCCCTAAGCCATACACTACGCCGTACCCTCACACGTACCCTAACCCGTACCCTAAGCCGTACCCTAACCCTAACCCTAAGCCTAACACATACGCTACGCCGTACCTTCACCCGTACCCTAACCCGTATCCTAAGCCGTACCCTAACCCTAACCCTAACCCTAACCTATACATTACGCCCTACCCTCACCCGTACCCTATACCGTACCCTAAGCCGTACCCTAACCCTAACCCTAACCCTAACCCTAACCCATACCCTACGCCGTACCCTAATCTGTACCCTAACCCGTATCCTAAGCCGTACCCTAACCCTAACCAATACCCTACGCAGTACCCTCACCCGTACCCTAAGCCATACCCTAACCCTAACCCTAACCCTAACCCCTACCCTACGCCGTACCCTCACCCGTACCCTATCCCATACCCTAACCCGTACCCTAACCCTAACCCTAACCATAACCCTAACCCTAACCCTAAACCTAAACTACCCTTGACTGCTTTTGTCTCCATTAGATTTCCTAAGCACTAGTGTTTTAAGGAACAGGTTAAAAAGAAAATCCTAATGTGATTTTTTTATAATGTGTTTATTCTTTATCTTATCCTAGTGACTAAAATCTTCTCATGGCTGGACCCCAAATAATATTCCTTTACGTGCTAAGTGGTATCTAGAGAGTGGGGTAGGTTTAATAAATACCCTAATCCTAACGTGTAACCTAACCCTAACCCATAACCTAATCCTAACGCGTACCCTAACCCTAACACAAACCCCAACCCTAACACGTACGCTAATCCTAAACCATACACTAAAACAATCCCTAACCCTAAAACTAACCCTAACCCAAACCCTAACGGTAACCCATACCCTACGCCGTACCCTCACCCGTACCCTAACCCGTACCCTAAGCCGTACCCTAAACCTAACCCTATCCCTAACCCATACTCTACAACGTACCCTCACACTTACCCTAAACCTTACCCTAAGCCGTACCCTAACCCTAACCCTAACCCTAAACTACACCTTACGCCCTACCCTCACTAGTACCCTAACCCGTACACTAAGTCGTAACCTAACCCTAACCCTAACCCTAGCCCTAACCCTAATCCATACCCTACGCCGTACCCTCACACGTACCCTAACGCGTACCCTAAGCCATACGCTAAGCCTAACCCTAACCCTAACCCTGACCCCTACCGTACGCCGTAGCCTCACCCGTACCCTATACCATACCCTAAGCCGTACCCTAACCCTAATACTAACCCTAACCCTAACCCTAACCCTAAACTCCCCTTGACTGCTTTTGCCTCCATTAGATTTCCTAAGCATTAGTGTTTTAAGGAACAGGTTAAAAAGAAAATCCTAATGTGATTTTTTTATAATGTGTTTATTCTTTATCTTATCCTAGTGACGAAAATCTTCTCCATGGCTGGACCCCAAATAATATTCCTTTACGTGCTAAGTGGTATCTAGAGAGTGGGATAGGTTTAATAAATACCCTAATCCTAACGTGTACCCTAACCCTAACCTATGCCCTAACCCTAACGCGTACCCTAACCCTAACCCAAACCCTAACCCTAACACGTACGCTAATCCTAACCCGTACCCTAAACCAATCCCTAACCCTAACCCTAACCCTAACCCATACCCTACACCGTACCCTCACCCGTACCCTAATCCGTACCCTAAGCCGTACCCTAACCCTAACCCTAACCCTAACCCTAACCCATACCCTACAACGTACCCTCACAGTTACCCTAAACCATACCCTAAGCCGTACCTTAACCCTAACCCTAACCGTAAACTATACCTTACGCCCTACCCTCACTGGTACCCTAACCCTTACCCTAACCCGTACCCTAACCCTAACCCTAGCCCTAACCCTAACCCATACCCTATGCCATACCCTCACACGTACCCTAATGCGTACCCTACGCCGTAACCTAACCCTAACCCTAACCCTAACCCATACCCTACGCCGTAACCGCACATGTATCCTAACCCGTACGCTAAGCCGTACCCTAACCCTAACCCTAACCCTAACCCATACGTTACGCCGTACCCTCACCCGGACCCTAACCCGTATCCTAAGCCGTACCCTAACCCTAACCCTAACCCTAACCCCTACCCTACGCCGTACCCTCACACGTACCCTAACCCATACCCTAAGCTGTACCCTAACCCTAACCCTAACCCTAACTCTAACCCATACCCTACGTCGTAACCTAACCCGTACCCTAACTCGTATCCTAAGCCGTACCCTAACCCTAAACAATACCCTACGCAGTACCATGACCCGTACCCTAAGCCGTACCCTAACCCTAACCCTAACCCTAACCCTAAACCCTACCCTACGCCGTACCCTCACCCGTACCCTATCCCATACCCTAAGCCGTACCCTAACCCTAACACTAACCCTAACCCTAACCCTAACCCTAAACTACCCTTGACTGCTTTTGCCTCCATTAGATTTCCTAAGCACTAGTGTTTTAAGGAACAGGTTAAAAAGAAAATCCTAATGTGATTTTTTTATAATGTGTTTATTCTTTATCTTATCCTAGTGACTAAAATCTTCTCCATGGCTGGACCCCAAATAATATTCCTTTACGTGCTAAGTGGTATCTAGAGAGTGGGATAGGTTTAATAAATACCCTAATCCTAACGTGTACCCTAACCCTAACCCATACCCTAACCCTAATGCGTACCCTAACCCTAACCCAAACCCTAACCCTAACACGTATGCTAATCCTAACCCGTACCCTAAACCAATCCCTAATCCTAAAACTAACCCTAACCCTAACCCATACCCTACAACGTACCCTCACACTTACCCTAAACCGTACCCTAAGCCGTAACCTAACCCTAACCTTAACCCGAAACCAAACCTTACGCCCTACCCTCACTCATACCCTAACCCATACCCTAAGCTGTACCCTAACCTTAACCTTAACCCTAGCCCTAACCCTATGCCATACCCTACGCGGTACTCTCAAACGTACCCTAACGCGTTCCCTAAGCCGTACCCTAACCCTAACCCATACCCTACGCCGTAACCGCACACATATCCCAACCCGTACCCTAAGCCGTACCCTAACCCTAACCCTAACCCTAATCCATACGCTACGCCATACCCTCACCCGTACCCTAAACTGTATCCTAAGCCGTACCCTAACCCTAACCCTAACCCTAACCTATACCCTACGCCGGACCCTCACCCGTACCCTAACCTGTACCCTAAGCCGTACCCGTACCCTAACCCATACACTATGCCGTACCCTAACCCGTACCCTAACCCTTATCCTAAGCCGTACCCTAACCCTAACCAATACCCTACGCAGTACCCTCACCCATACCCTCACCCGTACCCTAAGCCGTACCCTAACCCTAACCCTAACCCATACCCTACGCCGTACCCTAACCCGTTCCCTAACTCGTATCGTAAGCCGTACCCATCCCTAACCAATACCCTATGCAGTACCCTGACCCGTATCCTCACCCGTAACTTAAGCCATACCCCAACCCTAACCCTAACCCTAACCTATACCCTACGCCGTACCCTAACCCGTACCCAAACCCGTATCCTAAGCCGTACCCTAACCCTAACCAATACCCTACGCAGTACCCTCACCCGTACCCTCACCCGTACCCTAACCCTAACCCTAACCCTAACCCTAACCCTAACCCTAACCCCTACCCTACTCCGTACCCTCACCCGTACCCTATCCCATACCCTAAGCCGTACCCTAACCCTTACCCTAACCCTAACCCTAACCCTAACCTACCCTTGACTGCTTTTGTCTGCATTAGATTTCCTAAGCACTAGTGTTTTAAGGAACAGGTTAAAAAGAAAATCCTAATGTGATTTTTTTATATTGTGTTTATTCTTTATCTTATCCTAGTGACTAAAATCTTCTCCATGGCTGGACCCCAAATAATATTCCTTTACGTGCTAAGTGGTATCTAGAGAGTGGGGTAGGTTTAATAAATACCCTAATCCTAACGTGTACCCTATCCCCTACCCTAGCCCTAACGCGTACCCTAACCCTAAACCAAACCCTAACCCGAACACGTAAGCTAATCCTAATCCGTACCCTAAACCAATGCCTAACCCTAAAACTAACCCTAACCCAAACCCTAACCCTAACCCATACCCTACGCCGTACACTCACCCGTACCCTAACCCGTAACCTAAGCCGTACCCTAACCCTAACCCTAACCCTAACCTATACCCTACGCCGTACCCTCACCCGTACCCTAACCCGTACCCTAAGCCGTACCCTAACCCTAACCCTAACCCTAAACTATACCCTACGCCGTACCCTCACCCGTACCCTAACCCGTACCCTAAGCCGTACTCTAACCCTAACCCTAACACTAACCCTAGCCCTAACCCTATCCCATACCCTACGCGGTACTCTCACACGTACCCTAACGCGTACCCTAAGCCGTACCCTAACCCTAAACCATACCCTACGCCATACCATAACCCGTACACTAACCCGTACCCTAAGCCGTACCCTAACCCTAACCCTAACCCTAACCCTAACCCTAATCCTAATCCCTACCCTACGCCGTACCCTCACCCGTACCCTATTCCATACCCTAATCCGTACCCTAACCCTAACACTAACCCTAACCCTAACCCTAACCCTAAAATACCCTTGACTGCTTTTGCCTCCATTAGATTTCCTAAGCACTAGTGTTTTAAGGAACAGGTTAAAAAGAAAATCCTAATGTGATTTTTTTATAATGTGTTTATTCTTTATCTTATCCTAGTGACTAAAATCTTCTCCATGGCTGGACCCCAAATAATATTCCTTTACGTGCTAAGTGGTATCTAGAGAGTGGGATAGGTTTAATAAATACCCTAATCCTAACGTGTACCCTAACCCTAACCCATACCCTAACCCTAATGCGTACCCTAACCCTAACCCAAACCCTAGCCCTAACACGTATGCTAATCCTAACCCGTACCCTAAACCAATCCCTAACCCTAAAACTAACCCTAACCCTAACCCTAACCCTAACCCATACCCTACAACGTACCCTCACACGTACCCTAAACCGTACCCTAAGCCGTAACCTAACCCTAACCTTAACCAGAAACTATACCTTACGCCCTGCCCTCACTCGTACCCTAACCCATACCCTAAGCTGTACCCTAACCTTAACCCTAACCCTAGCCCTAACCCTATCCCATACCCTACGCGGTACTCTCAAACGTACCCTAACGCGTACCCTAAGCCGTACCCTAACCCTAACCCATACCCTATGCCGTAACCGCACACATAACCCAACCCGTACCCTAAGCCGTACCCTAACCCTAAACCTAACCCTAACCCATACGCTACGCCATACCCTCACCCGTACCCTAAACCGTATCCTAAGCCGTGCCCTAACCCAAACCCTAACCCTAACCTATAGCCTACGCCGGACCCTCACCCGTACCCTAACCCGTACCCTAAGCCGTACCCTAACCCTAACCCTAACCCTAACCCATACCCTACGCCGTACCCTAACCTGTATCCTAAGCCGTACCCTAACCCTAACCAATACCCTACGCAGTACCCTCACCCGTACCCTCACCCGTACACTAAGCCGTACCCTAACCCTAACCCTAAGCCTAACCCCTACCCTATGCCGTACCCTCACACGTACCCTATCCCGTAACCTAAGCTGTACCCTAACTCTAACCCTAACCGTAACCGTAACCCTAACCCATACCCTACGCCGTACCCTAACCCGTACCTTAACCCGTATCCTAAGCCGTACCCTAACCCTAACCAATACCCTACGCAATACCCTCACCCGTACCCTAACCCGTACCCTAAGCCGTACCCTAACCCTAACCCTAAACCTAACCCTAAATCATAGCCTACGCCGTACCGTAACCCGTACCCTAACCCGTATCCTAAGCCGTGCCCTAACCCTAACCCTAACCCTAGCCCTACCCCTAACTCATACCCTACGCCGTACCCTCACATGTACCCTAACGCGTACCCTAAGCCGTACCCTAACCCTAACCCTAAAACTAACCCGTACCCTACGCCGTAACCGCACACGTATCCTAACCCGTACCCTAAGCCGTACACTAACCCTAACCATAACCCTAACACATACGCTACGCCGTACCCTCACCCGTACCCTAACCCGTACCCTAAGCCGTACTCTAACCCTAACCCTAACCCTAACCCTAACCCATACCCTACGAAGTACCCTAACCCGTACCCTAACACGTACCCTAAGCTGTACCCTAACCCTAACCCTAAGCCTAACCCATACGCTACGCCGTACCCTCACCCGTACCCTAACCCGTATCCTAAGCCGTACCCTAAGCCTAACCAATACCCTACGCAGTACCCTCACCCGTACCCTCAACCGTACCCTAAGCCATACCCTAACCCTAACCCTAACCCTAACCCTGACCCCTACCGTACGCCGTAGCCTCACCCGTACCGTAACCCGTATCCTAAGCCGTACCCTAACCCTAACCAATACCCTATGCAGTACCCTCACCCGTACCCTAACCCCTACCCTAAGCCGTACCCTAACCCTAACCCTAACCCTAATCCTAATCCGTACCTTACGCCGTACCCTCACCCGTACCCTATTCCATACCCTAAGCCATACCCTAACCCTAACACTAACCCTAACCCTAAGCCTAACCCTAAACTACCCTTGACTGCTTTTGCCTCCATTAGATTTCCTAAGCACTAGTGTTTTAAGGAACAGGTTAAAAAGAAAATCCTAATGTGATTTTTTTATAATGTGTTTATTCTTTATCTTATCCTAGTGACTAAAATCTTCTCCATGGCTGGACCCCAAATAATATTCCTTTACGTGCTAAGTGGTATCTAGAGAGTGGGATAGGTTTAATAAATACCCTAATCCTAACGTGTACCCTAACCCTAACCCATACCCTAACCCAAACCCTAACCGTAACACGTACGCTAATCCTAACCCGTACCTTAAACCAATCCCTAACCCTAAAACTAACCCTAACCCAAACCCTAACGCTAACCCATACCCTACGCCGTACCCTCACCCGTACCCTAACCCGTATCCTAAGCCGTACCCTAACCCTAACCAATACCCTACGCAGTACCCTCACCCGTACCCTCAACCGTACCCTAAGCCATACCCTAACCCTAACCCTAAACCTAACCCTGACCCCTACCGTACGCCGTAGCCTCACCCGTACCCTATACCATACCCTAAGCCGTACCCTAACCCTAACACTAACCCTAACCCTAACCCCAACCCTAAACTACCCTTGACTGCTTTTGACTCCATTAGATTTCCTAAGCACTAGTGTTTTAAGGAACAGGTTAAAAAGAAAATCCTAATGTGATTTTTTTATAATGTGCTTATTCTTTATCTTATCCTAGTGACTAAAATCTTCTCCATGCCTGGACCCCAAATAATATTCCTTTACGTGCTAAGTGGTATCTAGAGAGTGGGATAGGTTTAATAAATACCCTAATCCTAACGTGTACCCTAACCCTAACCCATACCCTAACCCTAACGCGTACCCTAACCCTAACCCAAACCCTAACCCTAAGACATACGCTAATCCTAACCCATACCCTAAACCAATCCCTAACCCTAACCCTAACCCTAACCCATACCTTACGCCGTACCCTCACCCGTACCCTAACCCGTACCCTAAGCCGTACCTTAACCCTAACCCTAACCGTAAACTATACCTTACGCCCTACACTCACTCGTACCCTAACCCTTACCCTAACCCGTACCCTACACCTAACCCTAACCCCTACCCTACGCCGTACCCTCACCTGTACCCTATCCCATACCCTAAGCCGTACCCTAACCCTAACCCTAACCCTAACCCTAAATTACCCTTGACTGCTTTGCCTCCATTAGATTTCCTAAGCACTAGTGTTTTAAGGAAAAGGTTAAAAAGTAAATCCTAATGTGATTTTTTTATAATGTGTTTATTCTTTATCTTATCCTAGTGACTAAAATCTTCTCCATGGCTGGACCCCAAATAATATTCGTTTACGTGCTATGTGGTATCTAGAGAGTGGGATAGGTTTAATAAATACCCTAATCCTAACGTGTACCCTAACCCTAACCCATACCCTAACCCAAACCCTAACCGTAACACGTACGCTAATCGTAACCCGTACCTTAAACCAATCCCTAACCTTAAAACTAACCCTAACCCTAACCCTAACCCATACCCTACGCCGTACCCTCACCCGTACCCTAACCCGTACCCTAAGCCGTACCCTAACCCTAACCCTAACCCGAACCCATACCCTACAACGTACCCTCTCACTTACCCTAAACCGTACCCTAAGCTGTAACCTAACCCTAACCCTAACCCTAAACTATACCTTACGCCCTACCCTCACTCATACCCTAACCCGTACCCTAAGCCGTACCCTAACCCTATCCCTAACCCTAGCCCTACCCCTAACCCATAACCTACGCCGTACCCTCACCCGTACCCTAACCCTTATCCTAAGCCGTACCCTAACCCTAACCAATACCCTACGCATTACCCTCACCCATACCTTCACCCGTACACTAAGCCGTACCCTAACCCTAACCCTAACCCTAACCCTAACCCATACGCTATGCCGTACCCTCACCCGTACCCTAAACCGTATCCTACGCCGTACCCTAACCCTAATCCTAACCCTAACCTATACCCTACGCCGTACCCTCACCCGTACCCTAACCCGTACCCTAAGCCGTACCCCAACCCTAACCCTAACCCTAACCCATACCCTACGCCGTACCCTAACCCGTACCCTAACCCGTATCCTAAGCCGTACCCTAACCCTAACCCATACCCTACGCCGTACCCTCACCCGTACCCTATCCCATACCCTACGCCGTACCCTAACCTGCATCCTAAGCCGTACCCTAACCCTAACCAATACCCTACACAGTACCCTCACCCGTACCCTAACCCGTACCCTAAGCCGTACCCTAACCCTAACCCTAACGCGAACCCATACCCTACAACGTACCCTCACACTTACCCTAAACCGTACCCTAAGCCGTATCCTAACCCTAACCCTAACCCTAAACTATACCTTACGCCCTGCCCTCACTCGTACCCTAACCGGTACCCTAAGACGTATCCTAACCCTAACCCTAACCCTAGCCCTACCCCTAACCCATACCCTACGCCGTACCCTCACACGTACCCTAACGCGTACCCTAAGCCGTATCCTAACCCTAAACCTAAAACTAACCCGTACCCTACGCCGTAACCGCACACGTATCCTAACCCGTATCCTAAGCTGTACCCTAAACCTAACCCTAACCCTAACCCATACGCTACGCCGTACCCTCAGCCGTACCCTAACCCGTACCCTAAGCCGTGCCCTCACCCTAACCCTAACCCTAACCCTAACCCTAACCCATACCCTACGACATACCCTAACGCGTACCCTAAGCCGTACCCTAACCCTAACCCTAAAATTAACCCGTACCCTACGCCGTAACCGCACACGTATCCTAACCCGTATCCTAAGCTGTACCCTAAACCTAACCCTAACCCTAACCCATACGCTACGCCGTACCCTCAGCCGTACCCTAACCCGTACCCTAAGCCGTGCCCTAACCCTAACCCTAACCCTAACCCTAACCCTAACCCATACCCTACGACGTACCCTAACCCGTACCCTAATCCGTACCCTAAGCCGTACCCTAACCCTAACCCTAAGCCTAACCCATACGCTACGCCGTACCTTCACCCGTACCCTAACCCGTATCCTAAGCCGTACCCTAACCCTAACCCTAACCCTAAACTATACTTTACGCCGTACCCTCACCCGTACCCTAAACCGTACCCTAAGCTGTACCCTAACCCTAACCCTAACCCTAACCCTAACCCTAACCCATACCCTACGCCGTACCCTAATCTGTACCCTAACCCGTATCCTAAGCCGTACCCTAACCCTAAACAATACCCTACGCCGTACCCTCACCCGTACCGTATCCCATACCCTAACCCGTACCCTAACCCTAACCGTAACCCTAACCCTAACCCTAAACTACCCTTGACTGCTTTTGTCTCCATTAGATTGCCTAAGCACTAGTGTTTTAAGGAACAGGTTAAAAAGAAAATCCTAATGTGATTTTTTTATAATGTGTTTATTCTTTATCTTATCCTAGTGACTAAAATCTTCTCATGGCTGGACCCCAAATAATATTCTTTTACGTGCTAAGTGGTATCTAGAGAGTGGGGTAGGTTTAATAAATACCCTAATCCTAACGTGTACCCTAACCCCTACCCTAGCCCTAAAGCGTACCCTAACCCTAACACAAACCCTAACCCTAACACGTACGCTAATCCTAAACCATACCCTAAAACAATCCCTAACCCTAAAACTAACCCTAACCCTAACCCTAACCCTCACCCGTACCCTCACCCATACCCTAAGCCGTACCCTAACCCTAACCCTAACCCTAATCCTAATCCCTACCCTACGCCGTACCCTCACCCGTACCCTATTCCATACCCTAATCCGTACCCTAACCCTAACACTAACCCTAACCCTAACCCTAACCCTAAACTACCCTTGACTGCTTTTGCCTCCATTAGATTTCCTAAGCACTAGTGTTTTAAGGAACAGGTTAAAAAGAAAATCCTAATGTGATTTTTTTATAATGTGTTTATTCTTTATCTTATCCTAGTGACTAAAATCTTCTCCATGGCTGGACCCCAAATAATATTCCTTTACGTGCTAAGTGGTATCTAGAGAGTGGGATAGGTTTAATAAATACCCTAATCCTAACGTGTACCCTAACCCTAACCCATACCCTAACCCTAACGCGTACCCTAACCCTAACCCAAACCCTAACCCTAACACGTATGCTAATCCTAACCCGTACCCTAAACCAATCCCTAACCCTAAAACTAACCCTAATCCTAACCCTAACCCTCACCCGTACCATAACCCGTACCCTAAGCCGTACCCTAACCCTAACCCTAACCCTAACCGCTACCCTATGCCGTACCCTCACCCGTACCCTAACCCGTACCCTAAGCTGTACCTTAACCCTAACCCTAACCCTAACCGTAACCCTAACCCATACCCTACGCCGTACCCTCACCCGTACCCTAACCCGTACCCTAAGCCGTACCCTAAACCTAACCCTATCCCTAACCCATACTCTACAACGTACCCTCACACTTACCCTAAACCTTACCCTAAGCCGTACCCTAACCCTAACCCTAACCCTAAACTACACCTTACGCCCTACCCTCACTAGTACCCTAACCCGTACACTAAGTCGTAACCTAACCCTAACCCTAACCCTAGCCCTAACCCTAATCCATACCCTACGCCGTACCCTCACACGTACCCTAACGCGTACCCTAAGCCATACGCTAAGCCTAACCCTAACCCTAACCCTGACCCCTACCGTACGCCGTAGCCTCACCCGTACCCTATACCATACCCTAAGCCGTACCCTAACCCTAATACTAACCCTAACCCTAACCCTAACCCTAAACTCCCCTTGACTGCTTTTGCCTCCATTAGATTTCCTAAGCATTAGTGTTTTAAGGAACAGGTTAAAAAGAAAATCCTAATGTGATTTTTTTATAATGTGTTTATTCTTTATCTTATCCTAGTGACGAAAATCTTCTCCATGGCTGGACCCCAAATAATATTCCTTTACGTGCTAAGTGGTATCTAGAGAGTGGGATAGGTTTAATAAATACCCTAATCCTAACGTGTACCCTAACCCTAACCTATGCCCTAACCCTAACGCGTACCCTAACCCTAACCCAAACCCTAACCCTAACACGTACGCTAATCCTAACCCGTACCCTAAACCAATCCCTAACCCTAACCCTAACCCTAACCCATACCCTACACCGTACCCTCACCCGTACCCTAATCCGTACCCTAAGCCGTACCCTAACCCTAACCCTAACCCTAACCCTAACCCATACCCTACAACGTACCCTCACAGTTACCCTAAACCATACCCTAAGCCGTACCTTAACCCTAACCCTAACCGTAAACTATACCTTACGCCCTACCCTCACTGGTACCCTAACCCTTACCCTAACCCGTACCCTAACCCTAACCCTAGCCCTAACCCTAACCCATACCCTATGCCATACCCTCACACGTACCCTAATGCGTACCCTACGCCGTAACCTAACCCTAACCCTAACCCTAACCCATACCCTACGCCGTAACCGCACATGTATCCTAACCCGTACGCTAAGCCGTACCCTAACCCTAACCCTAACCCTAACCCATACGTTACGCCGTACCCTCACCCGGACCCTAACCCGTATCCTAAGCCGTACCCTAACCCTAACCCTAACCCTAACCCCTACCCTACGCCGTACCCTCACACGTACCCTAACCCATACCCTAAGCTGTACCCTAACCCTAACCCTAACCCTGACTCTAACCCATACCCTACGTCGTAACCTAACCCGTACCCTAACTCGTATCCTAAGCCGTACCCTAACCCTAAACAATACCCTACGCAGTACCATGACCCGTACCCTAAGCCGTACCCTAACCCTAACCCTAACCCTAACCCTAAACCCTACCCTACGCCGTACCCTCACCCGTACCCTATCCCATACCCTAAGCCGTACCCTAACCCTAACACTAACCCTAACCCTAACCCTAACCCTAAACTACCCTTGACTGCTTTTGCCTCCATTAGATTTCCTAAGCACTAGTGTTTTAAGGAACAGGTTAAAAAGAAAATCCTAATGTGATTTTTTTATAATGTGTTTATTCTTTATCTTATCCTAGTGACTAAAATCTTCTCCATGGCTGGACCCCAAATAATATTCCTTTACGTGCTAAGTGGTATCTAGAGAGTGGGATAGGTTTAATAAATACCCTAATCCTAACGTGTACCCTAACCCTAACCCATACCCTAACCCTAATGCGTACCCTAACCCTAACCCAAACCCTAACCCTAACACGTATGCTAATCCTAACCCGTACCCTAAACCAATCCCTAATCCTAAAACTAACCCTAACCCTAACCCATACCCTACAACGTACCCTCACACTTACCCTAAACCGTACCCTAAGCCGTAACCTAACCCTAACCTTAACCCGAAACCAAACCTTACGCCCTACCCTCACTCATACCCTAACCCATACCCTAAGCTGTACCCTAACCTTAACCTTAACCCTAGCCCTAACCCTATGCCATACCCTACGCGGTACTCTCAAACGTACCCTAACGCGTTCCCTAAGCCGTACCCTAACCCTAACCCATACCCTACGCCGTAACCGCACACATATCCCAACCCGTACCCTAAGCCGTACCCTAACCCTAACCCTAACCCTAATCCATACGCTACGCCATACCCTCACCCGTACCCTAAACTGTATCCTAAGCCGTACCCTAACCCTAACCCTAACCCTAACCTATACCCTACGCCGGACCCTCACCCGTACCCTAACCTGTACCCTAAGCCGTACCCGTACCCTAACCCATACACTATGCCGTACCCTAACCCGTACCCTAACCCTTATCCTAAGCCGTACCCTAACCCTAACCAATACCCTACGCAGTACCCTCACCCATACCCTCACCCGTACCCTAAGCCGTACCCTAACCCTAACCCTAACCCATACCCTACGCCGTACCCTAACCCGTTCCCTAACTCGTATCGTAAGCCGTACCCATCCCTAACCAATACCCTATGCAGTACCCTGACCCGTATCCTCACCCGTAACTTAAGCCATACCCCAACCCTAACCCTAACCCTAACCTATACCCTACGCCGTACCCTAACCCGTACCCAAACCCGTATCCTAAGCCGTACCCTAACCCTAACCAATACCCTACGCAGTACCCTCACCCGTACCCTCACCCGTACCCTAACCCTAACCCTAACCCTAACCCTAACCCTAACCCTAACCCCTACCCTACTCCGTACCCTCACCCGTACCCTATCCCATACCCTAAGCCGTACCCTAACCCTTACCCTAACCCTAACCCTAACCCTAACCTACCCTTGACTGCTTTTGTCTGCATTAGATTTCCTAAGCACTAGTGTTTTAAGGAACAGGTTAAAAAGAAAATCCTAATGTGATTTTTTTATATTGTGTTTATTCTTTATCTTATCCTAGTGACTAAAATCTTCTCCATGGCTGGACCCCAAATAATATTCCTTTACGTGCTAAGTGGTATCTAGAGAGTGGGGTAGGTTTAATAAATACCCTAATCCTAACGTGTACCCTATCCCCTACCCTAGCCCTAACGCGTACCCTAACCCTAAACCAAACCCTAACCCGAACACGTAAGCTAATCCTAATCCGTACCCTAAACCAATGCCTAACCCTAAAACTAACCCTAACCCAAACCCTAACCCTAACCCATACCCTACGCCGTACACTCACCCGTACCCTAACCCGTAACCTAAGCCGTACCCTAACCCTAACCCTAACCCTAACCTATACCCTACGCCGTACCCTCACCCGTACCCTAACCCGTACCCTAAGCCGTACCCTAACCCTAACCCTAACCCTAAACTATACCCTACGCCGTACCCTCACCCGTACCCTAACCCGTACCCTAAGCCGTACTCTAACCCTAACCCTAACACTAACCCTAGCCCTAACCCTATCCCATACCCTACGCGGTACTCTCACACGTACCCTAACGCGTACCCTAAGCCGTACCCTAACCCTAAACCATACCCTACGCCATACCATAACCCGTACACTAACCCGTACCCTAAGCCGTACCCTAACCCTAACCCTAACCCTAACCCTAACCCTAATCCTAATCCCTACCCTACGCCGTACCCTCACCCGTACCCTATTCCATACCCTAATCCGTACCCTAACCCTAACACTAACCCTAACCCTAACCCTAACCCTAAAATACCCTTGACTGCTTTTGCCTCCATTAGATTTCCTAAGCACTAGTGTTTTAAGGAACAGGTTAAAAAGAAAATCCTAATGTGATTTTTTTATAATGTGTTTATTCTTTATCTTATCCTAGTGACTAAAATCTTCTCCATGGCTGGACCCCAAATAATATTCCTTTACGTGCTAAGTGGTATCTAGAGAGTGGGATAGGTTTAATAAATACCCTAATCCTAACGTGTACCCTAACCCTAACCCATACCCTAACCCTAATGCGTACCCTAACCCTAACCCAAACCCTAGCCCTAACACGTATGCTAATCCTAACCCGTACCCTAAACCAATCCCTAACCCTAAAACTAACCCTAACCCTAACCCTAACCCTAACCCATACCCTACAACGTACCCTCACACGTACCCTAAACCGTACCCTAAGCCGTAACCTAACCCTAACCTTAACCAGAAACTATACCTTACGCCCTGCCCTCACTCGTACCCTAACCCATACCCTAAGCTGTACCCTAACCTTAACCCTAACCCTAGCCCTAACCCTATCCCATACCTACGCGGTACTCTCAAACGTACCCTAACGCGTACCCTAAGCCGTACCCTAACCCTAACCCATACCCTATGCCGTAACCGCACACATAACCCAACCCGTACCCTAAGCCGTACCCTAACCCTAAACCTAACCCTAACCCATACGCTACGCCATACCCTCACCCGTACCCTAAACCGTATCCTAAGCCGTGCCCTAACCCAAACCCTAACCCTAACCTATAGCCTACGCCGGACCCTCACCCGTACCCTAACCCGTACCCTAAGCCGTACCCTAACCCTAACCCTAACCCTAACCCATACCCTACGCCGTACCCTAACCTGTATCCTAAGCCGTACCCTAACCCTAACCAATACCCTACGCAGTACCCTCACCCGTACCCTCACCCGTACACTAAGGCCGTACCCTAACCCTAACCCTAAGCCTAACCCCTACCCTATGCCGTACCCTCACACGTACCCTATCCCGTAACCTAAGCTGTACCCTAACTCTAACCCTAACCGTAACCGTAACCCTAACCCATACCCTACGCCGTACCCTAACCCGTACCTTAACCCGTATCCTAAGCCGTACCCTAACCCTAACCAATACCCTACGCAATACCCTCACCCGTACCCTAACCCGTACCCTAAGCCGTACCCTAACCCTAACCCTAAACCTAACCCTAAATCATAGCCTACGCCGTACCGTAACCCGTACCCTAACCCGTATCCTAAGCCGTGCCCTAACCCTAACCCTAACCCTAGCCCTACCCCTAACTCATACCCTACGCCGTACCCTCACATGTACCCTAACGCGTACCCTAAGCCGTACCCTAACCCTAACCCTAAAACTAACCCGTACCCTACGCCGTAACCGCACACGTATCCTAACCCGTACCCTAAGCCGTACACTAACCCTAACCATAACCCTAACACATACGCTACGCCGTACCCTCACCCGTACCCTAACCCGTACCCTAAGCCGTACTCTAACCCTAACCCTAACCCTAACCCTAACCCATACCCTACGAAGTACCCTAACCCGTACCCTAACACGTACCCTAAGCTGTACCCTAACCCTAACCCTAAGCCTAACCCATACGCTACGCCGTACCCTCACCCGTACCCTAACCCGTATCCTAAGCCGTACCCTAAGCCTAACCAATACCCTACGCAGTACCCTCACCCGTACCCTCAACCGTACCCTAAGCCATACCCTAACCCTAACCCTAACCCTAACCCTGACCCTACCGTACGCCGTAGCCTCACCCGTACCGTAACCCGTATCCTAAGCCGTACCCTAACCCTAACCAATACCCTATGCAGTACCCTCACCCGTACCCTAACCCCTACCCTAAGCCGTACCCTAACCCTAACCCTAACCCTAATCCTAATCCGTACCTTACGCCGTACCCTCACCCGTACCCTATTCCATACCCTAAGCCATACCCTAACCCTAACACTAACCCTAACCCTAAGCCTAACCCTAAACTACCCTTGACTGCTTTTGCCTCCATTAGATTTCCTAAGCACTAGTGTTTTAAGGAACAGGTTAAAAAGAAAATCCTAATGTGATTTTTTTATAATGTGTTTATTCTTTATCTTATCCTAGTGACTAAAATCTTCTCCATGGCTGGACCCCAAATAATATTCCTTTACGTGCTAAGTGGTATCTAGAGAGTGGGATAGGTTTAATAAATACCCTAATCCTAACGTGTACCCTAACCCTAACCCATACCCTAACCCAAACCCTAACCGTAACACGTACGCTAATCCTAACCCGTACCTTAAACCAATCCCTAACCCTAAAACTAACCCTAACCCAAACCCTAACGCTAACCCATACCCTACGCCGTACCCTCACCCGTACCCTAACCCGTATCCTAAGCCGTACCCTAACCCTAACCAATACCCTACGCAGTACCCTCACCCGTACCCTCAACCGTACCCTAAGCCATACCCTAACCCTAACCCTAAACCTAACCCTGACCCCTACCGTACGCCGTAGCCTCACCCGTACCCTATACCATACCCTAAGCCGTACCCTAACCCTAACACTAACCCTAACCCTAACCCCAACCCTAAACTACCCTTGACTGCTTTTGACTCCATTAGATTTCCTAAGCACTAGTGTTTTAAGGAACAGGTTAAAAAGAAAATCCTAATGTGATTTTTTTATAATGTGCTTATTCTTTATCTTATCCTAGTGACTAAAATCTTCTCCATGCCTGGACCCCAAATAATATTCCTTTACGTGCTAAGTGGTATCTAGAGAGTGGGATAGGTTTAATAAATACCCTAATCCTAACGTGTACCCTAACCCTAACCCATACCCTAACCCTAACGCGTACCCTAACCCTAACCCAAACCCTAACCCTAAGACATACGCTAATCCTAACCCATACCCTAAACCAATCCTAACCCTAACCCTAACCCTAACCCATACCTTACGCCGTACCCTCACCCGTACCCTAACCCGTACCCTAAGCCGTACCTTAACCCTAACCCTAACCGTAAACTATACCTTACGCCCTACACTCACTCGTACCCTAACCCTTACCCTAACCCGTACCCTACACCTAACCCTAACCCCTACCCTACGCCGTACCCTCACCTGTACCCTATCCCATACCCTAAGCCGTACCCTAACCCTAACCCTAACCCTAACCCTAAATTACCCTTGACTGCTTTGCCTCCATTAGATTTCCTAAGCACTAGTGTTTTAAGGAAAAGGTTAAAAAGTAAATCCTAATGTGATTTTTTTATAATGTGTTTATTCTTTATCTTATCCTAGTGACTAAAATCTTCTCCATGGCTGGACCCCAAATAATATTCGTTTACGTGCTATGTGGTATCTAGAGAGTGGGATAGGTTTAATAAATACCCTAATCCTAACGTGTACCCTAACCCTAACCCATACCCTAACCCAAACCCTAACCGTAACACGTACGCTAATCGTAACCCGTACCTTAAACCAATCCCTAACCTTAAAACTAACCCTAACCCTAACCCTAACCCATACCCTACGCCGTACCCTCACCCGTACCCTAACCCGTACCCTAAGCCGTACCCTAACCCTAACCCTAACCCGAACCCATACCCTACAACGTACCCTCTCACTTACCCTAAACCGTACCCTAAGCTGTAACCTAACCCTAACCCTAACCCTAAACTATACCTTACGCCCTACCCTCACTCATACCCTAACCCGTACCCTAAGCCGTACCCTAACCCTATCCCTAACCCTAGCCCTACCCCTAACCCATAACCTACGCCGTACCCTCACCCGTACCCTAACCCTTATCCTAAGCCGTACCCTAACCCTAACCAATACCCTACGCATTACCCTCACCCATACCTTCACCCGTACACTAAGCCGTACCCTAACCCTAACCCTAACCCTAACCCTAACCCATACGCTATGCCGTACCCTCACCCGTACCCTAAACCGTATCCTACGCCGTACCCTAACCCTAATCCTAACCCTAACCTATACCCTACGCCGTACCCTCACCCGTACCCTAACCCGTACCCTAAGCCGTACCCCAACCCTAACCCTAACCCTAACCCATACCCTACGCCGTACCCTAACCCGTACCCTAACCCGTATCCTAAGCCGTACCCTAACCCTAACCCATACCCTACGCCGTACCCTCACCCGTACCCTATCCCATACCCTACGCCGTACCCTAACCTGCATCCTAAGCCGTACCCTAACCCTAACCAATACCCTACACAGTACCCTCACCCGTACCCTAACCCGTACCCTAAGCCGTACCCTAACCCTAACCCTAACGCGAACCCATACCCTACAACGTACCCTCACACTTACCCTAAACCGTACCCTAAGCCGTATCCTAACCCTAACCCTAACCCTAAACTATACCTTACGCCCTGCCCTCACTCGTACCCTAACCGGTACCCTAAGACGTATCCTAACCCTAACCCTAACCCTAGCCCTACCCCTAACCCATACCCTACGCCGTACCCTCACACGTACCCTAACGCGTACCCTAAGCCGTATCCTAACCCTAAACCTAAAACTAACCCGTACCCTACGCCGTAACCGCACACGTATCCTAACCCGTATCCTAAGCTGTACCCTAAACCTAACCCTAACCCTAACCCATACGCTACGCCGTACCCTCAGCCGTACCCTAACCCGTACCCTAAGCCGTGCCCTCACCCTAACCCTAACCCTAACCCTAACCCTAACCCATACCCTACGACATACCCTAACGCGTACCCTAAGCCGTACCCTAACCCTAACCCTAAAATTAACCCGTACCCTACGCCGTAACCGCACACGTATCCTAACCCGTATCCTAAGCTGTACCCTAAACCTAACCCTAACCCTAACCCATACGCTACGCCGTACCCTCAGCCGTACCCTAACCCGTACCCTAAGCCGTGCCCTAACCCTAACCCTAACCCTAACCCTAACCCTAACCCATACCCTACGACGTACCCTAACCCGTACCCTAATCCGTACCCTAAGCCGTACCCTAACCCTAACCCTAAGCCTAACCCATACGCTACGCCGTACCTTCACCCGTACCCTAACCCGTATCCTAAGCCGTACCCTAACCCTAACCCTAACCCTAAACTATACTTTACGCCGTACCCTCACCCGTACCCTAAACCGTACCCTAAGCTGTACCCTAACCCTAACCCTAACCCTAACCCTAACCCTAACCCATACCCTACGCCGTACCCTAATCTGTACCCTAACCCGTATCCTAAGCCGTACCCTAACCCTAAACAATACCCTACGCCGTACCCTCACCCGTACCGTATCCCATACCCTAACCCGTACCCTAACCCTAACCGTAACCCTAACCCTAACCCTAAACTACCCTTGACTGCTTTTGTCTCCATTAGATTGCCTAAGCACTAGTGTTTTAAGGAACAGGTTAAAAAGAAAATCCTAATGTGATTTTTTTATAATGTGTTTATTCTTTATCTTATCCTAGTGACTAAAATCTTCTCATGGCTGGACCCCAAATAATATTCTTTTACGTGCTAAGTGGTATCTAGAGAGTGGGGTAGGTTTAATAAATACCCTAATCCTAACGTGTACCCTAACCCCTACCCTAGCCCTAAAGCGTACCCTAACCCTAACACAAACCCTAACCCTAACACGTACGCTAATCCTAAACCATACCCTAAAACAATCCCTAACCCTAAAACTAACCCTAACCCTAACCCTAACCCTCACCCGTACCCTCACCCATACCCTAAGCCGTACCCTAACCCTAACCCTAACCCTAATCCTAATCCCTACCCTACGCCGTACCCTCACCCGTACCCTATTCCATACCCTAATCCGTACCCTAACCCTAACACTAACCCTAACCCTAACCCTAACCCTAAACTACCCTTGACTGCTTTTGCCTCCATTAGATTTCCTAAGCACTAGTGTTTTAAGGAACAGGTTAAAAAGAAAATCCTAATGTGATTTTTTTATAATGTGTTTATTCTTTATCTTATCCTAGTGACTAAAATCTTCTCCATGGCTGGACCCCAAATAATATTCCTTTACGTGCTAAGTGGTATCTAGAGAGTGGGATAGGTTTAATAAATACCCTAATCCTAACGTGTACCCTAACCCTAACCCATACCCTAACCCTAACGCGTACCCTAACCCTAACCCAAACCCTAACCCTAACACGTATGCTAATCCTAACCCGTACCCTAAACCAATCCCTAACCCTAAAACTAACCCTAATCCTAACCCTAACCCTCACCCGTACCATAACCCGTACCCTAAGCCGTACCCTAACCCTAACCCTAACCCTAACCGCTACCCTATGCCGTACCCTCACCCGTACCCTAACCCGTACCCTAAGCTGTACCTTAACCCTAACCCTAACCCTAACCGTAACCCTAACCCATACCCTACGCCGTACCCTCACCCGTACCCTAACCCGTATCCTAAGCCGAACCCTAACACTAACCCTAACCCTAACCTATACCCTACGCCGTACCCTCACCCGTACCCTAACCCGTACCCTAAGCCGTACCCTAACCCTAACCCTAACCCATACCCTACGCCGTACCCTAACCTGTATCCTAAGCTGTACCCTAACCCTAACCCTAACCCTAACCGTAACCCTAACACATACCCTACGCCGTACCCTAACCCGTACCCTAACCCGTATCCTAAGCCGTACCCTAACCCTAACCAATACCCTACGCAATACCCTCACCCGTACCCTAACCCGTACCCTAAGCCGTACCCTAACCCTAACCCTAAACCTAACCCTAAATCATAGCCTACGCCGTACCGTAACCCGTACCCTAACCCGTATCCTAAGCCGTGCCCTAACCCTAACCCTAACCCTAGCCCTACCCCTAACTCATACCCTACGCCGTACCCTCACACGTACCCTAACGCGTACCCTAAGCCGTACCCTAACCCTAACCCTAAAACTAACCCGTACCCTACGCCGTAACCGCACACGTATCCTAACCCGTACCCTAAGCCGTACACTAACCCTAACCATAACCCTAACCCATACGCTATGCCGTACCCTCACCCGTACCCTAACCCGTACCCTAAGCCGTGCTCTAACCCTAACCCTAACCCTAACCCTAACCCATACCCTACGAAGTACACTAACCCGTACCCTAACCCATACCCTAAGCTGTACCCTAAACCTAACCCTAAGCCTAACCCATACGCTACGCCGTACCCTCACCCGTACCCTAACCCGTATCCTAAGCCGTACCCTAAGCCTAACCAATACCCTACGCAGTACCCTCACCCGTACCCTCAACCGTACCATAAGCCATACCCTAACCCTAACCCTAACCCTAACCCTGACCCCTACCGTACGCCGTAGCCTCACCCGTACTGTAACCCGTATCCTAAGCCGTACCCTAACCCTAACCAATACCCTATGCAGTACCCTCACCCGTACCCTCACCCGTACCCTAAGCCGTACCCTAACCCTAACCCTAAGCCTAATCCTAATCCGTACCCTACGCCGTACCCTCACCCGTACCCTATTCCATACCCTAAGCCATACCCTAACCCTAACACTAACCCTAACCCTAACCCTAAACTACCCTTGACTGCTTTTGCCTCCATTAGATTTCCTAAGCACTAGTGTTTTAAGGAACAGGTTAAAAAGAAAATCCTAATGTGATTTTTTTATAATGTGTTTATTCTTTATCTTATCCTAGTGACTAAAATCTTCTCCATGGCTGGACCCCAAATAATATTCCTTTACGTGCTAAGTGGTATCTAGAGAGTGGGATAGGTTTAACAAATACCCTAATCCTAACGTGTACCCTAACCCTAACCCATACCCTAACCCTAACGCGTACCCTAACCCTAACCCAAACCCTAACCCTAACACGTATGCTAATCCTAACCCGTACCCTAAACCAATCCCTAACCCTAACCCTAACCCTAACCCATACCTTATGCCGTACCCTCACCCGTACCCTAACCCGTACCCTAAGCCGTACCCTAACCCTAACCCTAACCCTAACCCTAACCCATACCCTACAACGTACCCTCACACTTACCCTAAACCATACCCTAAGCCGTACCTTATCCCTAACCCTAACCGTAAACTATACCTTACGCCCTACCCTCACTCGTACCCTAACCCTTACCCTAACCCGTACCCTAAACCTAACCCTAACCCTAGCCCTGACCCTAAGCCCTACCCTACGCCGTACCCTCACCCGTACCCTAACCCATACCCTAAGCTGTACCCTAACCCTAACCCTAACCCTAACCCTAACCCTAACCCATACCCTACGCCGTACCCTAACCCGTACCCTAACCCATATCCTAAGCCGTACCCTAACCCTAACCAATACCCTACGCAGTACCCTCACCCGTACCCTAAGCCGTACACTAACCCTAACCCTAACCCTAACCCTAACCCCTACCCTACGCCGTACCCTCACCCGTACCCTAACCCATACCCTAACCCAAACCCTAACCGTAACACGTACGCTAATCCTAACCCGTACTTTAAACCAATCCCTAACCTTAAAACTAACCCTAACCCTAACCCTAACCCATATCCTACGCCGTACCCTAACCTGTATCCTAAGCTGTACCCTAACCCTAACCCTAACCCTAACCGTAACCCTAACCCATACCCTACGCCGTACCCTAACCCGTACCCTAACCCGTATCCTAAGCCGTACCCTAACCCTAACCAATACCCTACGCAATACCCTCACCCGTACCCTAACCCGTACCCTAAGCCGTACCCTAACCCTAACCCTAAACCTAACCCTAAATCATAGCCTACGCCGTACCGTAACCCGTACCCTAACCCGTATCCTAAGCCGTGCCCTAACCCTAACCCTAACCCTAGCCCTACCCCTAACTCATACCCTACGCCGTACCCTCACACGTACCCTAACGCGTACCCTAAGCCGTACCCTAACCCTAACCCTAAAACTAACCCGTACCCTACGCCGTAACCGCACACGTATCCTAACCCGTACCCTAAGCCGTACACTAACCCTAACCATAACCCTAACCCATACGCTATGCCGTACCCTCACCCGTACCCTAACCCGTACCCTAAGCCGTGCTCTAACCCTAACCCTAACCCTAACCCTAACCCATACCCTACGAAGTACACTAACCCGTACCCTAACCCATACCCTAAGCTGTACCCTAAACCTAACCCTAAGCCTAACCCATACGCTACGCCGTACCCTCACCCGTACCCTAACCCGTATCCTAAGCCGTACCCTAAGCCTAACCAATACCCTACGCAGTACCCTCACCCGTACCCTCAACCGTACCATAAGCCATACCCTAACCCTAACCCTAACCCTAACCCTGACCCCTACCGTACGCCGTAGCCTCACCCGTACTGTAACCCGTATCCTAAGCCGTACCCTAACCCTAACCAATACCCTATGCAGTACCCTCACCCGTACCCTCACCCGTACCCTAAGCCGTACCCTAACCCTAACCCTAAGCCTAATCCTAATCCGTACCCTACGCCGTACCCTCACCCGTACCCTATTCCATACCCTAAGCCATACCCTAACCCTAACACTAACCCTAACCCTAACCCTAAACTACCCTTGACTGCTTTTGCCTCCATTAGATTTCCTAAGCACTAGTGTTTTAAGGAACAGGTTAAAAAGAAAATCCTAATGTGATTTTTTTATAATGTGTTTATTCTTTATCTTATCCTAGTGACTAAAATCTTCTCCATGGCTGGACCCCAAATAATATTCCTTTACGTGCTAAGTGGTATCTAGAGAGTGGGATAGGTTTAACAAATACCCTAATCCTAACGTGTACCCTAACCCTAACCCATACCCTAACCCTAACGCGTACCCTAACCCTAACCCAAACCCTAACCCTAACACGTATGCTAATCCTAACCCGTACCCTAAACCAATCCCTAACCCTAACCCTAACCCTAACCCATACCTTATGCCGTACCCTCACCCGTACCCTAACCCGTACCCTAAGCCGTACCCTAACCCTAACCCTAACCCTAACCCTAACCCATACCCTACAACGTACCCTCACACTTACCCTAAACCATACCCTAAGCCGTACCTTATCCCTAACCCTAACCGTAAACTATACCTTACGCCCTACCCTCACTCGTACCCTAACCCTTACCCTAACCCGTACCCTAAACCTAACCCTAACCCTAGCCCTGACCCTAAGCCCTACCCTACGCCGTACCCTCACCCGTACCCTAACCCATACCCTAAGCTGTACCCTAACCCTAACCCTAACCCTAACCCTAACCCTAACCCATACCCTACGCCGTACCCTAACCCGTACCCTAACCCATATCCTAAGCCGTACCCTAACCCTAACCAATACCCTACGCAGTACCCTCACCCGTACCCTAAGCCGTACACTAACCCTAACCCTAACCCTAACCCTAACCCCTACCCTACGCCGTACCCTCACCCGTACCCTAACCCATACCCTAACCCAAACCCTAACCGTAACACGTACGCTAATCCTAACCCGTACTTTAAACCAATCCCTAACCTTAAAACTAACCCTAACCCTAACCCTAACCCATACCCTACGCCGTACTCTCACCCGTACCCTAACCCGTATCCTAGGCCGTACCCTAACCCTAACACAAACCCTAACCCTAACACGTACGCTAATCCTAAACCATACCCTAAACCAATCCCTAACCCTAAAACTAACCCTAACCCAAACCCTAACGCTAACCCATACCCTACGCCGTACCCTCACCCGTACCCTAACCCGTATCCTAAGCCGTACCCTAACCCTAACCAATACCCTACGCAGTACCCTCACCCGTACCCTCAACCGTACCCTAAGCCATACCCTAACCCTAACCCTAAACCTAACCCTGACCCCTACCATACGCCGTAGCCTCACCCGTACCCTATACCATACCCTCAGCCGTACCCTAACCCTAACACTAACCCTAACCCTAACCCCAACCCTAAACTACCCTTGACTGCTTTTGCCTCCATTAGATTTCCTAAGCACTAGTGTTTTAAGGAACAGGTTAAAAAGAAAATCCTAATGTGATTTTTTTATAATGTGCTTCTTCTTTATCTTATCCTAGTGACTAAAATCTTCTCCATGGCTGGACCCCAAATAATATTCCTTTACGTGCTAAGTGGTATCTAGAGAGTGGGATAGGTTTAATAAATACCCTAATCCTAACGTGTACCCTAACCCTAACCCATACCCTAACCCTAACCTGTACCCTAACCCTAACACAAACCCTAACCCTAACACGTATGCTAATCCTAACCCGTACCCTAAACCAATCCCTAACCCTAAAACTAACCCTAACCCTAAACCTAACCCTAACCCATACCCTACAACGTACCGTCACACGTACCCTAAACCGTACCCTAAGCCGTAACCTAACCCTAACCTTAACCCGAAACTATACCTTACGCCCTACCCTCACTCGTACCCTAACCCATACCCTAAGCTGTACCCTAACCTTAACCCTAACCCTAGCCCTAACCCTATCCCATACCCTACGCGGTACTCTCAAACGTACCCTAACGCGTACCCTAAGCCGTACCCTAACCCTAACCCATACCCTATACCGTAACCGCACACATAACCCAACCCGTACCCTAAGCCGTACCCTAACCCTAAACCTAACCCTAACCCATACGCTACGCCATACCCTCACCCGTACCCTAAACCGTATCCTAAGCCGTGCCCTAACCCTAACCCTAACCTATAACCTACGCCGGACCCTCACCCGTACCCTAACCCGTACCCTAAGCCGTACCCTAACCCTAACCCTAACCCTAACCCATACACTATGCCGTACCCTAACCCGTACCCTAACCCTTATCCTAAGCCGTACCCTAACCCTAACCAATACCCTACGCAGTACCCTCACCCATACCCTCACCCGTACCCTAAGCCGTACCCTAACCCTAACCCTAACCCTAACACTAACCTTAACCCATACGCTATGCCGTACCCTCACCCATACCCTAACCCATATCCTAAGCCGTACCCTAACCCTAACCTTAACCCTAACCTATACCTATGCCGTACCCTCACCCGTACCCTAACCCGTACCCTAAGCTGTACCCTAACCCTAACCCTAACCCTAACCCTAACCCTAACCCTAACCCTAACCCGTACCCTAACCCGTATCCTAAGCCGTACCCTAACCCTAACCCTAATCCTAAACTATACCTTACACTCTACCCTTACTAGTACCCTAACCCGTACCCTAAGCCGTACCCTAAACCTAACCAAACCCTAGCCCTAACCCTAACCCATACCCTACGCCGTGCACTCACACGTACCCTAACGCGTACCCTAAGCCGTACCCTAACCCTATCCCTAACCCTAACCCATACCCTACGCCGTAACCGCACACGTATCCTAACCCGTACCCTAAGCCGTACCCTAAACCTAACCCTAACCCTATCCCTAACCGTTACCCCTACCCTACGCCGTACCCTCACCCGTACCCAATCCCATACTCTAAGCAGTATCCTAACCCTAACACTAACCCTAAGCCTAACCCTAACCCTAAACTACCCTTGACTGCTTTTGCCTCCATTAGATTTCCTAAGCACCAATGTTTTAAGAAACAGGTTAAAAAGAAAATCCTAATGTGATTTTTTTATAATGTGTTTATTCTTTATCTTATCCTAGTGACTAAAATCTTCTCCATGGCTAGACCCCACATAATATTCCTTTACGTGCTAAGTGGTATCTAGAGAGTGGGATAGGTTTAATAAATACCCTAATCCTAACGTGTACCCTAACACTAACCCATACCCTAACCCTAACGCGTACCCTAACCCTAACCCAAACCCTAACCCTAACACGTATGCTAATCCTAACCCGTACCCTAAACCAATCACTAACCCTAAAACTAACCCTAACCCTAACCCTAACCCTAACCCATACCCTAAACCTAACGCGTACCCTAACCCTAACCCAAACCCTAACCCTAACACGTACGCTCATCCTAACCCGTACCCTAAACGAATCCCTAACCCTAAAACAAATCCTAACCCTAACCCTAACCCTTACCCTACGCCGTACCCTCACCCGTACCATAACCCGTACCCTAAGCCGTACCCTAACCCTAACCCTAACCCTAACCCCTACCCTATGCTGTACCCTCACCCGTACCCTAACCCGTACCCTAAGCTGTACCTTAACCCTAACCCTAACCCTAACCGTAACCCTAACCCATACCCTACGCCGTACCCTCACCCGTACCCTAACCCGTATCCTAAGCCGAACCCTAACACTAACCCTAACCCTAACCTATACCCTACGCCGTACCCTCACCCGTACCCTAACCCGTACCCTAAGCCGTACCCTAACCCTAACCATAACCCATACCCTACGCCGTACCCTAACCTGTATCCTAAGCTGTACCCTAACCCTAACCCTAACCCTAACCCTAACCCTAACCCTATGCCGTATGCTCACTCATACCCTAACGCGTACCCTAAGCCGTACCCTAAACCTATCCCTAACCCTAGCCCTACCCCTAACCCATAACCTACGCAGTACCCTCACCCATACACTCACCCGTACCCTAAGCCGTACCCTAACCCTAACCCTAACCCTAATCCTAACCCATACGCTATGCTGTACCCTCACCCGTACCCTAAACGGTATCCTAAGCCGTACCCTAACCCTAACCCTAACCCTAACCCATAACCTACGCCGTACACTCACCCGTACACTAACCCGTACCCTAAGCCTTACCCTAACCCTAACCCTAACCCTAACCCATACCCTACGCCGTACCCTAACCCGTACCCTCACCCGTACCCTAAGCCGTACCCTAACCCTAACCCTAACCCGAACCCATACCTTACAATGTACCCTCACACTTACCCTAAACCGTACACCAAGCCGTACCCTAACCCTAACCCTAACCCTAAAATATACCTTATGCCCTGCCCTCACTCGTACCCTAACCCATACCCTAAGCCATACCCTAACCCTAACCCTAGCTCTAACCCTTATCCATACCGTACGCCGTACCCTCACACGTACCCTAACGCGTACCCTAAGCCGTACCCTAAAACTAACCCTAACCCATACCCTACGCCGTAACCGCACATGTATCCTAACCCGTACCCTAAGCCGTACCCTAACCGTAACCCTAACCCTCACCGGTACCCTAACCCTTTTCCTAAGCAGTGCCCTAACCCTAACCCTAACCCTAACCAATACCCTACACCGTACTCTCACCCGTACCCTAAACCGTACCCTAAGCCGTACCCTAACCGTAACCCTAAACCTAACCCAAATCATAGCCTACGCCGTACCGTAACCCGTATCCTAACCCGTACCCTAAGCCGTGCCCTAACCCTAACCCTAACCCTAACCCTAACCCTAACCCATACCCTACGCCGTACCCTAACCCGTACCCTAACCCGTATCCTAAGCCGTACCCTAACCCTAACCAATACCCTACGCAATACCCTCACCCGTACCCTAACCCGTACCCTAAGCCGTACCCTAACCCTAACCCTAAACCTAACCCTAAATCATAGCCTACGCCGTACCGTAACCCGTACCCTAACCCGTATCCTAAGCCGTGCCCTAACCCTAACCCTAACCCTAGCCCTACCCCTAACTCATACCCTACGCCGTACCCTCACACGTACCCTAACGCGTACCCTAAGCCGTACCCTAACCCTAACCCTAAAACTAACCCGTACCCTACGCCGTAACCGCACACGTATCCTAACCCGTACCCTAAGCCGTACACTAACCCTAACCATAACCCTAACCCATACGCTACGCCGTACCCTCACCCGTACCCTAACCCGTACCCTAAGCCGTGCTCTAACCCTAACCCTAACCCTAACCCTAACCCATACCCTACGAAGTACCCTAACCCGTACCCTAACCCATACCCTAAGCTGTACCCTAACCCTAACCCTAAGCCTAACCAATACGCTACGCCGTACCCTCACCCGTACCCTAACCCGTATCCTAAGCCGTACCCTAAGCCTAACCAATACCCTACGCAGTACCCTCACCCGTACCCTCAACCGTACCATAAGCCATACCCTAACCCTAACCCTAACCCTAACCCTGACCCTTACCGTACGCCGTAGCCTCACCCGTACTGTAACCCGTATCCTAAGCCGTACCCTAACCCTAACCAATACCCTATGCAGTACCCTCACCCGTACCCTCACCCGTACCCTAAGCCGTACCCTAACCCTAACCCTAAGCCTAATCCTAATCCGTACCCTACGCCGTACCCTCACCCGTACCCTATTCCATACCCTAAGCCATACCCTAACCCTAACACTAACCCTAACCCTAACCCTAAACTACCCTTGACTGCTTTTGCCTCCATTAGATTTCCTAAGCACTAGTGTTTTAAGGAACAGGTTAAAAAGAAAATCCTAATGTGATTTTTTTATAATGTGTTTATTCTTTATCTTATCCTAGTGACTAAAATCTTCTCCATGGCTGGACCCCAAATAATATTCCTTTACGTGCTAAGTGGTATCTAGAGAGTGGGATAGGTTTAACAAATACCCTAATCCTAACGTGTACCCTAACCCTAACCCATACCCTAACCCTAACGCGTACCCTAACCCTAACCCAAACCCTAACCCTAACACGTATGCTAATCCTAACCCGTACCCTAAACCAATCCCTAACCCTAACCCTAACCCTAACCCATACCTTATGCCGTACCCTCACCCGTACCCTAACCCGTACCCTAAGCCGTACCCTAACCCTAACCCTAACCCTAACCCTAACCCATACCCTACAACGTACCCTCACACTTACCCTAAATCATACCCTAAGCCGTACCTTATCCCTAACCCTAACCGTAAACTATACCTTACGCCCTACCCTCACTCGTACCCTAACCCTTACCCTAACCCGTACCCTAAACCTAACCCTAACCCTAGCCCTAACCCTAACCCCTACCCTACCCCATACCCTAAGCTGTACCCTAACCCTAACCCTAACCCTAACCCTAACCCTAACCCATACCCTACGCCGTACCCTAACCCGTACCCTAACCCATATCCTAAGCCGTACCCTAACCCTAACCAATACCCTACGCAGTACCCTCACCCGTACCCTAAGCCGTACACTAACCCTAACCCTAACCCTAACCCTAACCCCTACCCTACGCCGTACCCTCACCCGTACCCTAACCCATACCCTAACCCAAACCCTAACCGTAACACGTACGCTAATCCTAACCCGTACCTTAAACCAATCCCTAACCTTAAAACTAACCCTAACCCTAACCCTAACCCATACCCTACGCCGTACTCTCACCCGTACCCTAACCCGTATCCTAGGCCGTACCCTAACCCTAACACAAACCCTAACCCTAACACGTACGCTAATCCTAAACCATACCCTAAACCAATCCCTAACCCTAAAACTAACCCTAACCCAAACCCTAACGCTAACCCATACCCTACGCCGTACCCTCACCCGTACCCTAACCCGTACCCTAAGCCGTACCCTAACCCTAACTGTAACCCTAACCCATACGCTACGCCGTACCCTCACCCGTACCCTAACCCGTACCCTAAGCCGTACCCTAACCCTAACCCTAACCCTAACCCTAACCCATACCCTACAACGTACCCTCACACTTACCCTAAACCATACCCTAAGCCGTACCTTAACCCTAACCCTAACCGTAAAATATACCTTACGCCCTACCCTCACTCGTACCCTAACCCTTACCCTAACCCGTACCCTAAACCTAACCCTAACCCTAGCCCTAACCCTAACCCCTACCCTACGCCATACCCTCACCCGTACCCTAACCCATACCCTAAGCTGTACCCTAACCCTAACCCTAAACCTAACCCTAACCCTAACCCATACCCTACGCCGTACCCTAACCCGTACCCTAACCCATATACTAAGCCGTACCCTAACCCTAACCAATACCCTACGCAGTACCCTCACCCGTACCCTAAGCCGTACCCTAACCCTAACCCTAACCCTAACCCCTACCCTACGCCGTACCCTCACCCGTACCCTATCCCATACCCTAAGCCGAACCCTAACCCTAACCCTAACCTTAACACTAACCCTAACCCTAAATTACCCTTGACTGCTTTGCCTCCATTAGATTTCCTAAGCACTAGTGTTTTAAGGAACAGGTTAAAAAGTAAATCCTAATGTGATTTTTTTATAATGTGTTTATTCTTTATCTTATCCTAGTGACTAAAATCTTCTCCATGGCTGGACCCCAAATAATATTCGTTTACGTGCTAAGTGGTATCTAGAGAGTGGGATAGGTTTAATAAATACCCTAATCCTAACGTGTACCCTAACCCTAACCCATACCCTAACCCAAACCCTAACCGTAACACGTACGCTAATCCTAACCCGTACCATAAACCAATCCCTAACCTTAAAACTAACCCTAACCCTAACCCTAACCCATACCCTACGCCGTACTCTCACCCGTACCCTAACCCGTACCCTAAGCCGTACCCTAACCCTAACCCTAACCCGAACCCATACCCTACAACGTACCCTCACACTTACCCTAAACCGTACCCTAAGCCGTAACCTAACCCTAACCCTAACCCTAAACTATACCTTACGCCCTACCCTCACTCATACCCTAACCAGTACCCTAAGCCGAACCCTAACCATATCCCTAACCGTAGCCCTACCCCTAACCCATAACCTACGCCGTACCCTCACCCGTACCCTAACCCTTATCCTAAGCCGTACCCTAACCCTAACCAATAACCTACGCAGTACCCTCACCCATACCCTCACCCGTACCCTAAGCCGTACCCTAACCCTAACCCTAACCCTAACCCATGCGCTATGCCGTACCCTCACACGTACCCTAAACCGTATCCTAAGCCGTACCCTAACCCTAATCCTAACCCTAACCTATACCCTACACCGTACCCTAACCCGTACCCTAACCCGTATCCTAAGCCGTACCCTAACCCTAATCAATACCCTATGCAGTACCCTCACCCGTACCCTAAGCCGTACCCTAACCCTAACCCTAACCCTAACCCTAATCCTAATACCTACCCTACGCCGTACCCTCACCCGTACCCTATTCCATACCCTAATCCGTACCCTAACCCTAACACTAACCCTAACCCTAACCCTAACCCTAACCCCTACCCTACGCCGTACCCTCACCCGTACCCTATCCCATACCCTACGCCGTACCCTAACCTGTATCCTACGCCGTACCCTAACCCTAACCAATACCCTACGCAGTACCCTCACCCGTACCCTCACCCGTACCCTAAGCCGTACCCTAAACCTAACACTAACCCTAACCCTAACCCTAACCCTAACCCTAACCCATACGCTATGCCGTACCCTCACCCGTACCCTAACCCGTATCCTAAGCCGTACCCCAACCCTAACGTTAACCCTAACCCCTACCCTATGCTGTACTCTCACCCGTACCCCAACCCGTACCCAAAGCTGTACCCTAACCCTAACCCTAACCTTAACCCTAACCCATACCCTACGCCGTACCCTAACCCATACACTAACCCGTATCCTAAGCCGTACCCTAACCCTAACCAATACCCTACACAGTACCCTCACCCGTACCCTCACCCATACCCTAACCCATACCCTACGCCGTACCCTAACCTGTATCCTAAGCCATACCCTATCCCTAACCAATACCCTACGCAGTACCCTCACCCGTACCCTAAACCGTACCCTAAGCCGTACACTAAACCTAACTCTAACCCGAAACCATACCCTACAACGTACCCTCACACTTACACTAAACCGTACCCTAAGCCGTACCCTAAATCTAACCCTAACCCTAAACTATACCTTACGCCCTACCCTCACTCGTACCCTAATCCATACCCTAAGCCATACCCTACCCCTAACCCTAACCCTAGCCCTACCCCTAACCCATACCCTACGCCGTACCCTCACACGTACCCTATCGCATACCCTAAGCCGTACCCTAACCCTAACCCTAACCCTAGCACTAACCCTAACCCATACCCTACGCCGTACTCTAACCTGTATCCTAAGCCGTACCCTAACCCTAACCAATACAATACGCAGTACCCTCACCCGTACCCTAAGCCGTACCCTAACCCTAACCCTAACCCTAACCCTAATCCTAATACCTACCCTACGCCGTACCCTCACCCGTACCCTATTCCATACCCTAATCCGTACCCTAACCCTAACACTAACCCTAACCCTAACCCTAACCCTAAACTACCCTTGACTGCTTTTGCCTCCATTAGATTTCCTAAGCACTAGTGTTTTAAGGAACAGGTTAAAAAGAAAATCTTAATGTGATTTTTTTATAATGTGTTTATTCTTTATCTTATCCTAGTGACTAAAATCTTCTCCATGGCTGGACCCCAAATAATATTCCTTTACGTGCTAAGTGGTATCTAGAGAGTGGGATAGGTTTAATAAATACCCTAATCCTAACGTGTACCCTAACCCTAACCCATACCCTAACCCTAATGCGTACCCTAACCCTAACCCAAACCCTAACCCTAACATGTATGCTAATCCTAACCCGTACCCTAAACCAATCCCTAACCCTAAAACTAACCCTAACCCAAACCCTAACGCTAACCCATACCCTACGCCGTACCCTCACCCGTACCCTATCCCACACCCTAAGCCGTACCCTAACCCTACCCCGTACGCTATGCCGTACCCTCACCCGTACCCTAACCCGTATCCTGAGCCGTACCCTAACCCTAACCAATACCGTACGCAGTACCCTCACACGTACCCTCAACCGTACCCTAAGCCGTACCCTATCCCTAACCCTAACCCTAACCCTGACCCCTACCGTACACCGTAGCCTCACCCATACCCTTTACCATACACTAAGCCGTACCCTAACCCTAACCCTAACGCGAACCCATACCCTACAACGTACCTTCACACTTACCCTAAACCGTACCCTAAGCCGTATCCTAACCCTAACCCTAACCCTAAACTATACCTTACGCCCTGCCCTCACTCCTACCCTAACCCGTACCCTAAACCGTACCCTAACCCTAAACCTAACCCTAGCCCTACCCCTAACCCATACCCTGCGCCGTACCCTCACACGTACCCTAACGCGTACCCTAAGCCGTACCCTAACCCTAACCCTAAAACTAACCCGTACCCTACGCCGTAACCGCACACGTATCCTAACCCGTACCCTAAGCCGTACCCTAACCCTAACCCTAACCCTAACCCATACGCTACGCCGTACCCTCACCCGTACCCTAACCCGTACCCTAAGCCGTGCCCTAACCCTAACCCTAACCCTAACCCATACCCTATGACGTACCCTAACCCGTACCCTAACCCGTACCCTAAGCCGTACACTAACCCTAACCCTAAGCCTAACCCATACGCTACGCCGTACCCTCACCCGTACCGTAACCTGTATCCTAAGCCGTACCCTAACCCTAACCCTAACCCTAACCCTAACCCTAAACTACCCTTGACTGCTTTTGTCTCCATTAGATTTCCTAAGCACTAGTGTTTTAAGGAACAGGTTAAAAAGAAAATCCTAATGTGATTTTCTTATAATTTGTTTATTCTTTAACTTATCCTAGTGACTAAAATCTTCTCCATGGCTGGACCTCAAATAATATTCCTTTACGTGCTAAGTGGTATCTAGAGAGTGGGGTAGGTTTAATAAATACCCTAATCCTAACGTGTACCCTAACCCCTACCCTAGCCCTAACGCGTACCCTAACCCTAACACAAACCCTAACCCTAACACGTAAGCTAATCCTAAACCATACCCTAAACCAATCCCTAACCCTAAAACTAACCCTAACCCAAACCCTAACGCTAACCCATACCCTACGCCGTACCCTCACCCGTACCCTAACCCGTACCCTAAGCCGTACCCTAAACCTAACCCTAATCCTAACCCATACCCTACAACGTACACTCACACTTACCCTAAACCTTACCCAAAGCCGTACCCTACCCTAACCCTAACCCTAAACTACACCTTACGCCCTACCCTCACTAGTACCTAACCCGTACCCTAAGCCGTACCCTAACCCTAACCCTAACCCTAAGCCTAAACCTAAACCTAACCCCTACCCTACGCCGTATCCTCACCCGTAACCTATCCCATACCCTAAGCCGTACCCTAACACTAACCCTAACCCATACCCTACGCCGTACCCTAACCTGTATCCTAAGCCGTACCCTAACCCTAACCAATACCCTACGCAGTACCCTCACCCGTACCCTCACCCGTACACTAAGCCGTACCCTAACCCTAACCCTAAGCCTAACCCCTACCCAATGCCGTACCCTCACCCATACACTAACCCGTACCCTAAGCTGTACCCTAACCCTAACCCTAACCGTAACCGTAACCCTAACCCATACCCTACGCCGTACCCTAACCCGTACCCTAACCCGTATCCTAAGCCGTACACTAACCCTAACCAATACCCTACGCAATACCCTAACCCGTACCCTAAACCGTACCCTAAGCCGTACCCTAACCCTAACCCTAACCCTAACCCATACCCTGCAACGTACCCTCACACTTAACCTATACCGTACCCTAAGCCGTACCTTAACCCTAACACTAACCGTAAACTATACCTTACGCCCTACCCTCACTCGTATCCTAACCCGTACCCTAACCTGTACCCTAACCCTAACCCTAACCCTAACCCATACCTTATGCCGTAAACGCACATGTATCCTAACCCGTACCCTAAGCCGTACCCTAACCCTAACCCTAACCCTAACCCATACGCTACGCCGTACCCTCACCCGGACCCTAACCCGTATCCTAAGCCGTACCCTAACCCTAACCAATACCCTACGCAGTACCCTCACCCGTACCCTCACCCGTACCCTAAGCCGTACCCTAACCCTAACCATAACCCCTACCCTACGCCGTACCCTCACCCGTATCCGATCCCATACCCTAAGCCATACCCTAACCCTAACACTAACCCTAAACCTAACCCTAACCCTAAATTACCCTTGACTGCTTTGCCTCCATTAGATTTCCTAAGCAGTAGCGTTTTAAGGAACAGGTTAAAAAGTAAATGCTAATGTGATTTTTTTATAATGTGTTTATTCTTTATCTTATCCTAGTGACTACAATCTTCTCCATGGCTGGACCCCAAATAATATTCCTTTACGTGCTAAGTGGTATCTAGAGAGTGGGATAGGTTTAATAAATACCCTAATCCTAACGTGTACCCTAACCCTAACCCATGCCCTAACCCTAACGCGTACCCTAACCCTAACCCAAACCCTAACCCTAACACGTATGCTAATCCTAACCCGTACCCCAAACCAATCCCTAACCCTAAAACTAACCCTAACCCTAACCCTAACGCTAACCCATACCTTACAACGTACCCTCACACTTACCCTAAACCGTACCCTAAGCCGAAACCTTACCCTAACACTAACCCGAAACTATACCTTATGCCTTACCCTCACTCGTAACCTAACCCATACCCTAAGCTGTACCCTAACCTTAACCCTAACCCTAGCCCTAACCCTATCCCATACCCTACACGGTACTCTCAAACGTACCCTAACGCGTACCCTAAGCCGTACCCTAACCCTAACCCATACCCTACGCCGAAACCGCACACGTATCCCAACCCGTTCCCTAAGCCGTACCCGAACCCTAACCCTAACCCTAACCCTAACCCATACGCTATGCCGTACCCTCACCCGTACCCTAAACCGTATCCTAAGCCGTACCCTAACCTTAACCCTAACCCTAACCCATACCCTACGCCGTACCCTCACCCGTACCCTAACCCGTATCCTAAGCCGTACCCAAACCCTAAACCTAACCCTAACCTATACCCTACGCCGTACCCTCACCCGTACCCTAACCCGTACCCTAAGCCATACCCTAACCCTAAACCTAACCCTAACCCTAACCCTAAACCTAACCCTAACCCTAACCCTAAAATAACCTTGACTGCTTTTGCCTCCATTAGATTTCCTAAGCACTAGTATTTTAAAGAACAGGTTAAAAAGAAATCCTAATGTGATTTTTTTATAATGTGTATATTCTTTATCTTATCCTAGTGACAAAAATCTTCTCCATGGCTGGACCCCAAATAATATTCCTTTAAGTGCTAAGTGGTATCTAGAGAGTGGGATAAGTTTAATAAATACCCTAATCCTAACGTGTACCCTAACCCTAACCCATGCCCTAACCCTAACGCGTACCCTAACCCTAACCCTAAGACGTAGGCTAATCCAAACCCGTACCCTAAACCAATCCCTAACCCTAAAACTAACCCTAACCCTAACCCTAACCCTAACCCTAACCAATACACTACGCAGTACCCTCACCCGTACCCTCACCCGTACCCTAACCCACACCCTACGCCGAACCCTAACCTGTATCCTAAGCCGTACCCTAACCCTAACCAATACCCTACGCAGTACCCTCACCCGTACCCTAAACCGTACCCTAAGCCGTACCCTAACCCTAACCCTAACCCGAACCCATACCCTACAACGTACCCTCACACTTAACCTAAACCGTACCCTAAGCCGTACCCTAAATCTAACCCTAACCCTCAACTATACCTTACGCCCTACCCTCATTCGTACCCTAACCCGTACCCTAAGCCATAACCTAACCCTAACCCTAACCCTATCCCTACCCCTAACCCATACGCTACGCCGTACCCTCAAATGTACCCTAACGCGTACCCTAAGCCGTACCCTAACCCTAACCCTAACCCTAACCCTAATACGTACGCTAATCCTAACCCGTACCCTAAACCAATCCCTAACCCTAAAACTAACCCTAACCCTAACCCTAGCCCTAACCCTATCCCATACCCTACGCGGTACTCTCACACGTACCCTAACGCGTACCCTAAGCCGTACCCTAACACTAACCCATACCCTACGCCGTAACCGCACACGTATCCCAACCCGTACCCTAAGCCTACCCTAACCCTAACCCTAACCCTAACCCATACGCTACGCCGTACCCTCACCTGTACCCTAACCCGTACCCTAAGCCGTACCCTAACCCTAACCCTAACCCTAAACCTAACCCATACCCTACAACGTACCGTCACACTTACCCTAAACCGTACCCTAAGCCGTACCCTAACCCTAGCCCTAACCTTAACCCATACCCTACGCCGTACCCTCACACGTACACTAACGCGTACCCTAAGCCATACCGTAACCCTAACCCTAAACCTAACCCTAACCCTAACCCTAACCCTAAACTACCCTTGACTGCTTTTGCCTCCATTAGATTTCCTAAGCACTAGTGTTTTAAGGAACAGGTTAAAAAGAAAATCCTAATGTGATTTTTTTATAATGTGTTTATTCTTTATCTTATCCTAGTGACTAAAATCTTCTCCATGGCTGGACCCCAAATAATATTCCTTTACGTGCTAAGTGGTATCTAGAGAGTGGGATAGGTTTAATAAATACCCTAATCCTAACGTGTACCCTAACCCTAACCCATACCCTAACCCTAATGCGTACCCTAACCCTAACCCAAACCCTAACCCTAACATGTATGCTAATCCTAACCCGTACCCTAAACCAATCCCTAACCCTAAAACTAACCCTAACCCTAACCCTAACCCTAACCCATACCCTACAACGTACCCTCACACTTACCCTAAACCATACCCTAAGCCGTAACCTAACCCTAACCTTAAGCCGAAACTATACCTTACGCCCTACCCTCACTCGTACCCTAACCCATACCCTAAGCTGTACCCTAACCTTAACCCTAACCCTAGCCCTAACCCTATCCCATACCCTACGCGGTACTCTCAAACGTACCCTAACGCGTACCCTAAGCCGTACCCTAACCCTAACCCATACCCTATGCCGTAACCGCACACATATCCCAACCCGTACCCTAAGCCGTACCCTAACCCTAACCCTAACCCTAACCCATACGCTACGCCATACCCTCACCCGTACCCTAAACCGTATCATAAGCCGTACCCTAACCCTAACCCTAACCCTAACCTATACCCTACGCCGGACCCTCACCAGTACCCTAACCTGTACACTAAGCCGTACCCTAACCCTAACCCATACACTATGCAGTACCCTAACCCGTACCCTAACCCTTATCCTAAGCCGTACCCTAAACCTAACCAATACCCTACGCAGTACCCTCACCCATACCCTCACCCGTACCCTAAGCCGTACCCTAACCCTAACCCTAACCCTAACACTAACCTTAACCCATACGCTATGCCGTACCCTCACCCGTACCCTAAACCATATCCTAAGCCGTACCCTAACCCTAACCTTAACCCTAACCTATACCTTACGCCGTACACTCGCCCGTACCATAACCTGTACCCTAAGCCATATCCTAACCCTAACCCTAACCCTAACCCATACCCTACGCCGTACCCTAACCCGTACCCTAACCCGTATCCTAAGCAGTACCCATCCCTAACCAATACCCTATGCAGTACCCTCACCCGTAACCTCACCCGTAACCTAAGCCGTACCCCAAACCTAACCCTAACCCTAAACCTAACCCTAACCCTTACCCTAACCCAAACCCTATGCCGTACCCTCACCCATACACTATCCCATACCCTACGCCGTACCCTAACCTGTATCCTAAGCCGTACCCTAACCCTAACAAATACCCTACGCCGTAACAGCACACATATCCCAACCCGTACCCTAAGCCGTACCCTAACCCTAACACTAACCCTAACCCATACGCTACGCCATACCCTCACCCGTACCCTAAACCGTATCCTAAGCCATACCCTAACCCTAACCCTAACCCTAACCTATACCCTACGCCGGACCCTCACCCGTACCCTAACCTGTACACTAAGCCGTACCCTAACCCTAACCATACAGTATGCCGTACCCTAACCCGTACCCTAACCCTTATCCTAAGCCGTAACCTAACCCTAACCAATACCCTACGCAGTACCCTCACCCATTCCCTCACCCGTACCCTAAGCCGTACACTAACCCTAACCCTAACCCTAACACTAACCTTAAACCATACGCTATGCCGTACCCTCACCCGTACCCTAACCCATATCCTAAGCCGTACCCTAACCCTAACCTTAACCCTAACCTATACCCTACGTTGTACCCTCACCCGTAACCTAACTCGTACCCTAATCCGTACCCTAACCTTAACCCTAACCATAACCCATACCCTACGCCGTACCCTAACCCGTACCCTAACCCGTATCCTTAGCCGTACCCATCCCTAACCAATACCCTATGCAGTACCCTCACCCGTACCCTAACCCGTACCCTAAGCCGTACCCTAACCCTAACCCTAACCCTAACCCTAACCCCTATCCTACGCTGTACCCTCACCCGTACCCTATCCCATACCCTACGCCGTACCCTAACCTGTATCCTACGCCGTACCCTAACCCTAACCAATACCCTACGCAGTACCCTCACCCGTACCCTAACCCGTACCGTAAGCCGTACCCTAACCCTAACCCTAACGCGAACCCATACCATACAACGTACCCTCACACTTACCCTAAACCGTACCCTAAGCCGTATCCTAACACTAACCCTAACCCTAAACTATACCTTACGCCCTGCCCTCACTCGTACCCTAACCCATACCATAAGCCGTACCCTAACCCTAACCCTAACCCTAGCCCTACCCGTAACCCATACCCTACGCCGTACCCTCACACGTACCCTAACGCGTACCCTAAGCCGTACCCTAACCCTAACCCTAACCCTAACCCTAAACTACCCTTGACTGCTTTTGTCTCCATTAGATTTCCTAAGCACTAGTGTTTTAAGGAACAGGTTAAAAAGAAAATCCTAATGTGATTTTTTTATAATGTGTTTATTCTTTATCTTATCCTAGTGACTAAAATCTTCTCCATGGCTGGACCCCAAATAATATTCCTTTACGTGCTAAGTGGTATCTAGAGAGTGGGGTAGGTTTAATAAATACCCTAATCCTAACGTGTACCCTAACCCCTACCCTAGCCATAACGCGTACCCTAACCCTAACACAAACCCTAACGCTAACACGTACGGTAATCCTAAACCGTACCCTAAACCAATCCCTAACCCTAAAACTAACCCTAACCCAAACCCTAACCCTAACCCGTATCCTAAGCCGTACCCTAACCCTAACCCATACACTATGCCGTACCCTAACCCGTACCCTAACCCTTATCCTAAGCCGTACCCTAACCCTAACCAATACCCTACGCAGTACCCTCACCCATACCCTCACCCGTACCCTAAGCCGTACCCTAACCCTAACCCTAACCCTAACCCTAACCCATACCCTACGCCGTACCCTAACCCGTACCCTAACCCGTATCCTAAGCCGTACCCATCCATAACCAATACCCTATGCAGTACCCTGACCCGTATCCTCACCCGTAATCTAAGCCGTACCCCAACCCTAACCCTAACCCTAACCCTAACCCTAACCCTAACCCTAACCCTAACCGAAACCCTATGCCATACCCTCACCCGTACCCTAACCCGTACCCTAAGCCGTACCCTAACCCTAACCCTAACCCCTACCATACGCCGTACCCTCACCCGTACCCTATCCCATACCCTACGCCGTACCCTAACCTGTATCCTAAGCCGTACCCTAACCCTAACCAATACCCTACGCAGTACCCTCACCCGTACCCTCACCCGTACACTAAGCCGTACCCTAACCCTAACCCTAAGCCTAACCCCTACCCTATGCCGTACCCTCACCCGTACCCTAACACGTACCCTAAGCTGTACCCTAACCCTAACCCTAACCCTAACCGTAACCCTAACCCATACCCTACGCCGTACCCTAACTCGTACCCTAACCCGTATCCTAAGCCGTACCCTAACCCTAACCAATACCCTACGCAATACCCTCACCCGTACCCTAACCATTACCCTAAGCCGTACCCTTACCCTAACCCTAAACCTAACCATAAATCATAGCCTACGCCGTACCGTAACCCGTACCCTAAGCCGTAACCTAACCCTAACCCTAACCCTAACCCGTACGCTATGCCGTACCCTCACCCGTACCCTAATCCATACCCTACGCCGTACCCTCACACGTACCCTAACGCGTACCCTAAGCCATACCCTAACCCTATCCCTAACCCTAACCCATACTCTATGCCGTACCCTCACCCGTACCCTAACCCATAACCTACGCCGTACCCTCACACGTACCCTAACGCGTACCCTAAGCCATACCCTAACCCTATCCCTAACCCTAACCTATACCCTACGCCGTACCCTCACCCGTACCCTAACCCGTACCCTAAGCCGTACCCTAACCGTAACCCTAACCCTAACCCTAACCCATACCCTACGCCGTACCCTAACCTGTATCCTAAGCCGTACCCTAACCCTAAACAATACCCTACGCAGTACCCTCACCCGTACCCTAAGCCGTACCCTAACCCTAACCCTAACCCTAACCCTAACCCCTATGCCATAACCGCACACGTATCCTAACCCGTAACCTAAGCCGTACCCTAACCCTAACCCTAACCCTAACCCTAACCCATAGCCTACAACGTACCCTCACACTTACTCTAAACCATACCCTAAGCCGTAACCTAACCCTAACCTTAAGCCGAAACAATACCTTACGCCCTACCCTCACTCGTACCCTAACCCATACCCTAAGCTGTACCCTAACCTTAACCCTAACCCTAGCCCTAACCCTATCCCATACCCTACGCGATACTCTCAAACGTACCCTAACGCGTACCCTAAGCCGTACCCTAACCCTAACCCATACCATACGCCGTAACCGCACACATATCCCAACCCGTACCCTAAGCCGTACCCTAACCCTAACCCTAACCCTAATCCATACGCTACACCATACCCTCACCCGTACCCTAAACCGTATCCTAAGCCGTACCCTAACCCTAACCCTAAACCTAACCTATACCCTACGCCGAACCCTCACCCGTACCCTAACCTGTACCCTAAGCCGTACCCTAACCCTAACCCATACCCTATGCCGTACCCTAACCCTAACACTAACCCTAACCCTAACCCCAATCCTAAACTACCCTTGACTGCTTTTGCCTCCATTAGATTTCCCAAGCACTAGTGTTTTAAGGAACAGGATAAAAAGAAAATCCTAATGTGATTTTTTTATAATGTGTTTATTCTTTATCTTATCCTAGTGACTAAAATCTTCTCCATGGCTGGACCCCAAATAATATTCCTTTACGTGCTAAGTGGTATCTAGAGAGTGGGATAGGTTTAATAAATACCCTAATCCTAACGTGTACCCTAACCCTAACCCATACCCTAACCCTAACACGTACCCTAACCCTAACCCAAACCGTAACCCTAACATGTACGCTAATCCTTACCCGTACCCTAAACCAATCCCTAACCCTAACCCTAACGCTAATCCATACCCTACGCCGTACCCTCACCCGTACCCTAACCCGTACCCTAAGCCGTACCGTAACCCTAACCCTAACCCTATCCCATAACCTACGCGGTACTCTCACATGTACCCTAACGCGTACCCTAAGCCGTACCCTAACCCTAACCCATACCCTACGCCGTAACCGCACACGTATCCCAACCCGTACCCTAAAACGTACCCTAACCCTAACCCTAACCCTAACCCATACGCTATGCCGTACCCTCACCCGTACCCTTACCGTGCCCTAAGCCGTACCCTAACCCTAACCCTAACCCTAACCCTAACCCATACCCTACAACGTACCCTCACACTTACCCTAAACCGTACCCTAAGCCATACCCTAAACCTAACCCTAACCCTAACACATAAACTATTCCGTACCCTAACCCGTACCCTAACCCTTATCCTAAGCTGTAACCTAACTCTAACCAATACCCTACGCAGTACCCTCACACATACCCTCACCCGTACCCTAAGCCGTACCCTAACCCTAAACCTAAACTATACCTTACGCCCTACCCTCACCCGTACCCTAACCCGTACCCTAAGCCGTACCCTAACCCTAACCCTAACCCTAACCCTAACCCTAACCCATACGCTATGCCGTACCCTCACCCGTACCCTAACCCGTATCCTAAGCCGTACCCTAACCCTAACATTAACCCTAACCCCTACCCTATGCCGTACCCTCACCCGTACCCTAACCCGTACCCTAAGCTGTACCCTAACCCTAACCCTAACCGTAACCCTAACCCATACCCTACGCGGTACCCTAACCCATACCCTAACCCGTATCCTAAGCCATACACTAACACTAACCAATACCCTACGAAGTCCCCTCACCCGTACCCTCACCCGTACCCTAACCCATACCCTACGCCGTACCCTAACATGTATCCTAAGCCGTACCATAACCCTAACCAATACCCTACGCAGTACCCTCACCCGTACCCTAAACTGTACCCTAAGCCGTACCCTAACCCTAACCCTAACCCTAACCCTAACCCTAACCCTAACCAATACCCTACAAAGTACCCTCACCCATACCCTCACCCGTACCCTAAGCCGTACCCTAACCCTAACCCTAACCCTAAACCATACCCTACAACGTGCCCTCACACTTACCCTAAACCGTACCCTAAGCCGTACCCTAACCCTAACCCTAACCCTAGCCCTACACCTAACCCATACCCTACAACGTACCCTCACACTTACCCTAAACCGTAACCTAAGCCATACCCTAACCCTAACCCTAACCCTAGCCCTACCCCTAACCCATACCCTACGCCGTACCATCACACGTACCCTAACGCGTACCCTAAGCCATACCCTAACCCTAACCCTAACCCTAGCCCTAACCCTAACCCATACCCTACGCCGTACCCTCACACGTACCCTAACCCGTACCCTAACCCGTACCCTAACCCTTATCCTAAGCCATAACCTAACCCTAACCCATACCCTACGCGGTACCCTCACCAGTACCCTCACCCGTACCCTAAGCCGTACCCTAACCCTAACCCTAACCCATACGCTATGCCGTACCCTCACCCGTACCCTAACCCGTATCCTAAGTCGTACCCTAACCCTAACCTTAACCCTAACCCCTACCCTATGCCGTACCCTCACCCGTACCCTCACCCGTATCCTAAGCCGTACCCTAACCCTAACCCTAACACTAACCTATACCCTACGCCGTACCCTCACCCGTACCCTAACCCATACCCTAAGCCGTACCCTAACCCTAATCCTAAGCCTAACCCTAACCCATACCCTACGCGGTACCCTAACCCGTACCCTAATCCGTATCCTAAGCCGTACCCTAACCCTAACCAATACCCTACGCCGTACCCTCACCCGTATCCTATTGTATTCCCTAAGCCGTACCCTAACCCTAACACTAACCCTAACCCTAAGCCTAACCCTAACCTACCTTTGACTGCTTTTGCCTCCATTAGATTTCCTAAGCACTAGTGTTTTAAGGAACAGGTTAAAAAAAAATCCTAATGTGATTTTTTATAATGTGTTTATTCTTTATCTTATCCTAGTGACAAAACTCTTCTCCATGGCTGGACCCCAAATAATATTCCTTTACGTGCTAAGTGGTATCTAGATTGTGGGATAGGTTTAATAAATACCATAATCCTAACGTGTACCCTAACCCTAACCCATACCCTAACCCTAATGCGTACCCTAACCCTAACCCTAACCCTAACCCTAACCCTAACCTATACCCTATGCCGTACCGTCACACGTACCCTAACCCGTACCCTAAACCGTACCCTAACCCTAACCCTAATGCTAACGAATACCCTACGCAGTACCCTCACCCGTACCCTCACCCGTACCCTAAACCGTACCCTAACCCTAACACTAACCCTAACCCTAACCCTAACCCTAAACTACCCTTGACTGCTTTTGCCTCCATTAGATTTCCTAAGCACTAGTGTTTTAAAGAACAGGTTAAAAAGAAAATCCTAATGTGATTTTTTTATAATGTGTTTATTCTTTATCTTATCCTAATGACAAAAATCTTCTCCATGGCTGGACCCCAAATAATGTTCCTTTACGTGCTAAGTGGTATCTAGAGAGTGGGATAGGTTTAATAAATACCATAATCCTAACGTGTACCATAACCCTAACCCATAACCTAACCCTAATGCGTACCCTAACCCTAACCCAAAACCTAACCCTAACACGTACGCTCATACTAACCCGTACCCTAAACCAATCCCTAACCCTAAAACAAATCCTAACCCTAACCCTAACCCTAACACTTACCCCACGCCGTACCCTCACCCGTACCATAACAAATACCCTAAGCCGTACCCTAACCCTAACCCTAACCCTAACCCTAAACCTAACCCATACCCTACAAAGTAGCCTCACACTTACCCTAAACCGTACCCTAAGCCGTACCGTAACCCTAACCCTAACCTTAAATTATACCTTACGCCCTACCCTCACTCGTAGCCTAACCCGTACCCTAAGACGTACCCTAACACTAACCCTAACCCTAGCCCTAACCCTAACCCATACCCTACGTCGTACCCTCACACGTACCCTAACGCGTACCCTAAGCCGTACCCTAACCCTAACCCTAACCCTAACCGATACCCTACGCTGTAACCGCACACGTATCCTAACCCGTACCCAAAGCCGTACCCTAACCCTAACCCTAACCCTAACCCATATGCTACGCCATACCCTCACCCGTATTCTAACCCGTATCCTAAGCCGAACCCTAACACTAACCCTAACCCTAACCTATACCCTACGCCGTACCCTCACCCGTACCCTAATCCGTACCTTAAGCCATACCCTAACCCTAACCCTAACCCATACCCTACGCCGTACCGTAACTTGTATCCTAAGCCGTACACTAACCCTAACCAATACCCTACGCAGTACCCTCACCCGTACCCTCACCCGTACCGTAAGCCGTACCCTAACCCTAAACATAACCCTAACCCCTACCCTATGCCGTACCCTCACCCGTAACCTAACCCGTACCCTAAGCTGTACCCTAACCCTAACCCTAACCCTAACTGTAACCCTAACCCATACCCTACGCCGTACCCTAACCCGTACCCTAACCCGTATCCTAAGCCGTACCCTAACTCTAACAAATACCCTACGCAGTACCCTCACTCGTACCCTCACCCGTACCCTAAGCCGTACCCTAACCCTAACCCTAACCCTAACCCTAACCCCTACCCTAAGCCGTACCATCACCCGTACCCTATCCCATACCCTACGCCGTACCCTAACTTGTATCCTAAGCCGTACACTAACCCTAACCAATACCCTACGCAGTACCCTCACCCATACCCTAACCCATACCCTAAGCCGTACCCTAACCCTAACCCTAAACCTAACCCTAAATCATAGCCTACGCCGTACCGTAACCCGTACCCTAACCCGTACCCTAAGCCGTGCCCTAACCATAACCCTAACCCTAACCCATACGCTACGCCGTACCCTCACCCGTACCCTAACCCGTACCCTAAGCCGTACCCTAACCCTAACCCTAACCCATACCCTACGCGGTACCCTAACCCGTACCCTAATCCGTATCCTAAGCCGTACCCTAACCCTAACCAGTACCCTACGCAGTACCCTCACCCGTACCCTCAATCGTACCCTAAGCCGTACCCTAACCCTAACCCTAACCCTAACCCTAACCCCTACCGTACGCCGTACCCTCACCCGTACCCTATCCCATACCCTAAGCCGTACCCTAACCCTAACACTAACCCTAACCCTAGCCCCAATCCTAAACTACCCTTGACTGCTTTTGCCTCCATTAGATTTCCCAAGCACTAGTGTTTTAAGGAACAGGATAAAAAGAAAATCCTAATGTGATTTTTTTATAATGTGTTTATTCTTTATCTTATCCTAGTGACTAAAATCTTCTCCATGGCTGGACCCCAAATAATATTCCTTTACGTGCTAAGTGGTATCTAGAGAGTGGGATAGGTTTAATAAATACCCTAATCCTAACGTGTACCCTAACCCTAACCCATACCCTAACCCTAACGCGTACCCTAACCCTAACCCAAACCGTAACCCTAACACGTACGCTAATCCTTACCCGTACCCTAAACCAATCCCTAACCCTAACCCTAACGCTAACCCATACCCTACGCCGTACCCTCACCCGTACCCTAACCCGTACCCTAAGCCGTACCGTAACCCTAACCCTAACCCTATCCCATAACCTACGCGGTACTCTCACATGTACCCTAACGCGTACCCTAAGCCGTACCCTAACCCTAACCCATACCCTACGCCGTAACCGCACACGTATCCCAACCCGTACCCTAAGCCGTACCCTAACCCTAACCCTAACCCTAACCCATACGCTATGCCGTACCCTCACCCGTACCCTTACCGTACCCTAAGCCGTACCCTAACCCTAACCCTAACCCTAACCCTAACCCATACCCTACAACGTACCCTCACACTTACCCTAAACCGTACCCTAAGCCATACCCTAAAGCTAACCCTAACCCTAACACATACACTATTCCGTACCCTAACCCGTACCCTAACCCTTATCCTAAGCTGTAACCTAACTGTAACCAATACCCTACGCAGTACCCTCACACATACCCTCACCCGTACCCTAAGCCGTACCCTAACCCTAACCCTAACCCTAGCCCTAACCCTAACCCATACCCTACGCCGTACCCTCACACGTACCCTAACCCGTACCCTAACCCGTACCCTAACCCTTATCCTAAGCCATAACCTAACCCTAATCCATACCCTACGCGGTACCCTCACCAGTACCCTCACCCGTACCCTAAGCCGTACCCTAACCCTAACCCTAACCCATACGCTATGCCGTACCCTCACCCGTACCCTAACCCGTATCCTAAGTCGTACCCTAACCCTAACCTTAACCCTAACCCCTACCCTATGCCGTACCCTCACCCGTACCCTCACCCGTATCCTAAGCCGTACCCTAACCCTAACCCTAACACTAACCTATACCCTACGCCGTACCCTCACCCGTACCCTAACCCATACCCTAAGCCGTACCCTAACCCTAACCCTAAGCCTAACCCTAACCCATACCCTACGCGGTACCCTAACCCGTACCCTAATCCGTATCCTAAGCCGTACCCTAACCCTAACCAATACCCTACGCCGTACCCTCACCCGTATCCTATTGTATTCCCTAAGCCGTACCCTAACCCTAACACTAACCCTAACCCTAAGCCTAACCCTAACCTACCTTTGACTGCTTTTGCCTCCATTAGATTTCCTAAGCACTAGTGTTTTAAGGAACAGGTTAAAAAAAAATCCTAATGTGATTTTTTATAATGTGTTTATTCTTTATCTTATCCTAGTGACAAAACTCTTCTCCATGGCTGGACCCCAAATAATATTCCTTTACGTGCTAAGTGGTATCTAGATTGTGGGATAGGTTTAATAAATACCATAATCCTAACGTGTACCCTAACCCTAACCCATACCCTAACCCTAATGCGTACCCTAACCCTAACCCTAACCCTAACCCAAACCCTAACCCCTACCCTATGCCGTACCCTCACCCGTACCCTAACCCGTACCCTAAGCTGTACCCTAACCCTAACCCTAACCCTAACCCTAACCTTAACCCTAAACCATACCCTACGCCGTACCCTAACCGTACCCTAACCCGTATCCTAAGCCGTACCCTAACCCTAACCAATACCCTACGCAGTACCCTCACCCGTACCCTCACCCGTACCCTAATCCGTACCCTAAGCCGTACCCTAACCCTAATCCTAACCCTAACCTATACCCTACGCTGTACCCTCACCCATACCCTAACCCGTACCCTAAGCCGTACCCTAACCCTAACCCTAACCCTAAACTATACCTTACGCCCTACCCTCACTCGTACCCTAACCCATACCCTAAGCTGTACCCTAACCTTAACCCTAACCCTAGCCCTAACCCTATCCCATACCCTACGCGGTACTCTCAAACGTACCCTAACCCGTACCCTAAGCTGTACCCTAACCCTAACCCATACCCTACGCCGCAACCGCACACGTATCCCAACCCGTACCCTAAGCCGTACGATAACCCTAACCCTAACCCTAACCCATAGGCTATCCATACCTTCACCCGTACCCTAACCCGTACCCTAAGCCGTACCCTAACCCTAACCGTAACCCTAACACATACACTACGCCGTACCCTAACCCGTACCCTAACCCTTATCCTAAGCCGTACCCTAACTCTAACCAACACCCTACGCAGTACCCTCACCAGTACCCTAAGCCATACCCTAACCCTAACCCTAACCCTAACCCATACGCTATGCCGTACCCTCACCCGTACCCTAACCCGTATCCTAAGCCGTACCGTAACCCTAACCTTAACCCTAAACCCTACCCTATGCCGTACCCTCACCTGTACCCTAACCCGTAACCTAAGCTGTACCCTAACCCTAAACGTAACCCTAACCCATACCCTACGCCGTACCCTAACCCGTACCCTAACCCGTATCCTAAGCCGTACCCTAACCCTAACCAATACCCTACGCAGTACCCTCACCCGTACCCTCAACCGTAACCTAAGCCGTACCCTAACCCTAACCCTAACCCTAACCCCTACCCTACGCCGTACCCTCACCCGTACCCTATCCCATACCCTAAGCCGTACCCTAACCCTAACCCTAACCCTAACCCTAACCCTAAATCTAAACCTAACCCAATCCATACCTTACGCCGTACCCTCACCCGTACCCTAACCCGTACCCTAAGCCGTACCCTAACCCTAACCCTAAACCTAACCCTAAATCATAGCCTACGCCGTACCGTAACCCGTACCCTAACCCGTATCCGAAGCCGTGCCCTAACCCTAACCCTAACCCTAACCCTAACCCTAACCCTAACCCATACGCTACGCCGTACCCTCACCCGTACCCTAACCCGTATCCTAAGCCGTAACCTAACCCTAACCCTAACCCTAACCTATACCCTACGCCGTTCACTCACCCGTACCCTAACCCGTACCCTAAGCCGTACCCTAACCCTAACCCTAACCTTAACCCATACCTACGCCGTACCCTAACCCATACCCAAACCCGTATCCTAAGCCGTACCCTAACCCTAACCAATACCCTACGCAGTACCCTCACCCGTACCCTCACCCGTACCCTAACACTAAACCTAACCCTAACCCTAACACTAACCTTAACCCCTACCCTACGCCGTACCCTCACCCGTACCCTATCCCATACCCTAAGCCGTACCCTAACCCTAACCCTAACCCTAACCCTAACCCTAAACTACCCTTGACTGCTTTTGTCTCCATTAGATTTCCTAAGTACTAGTGTTTTAAGGAACAGGTTAAAAAGAAAATCCTAATGTGATTTTTTTATAATGTGTTTATTCTTTATCTTATCCTAGTGACTAAAATCTTCTCCATGGCTGGACCCCAAACAATATTCCTTTACGTGCTAAGTGGTATCTAGAGAGTGGGGTAGGTTTAATAAATACCCTAATCCTAACGTGTACCATATCCCCTACCCTAGCCCTAACGCGTACCCTAACCCTAACCCAAGCCCTAACCCTAACCCTAATCCTAATCCCTACCCTACGCCGTACCCTCACCCGTACCCTATTCCATACCCTAATCCGTACCCTAACCCTAACACTAACCCTAACCCTAACCCTAACCCTAAAATACCCTTGACTGCTTTTGCCTCCATTAGATTTCCTAAGCACTAGTGTTTTAAGGAACAGGTTAAAAAGAAAATCCTAATGTGATTTTTTTATAATGTGTTTATTCTTTATCTTATCCTAGTGACTAAAATCTTCTCCATGGCTGGACCCCAAATAATATTCCTTTACGTGCTAAGTGGTATCTAGAGAGTGGGATAGGTTTAATAAATACCCTAATCCTAACGTGTACCCTAACCCTAACCCATACCCTAACCCTAATGCGTACCCTAACCCTAACCCAAACCCTAGCCCTAACACGTATGCTAATCCTAACCCGTACCCTAAACCAATCCCTAACCCTAAAACTAACCCTAACCCTAACCCTAACCCTAACCCATACCCTACAACGTACCCTCACACGTACCCTAAACCGTACCCTAAGCCGTAACCTAACCCTAACCTTAACCCGAAACTATACCTTACGCCCTGCCCTCACTCGTACCCTAACCCATACCCTAAGCTGTACCCTAACCTTAACCCTAACCCTAGCCCTAACCCTATCCCATACCCTACGCGGTACTCTCAAACGTACCCTAACGCGTACCCTAAGCCGTACCCTAACCCTAACCAATACCATACGCCGTACCCTAACCCGTACCTTAACCCGTATCCTAAGCCGTACCCTAACCCTAACCAATACCCTACGCAATACCCTCACCCGTACCCTAACCCGTACCCTAAGCCGTACCCTAACCCTAACCCTAAACCTAACCCTAAATCATAGCCTACGCCGTACCGTAACCCGTACCCTAACCCGTATCCTAAGCCGTGCCCTAACCCTAACCCTAACCCTAGCCCTACCCCTAACTCATACCCTACGCCGTACCCTCACATGTACCCTAACCCGTACCCTAAGCCGTACCCTAACCCTAACCCTAAAACTAACCCGTACCCTACGCCGTAACCGCACACGTATCCTAACCCGTACCCTAAGCCGTACACTAACCCTAACCATAACCCTAACACATACGCTACGCCGTACCCTCACCCGTACCCTAACCCGTACCCTAAGCCGTGCTCTAACCCTAACCCTAACCCTAACCCTAACCCATACCCTACGAAGTACCCTAACCCGTACCCTAACACGTACGCTAAGCTGTACCCTAACCCTAACCCTAAGCCTAACACATACGCTACGCCGTACCCTCACCCGTACCCTAACCCGTATCCTAAGCCGTACCCTAAGCCTAACCAATACCCTACGCAGTACCCTCACCCGTACCCTCAACCGTACCCTAAGCCATACCCTAACCCTAACCCTAACCCTAACCCTGACCCCTACCGTACGCCGTAGCCTCACCCGTACCGTAACCCGTATCCTAAGCCGTACCCTAACCCTAACCAATACCCTATGCAGTACCCTCACCCGTACCCTAACCCGTACCCTAAGCCGTACCCTAACCCTAACCCTAACCCTAATCGTAATCCGTACCCTACGCCGTACCCTCACCCGTACCCTATTCCATACCCTAAGCCATACCCTAACCCTAACACTAACCCTAACCCTAAGCCTAACCCTAAACTACCCTTGACTGCTTTTGCCTCCATTAGATTTCCTAAGCACTAGTGTTTTAAGGAACAGGTTAAAAAGAAAATCCTAATGTGATTTTTTTATAATGTGTTTATTCTTTATCTTATCCTAGTGACTAAAATCTTCTCCATGGCTGGACCCCAAATAATATTCCTTTACGTGCTAAGTGGTATCTAGAGAGTGGGATAGGTTTAATAAATACCCTAATCCTAACGTGTACCCTAACCCTAACCCATACCCTAACCCAAACCCTAACCGTAACACGTACGCTAATCCTAACCCGTACCTTAAACCAATCCCTAACCCTAAAACTAACCCTAACCCAAACCCTAACGCTAACCCATACCCTACGCCGTACCCTCACCCGTACCCTAACCCGTATCCTAAGCCGTACCCTAACCCTAACCAATACCCTACGCAGTACCCTCACCCGTACCCTCAACCGTACCCTAAGCCATACCCTAACCCTAACCCTAAACCTAACCCTGACCCCTACCGTACGCCGTAGCCTCACCCGTACCCTATACCATACCCTAAGCCGTACCCTAACCCTAACACTAACCCTAACCCTAACCCCAACCCTAAACTACCCTTGACTGCTTTTGCCTCCATTAGATTTCCTAAGCACTAGTGTTTTAAGGAACAGGTTAAAAAGAAAATCCTAATGTGATTTTTTTATAATGTGCTTATTCTTTATCTTATCCTAGTGACTAAAATCTTCTCCATGCCTGGACCCCAAATAATATTCCTTTACGTGCTAAGTGGTATCTAGAGAGTGGGATAGGTTTAATAAATACCCTAATCCTAACGTGTACCCTAACCCTAACCCATACCCTAACCCTAACGCGTACCCTAACCCTAACCCAAACCCTAACCCTAAGACATACGCTAATCCTAACCCATACCCTAAACCAATCCCTAACCCTAACCCTAACCCTAACCCATACCTTACGCCGTACCCTCACCCGTACCCTAACCCGTACCCTAAGCCGTACCTTAACCCTAACCCTAACCGTAAACTATACCTTACGCCCTACACTCACTCGTACCCTAACCCTTACCCTAACCCGTACCCTACACCTAACCCTAACCCTAACCCTAACCCTAACCCCTACCCTACGCCGTACCCTCACCTGTACCCTATCCCATACCCTAAGCCGTACCCTAACCCTAACCCTAACCCTAACCCTAAATTACCCTTGACTGCTTTGCCTCCATTAGATTTCCTAAGCACTAGTGTTTTAAGGAAAAGGTTAAAAAGTAAATCCTAATGTGATTTTTTTATAATGTGTTTATTCTTTATCTTATCCTAGTGACTAAAATCTTCTCCATGGCTGGACCCCAAATAATATTCGTTTACGTGCTATGTGGTATCTAGAGAGTGGGATAGGTTTAATAAATACCCTAATCCTAACGTGTACCCTAACCCTAACCCATACCCTAACCCAAACCCTAACCGTAACACGTACGCTAATCGTAACCCGTACCTTAAACCAATCCCTAACCTTAAAACTAACCCTAACCCTAACCCTAACCCATACCCTACGCCGTACCCTCACCCGTACCCTAACCCGTACCCTAAGCCGTACCCTAACCCTAACCCTAACCCGAACCCATACCCTACAACGTACCCTCTCACTTACCCTAAACCGTACCCTAAGCTGTAACCTAACCCTAACCCTAACCCTAAACTATACCTTACGCCCTACCCTCACTCATACCCTAACCCGTACCCTAAGCCGTACCCTAACCCTATCCCTAACCCTAGCCCTACCCCTAACCCATAACCTACGCCGTTCCCTCACCCGTACCCTAACCCTTATCCTAAGCCGTACCCTAACCCTAACCAATACCCTACGCATTACCCTCACCCATACCTTCACCCGTACACTAAGCCGTGCCCTAACCCTAACCCTAACCCTAACCCTAACCCATACGCTATGCCGTACCCTCACCCGTACCCTAAACCGTATCCTACGCCGTACCCTAACCCTAATCCTAACCCTAACCTATACCCTACGCCGTACCCTCACCCGTACCCTAACCCGTACCCTAAGCCGTACCCTAACCCTAACCCTAACCCTAACCCATACCCTACGCCGTACCCTAACCCGTACCCTAACCCGTATCCTAAGCCGTACCCTAACCCTAACCCATACCCTACGCCGTACCCTCACCCGTACCCTATCCCATACCCTACGCCGTACCCTAACCTGCATCCTAAGCCGTACCCTAACCCTAACCAATACCCTACACAGTACCCTCACCCGTACCCTAACCCGTACCCTAAGCCGTACCCTAACCCTAACCCTAACGCGAACCCATACCCTACAACGTACCCTCACACTTACCCTAAACCGTACCCTAAGCCGTATCCTAACCCTAACCCTAACCCTAAACTATACCTTACGCCCTGCCCTCACTCGTACCCTAACCGGTACCCTAAGACGTACCCTAACCCTAACCCTAACCCTAGCCCTACCCCTAACCCATACCCTACGCCGTACCCTCACACGTACCCTAACGCGTACCCTAAGCCGTACCCTAACCCTAAACCTAAAACTAACCCGTACCCTACGCCGTAACCGCACACGTATCCTAACCCGTATCCTAAGCTGTACCCTAAACCTAACCCTAACCCTAACCCATACGCTACGCCGTACCCTCAGCCGTACCCTAACCCGTACCCTAAGCCGTGCCCTCACCCTAACCCTAACCCTAACCCTAACCCTAACCCATACCCTACGACATACCCTAACGCGTACCCTAAGCCGTACCCTAACCCTAACCCTAAAATTAACCCGTACCCTACGCCGTAACCGCACACGTATCCTAACCCGTATCCTAAGCTGTACCCTAAACCTAACCCTAACCCTAACCCATACGCTACGCCGTACCCTCAGCCGTACCCTAACCCGTACCCTAAGCCGTGCCCTAACCCTAACCCTAACCCTAACCCTAACCCTAACCCATACCCTACGACGTACCCTAACCCGTACCCTAATCCGTACCCTAAGCCGTACCCTAACCCTAACCCTAAGCCTAACCCATACGCTACGCCGTACCTTCACCCGTACCCTAACCCGTATCCTAAGCCGTACCCTAACCCTAACCCTAACCCTAAACTATACTTTACGCCGTACCCTCACCCGTACCCTAAACCGTACCCTAAGCTGTACCCTAACCCTAACCCTAACCCTAACCCTAACCCTAACCCATACCCTACGCCGAACCCTAATCTGTACCCTAACCCGTATCCTAAGCCGTACCCTAACCCTAAACAATACCCTACGCCGTACCCTCACCCGTACCGTATCCCATACCCTAACCCGTACCCTAACCCTAACCCTAACCCTAACCCTAACCCTAAACTACCCTTGACTGCTTTTGTCTCCATTAGATTGCCTAAGCACTAGTGTTTTAAGGAACAGGTTAAAAAGAAAATCCTAATGTGATTTTTTTATAATGTGTTTATTCTTTATCTTATCCTAGTGACTAAAATCTTCTCATGGCTGGACCCCAAATAATATTCTTTTACGTGCTAAGTGGTATCTAGAGAGTGGGGTAGGTTTAATAAATACCCTAATCCTAACGTGTACCCTAACCCCTACCCTAGCCCTAACGCGTACCCTAACCCTAACACAAACCCTAACCCTAACACGTACGCTAATCCTAAACCATACCCTAAAACAATCCCTAACCCTAAAACTAACCCTAACCCTAACCCTAACCCTCACCCGTACCCTCACCCGTACCCTAAGCCGTACCCTAACCCTAACCCTAACCCTAATCCTAATCCCTACCCTACGCCGTACCCTCACCCGTACCCTATTCCATACCCTAATCCGTACCCTAACCCTAACACTAACCCTAACCCTAACCCTAACCCTAAACTACCCTTGACTGCTTTTGCCTCCATTAGATTTCCTAAGCACTAGTGTTTTAAGGAACAGGTTAAAAAGAAAATCCTAATGTGATTTTTTTATAATGTGTTTTTTCTTTATCTTATCCTAGTGACTAAAATCTTCTCCATGGCTGGACCCCAAATAATATTCCTTTACGTGCTAAGTGGTATCTAGAGAGTGGGATAGGTTTAATAAATACCCTAATCCTAACGTGTACCCTAACCCTAACCCATACCCTAACCCTAACGCGTACCCTAACCCTAACCCAAACCCTAACCCTAACACGTATGCTAATCCTAACCCGTACCCTAAACCAATCCCTAACCCTAAAACTAACCCTAATCCTAACCCTAACCCTCACCCGTACCATAACCCGTACCCTAAGCCGTACCCTAACCCTAACCCTAACCCTAACCGCTACCCTATGCCGTACCCTCACCCGTACCCTAACCCGTACCCTAAGCTGTACCTTAACCCTAACCCTAACCCTAACCGTAACCCTAACCCATACCCTACGCCGTACCCTCACCCGTACCCTAACCCGTATCCTAAGCCGAACCCTAACACTAACCCTAACCCTAACCTATACCCTACGCCGTACCCTCACCCGTACCCTAACCCGTACCCTAAGCCGTACCCTAACCCTAACCCTAACCCATACCCTACGCCGTACCCTAACCTGTATCCTAAGCTGTACCCTAACCCTAACCCTAACCCTAACCGTAACCCTAACCCATACCCTACGCCGTACCCTAACCCGTACCCTAACCCGTATCCTAAGCCGTACCCTAACCCTAACCAATACCCTACGCAATACCCTCACCCGTACCCTAACCCGTACCCTAAGCCGTACCCTAACCCTAACCCTAAACCTAACCCTAAATCATAGCCTACGCCGTACCGTAACCCGTACCCTAACCCGTATCCTAAGCCGTGCCCTAACCCTAACCCTAACCCTAGCCCTACCCCTAACTCATACCCTACGCCGTACCCTCACACGTACCCTAACGCGTACCCTAAGCCGTACCCTAACCCTAACCCTAAAACTAACCCGTACCCTACGCCGTAACCGCACACGTATCCTAACCCGTACCCTAAGCCGTACACTAACCCTAACCCTAAGCCTAACCCATACGCTACGCCGTACCCTCATCCGTACCCTAACCCGTATCCTAAGCCGTACCCTAAGCCTAACCAATACCCTACGCAGTACCCTCACCCGTACCCTAAGCCGTACACTAACCCTAACCCTAACCCTAACCCTGACCCCTACCGTACGCCGTAGCCTCACCCGTACTGTAACCCGTATCCTAAGCCGTACCCTAACCCTAACCAATACCCTATGCAGTACCCTCACCCGTACCCTCACCCGTACCCTAAGCCGTACCCTAACCCTAACCCTAAGCCTAATCCTAATCCGTACCCTACGCCGTACCCTCACCCGTACCCTATTCCATACCCTAAGCCATACCCTAACCCTAACACTAACCCTAACCCTAACCCTAACCCTAAACTACCCTTGACTGCTTTTGCCTCCATTAGATTTCCTAAGCACTAGTGTTTTAAGGAACAGGTTAAAAAGAAAATCCTAATGTGATTTTTTTTATAATGTGTTTATTCTTTATCTTATCCTAGTGACTAAAATCTTCTCCATGGCTGGACCCCAAATAATATTCCTTTACGTGCTAAGTGGTATCTAGAGAGTGGGATAGGTTTAACAAATACCCTAATCCTAACGTGTACCCTAACCCTAACCCATACCCTAACCCTAACGCGTACCCTAACCCTAACCCAAACCCTAACCCTAACACGTATGCTAATCCTAACCCGTACCCTAAACCAATCCCTAACCCTAACCCTAACCCTAACCCATACCTTATGCCGTACCCTCACCCGTACCCTAACCCGTACCCTAAGCCGTACCCTAACCCTAACCCTAACCCTAACCCTAACCCATACCCTACAATGTACCCTCACACTTACCCTAAACCATACCCTAAGCCGTACCTTATCCCTAACCCTAACCGTAAACTATACCTTACGCCCTACCCTCACTCGTACCCTAACCCTTACCCTAACCCGTACCCTAAACCTAACCCTAACCCTAGCCCTAACCCTAACCCCTACCCTACGCCGTACCCTCACCCGTACCCTAACCCATACCCTAAGCTGTACCCTAACCCTAACCCTAACCCTAACCCTAACCCTAACCCATACCCTACGCCGTACCCTAACCCATACCCTAACCCATATCCTAAGCCGTACCCTAACCCTAACCAATACCCTACGCAGTACCCTCACCCGTACCCTAAGCCGTACACTAACCCTAACCCTAACCCTAACCCTAACCCCTACCCTACGCCGTAACCTCACCCGTACCCTAACCCATACCCTAACCCAAACCCTAACCGTAACAGGTACGCTAATCCTAACCCGTACCTTAAACCAATCCCTAACCTTAAAACTAACCCTAACCCTAACCCTAACCCATACCCTATGCCGTACTCTCACCCGTACCCTAACCCGTATCCTAGGCCGTACCCTAACCCTAACACGTACGCTAATCCTAAACCATACCCTAAACCAATCCCTAACCCTAAAACTAACCCTAACCCAAACCCTAACGCTAACCCATACCCTACGCCGTACCCTCACCCGTACCCTAACCTGTATCCTAAGCCGTACCCTAACCCTAACCAATACCCTACGCAGTACCCTCACCCGTACCCTCAACCGTACCCTAAGCCATACCCTAACCCTAACCCTAAACCTAACCCTGACCCCTACCATACGCCGTAGCCTCACCCGTACCCTATACCATACCCTCAGCCGTACCCTAACCCTAACACTAACCCTAACCCTAACCCCAACCCTAAACTACCCTTGACTGCTTTTGCCTCCATTAGATTTCCTAAGCACTAGTGTTTTAAGGAACAGGTTAAAAAGAAAATCCTAATGTGATTTTTTTATAATGTGCTTATTCTTTATCTTATCCTAGTGACTAAAATCTTCTCCATGGCTGGACCCCAAATAATATTCCTTTACGTGCTAAGTGGTATCTAGAGAGTGGGATAGGTTTAATAAATACCCTAATCCTAACGTGTACCCTAACCCTAACCCATACCCTAACCCTAACCTGTACCCTAACCCTAACCCAAACCCTAACCCTAACACGTATGCTAATCCTAACCCGTACCCTAAACCAATCCCTAACCCTAAAACTAACCCTAACCCTAAACCTAACCCTAACCCATACCCTACAACGTACCGTCACACGTACCCTAAACCGTACCCTAAGCCGTAACCTAACCCTAACCTTAACCCGAAACTATACCTTACGCCCTACCCTCACTCGTACCCTAACCCATACCCTAAGCTGTACCCTAACCTTAACCCTAACCCTAGCCCTAACCCTATCCCATACCCTACGCGGTACTCTCAAACGTACCCTAACGCGTACCCTAAGCCGTACCCTAACCCTAACCCATACCCTATACCGTAACCGCACACATAACCCAACCCGTACCCTAAGCCGTACCCTAACCCTAAACCTAACCCTAACCCATACGCTACGCCATACCCTCACCCGTACCCTAAACCGTATCCTAAGCCGTGCCCTAACCCTAACCCTAACCTATACCCTACGCCGGACCCTCACCCGTACCCTAACCCGTACCCTAAGCCGTACCCTAACCCTAACCCTAACCCTAACCCATACACGATGCCGTACCCTAACCCGTACCCTAACCCTTATCCTAAGCCGTACCCTAACCCTAACCAATACCCTACGCAGTACCCTCACCCATACCCTCACCCGTACCCTAAGCCGTACCCTAACCCTAACCCTAACCCTAACACTAACCTTAACCCATACGCTATGCCGTACCCTCACCCATACCCTAACCCATATCCTAAGCCGTACCCTAACCCTAACCTTAACCCTAACCTATACCTATGCCGTACCCTCACCCGTACCCTAACCCGTACCCTAAGCTGTACCCTAACCCTAACCCTAACCCTAACCCTAACCCTAACCCTAACCCTAACCCGTACCCTAACCCGTATCCTAAGCCGTACCCTAACCCTAACCCTAATCCTAAACTATACCTTACACTCTACCCTTACTAGTACCCTAACCCGTACCCTAAGCCGTACCCTAAACCTAACCAAACCCTAGCCCTAACCCTAACCCATACCCTACGCCGTGCACTCACACGTACCCTAACGCGTACCCTAAGCCGTACCCTAACCCTATCCCTAACCCTAACCCATAGCCTACGCCGTAACCGCACACGTATCCTAACCCGTACCCTAAGCCGTACCCTAAACCTAACACTAACCCTATCCCTAACCGTTACCCCTACCCTACGCCGTACCCTCACCCGTACCCAATCCCATACCCTAAGCAGTATCCTAACCCTAACACTAACCCTAAGCCTAACCCTAACCCTAAACTACCCTTGACTGCTTTTGCCTCCATTAGATTTCCTAAGCACCAATGTTTTAAGAAACAGGTTAAAAAGAAAATCCTAATGTGATTTTTTTATAATGTGTTTATTCTTTATCTTATCCTAGTGACTAAAATCTTCTCCATGGCTAGACCCCACATAATATTCCTTTACGTGCTAAGTGGTATCTAGAGAGTGGGATAGGTTTAATAAATACCCTAATCCTAACGTGTACCCTAACCCTAACCCATACCCTAACCCTAACGCGTACCCTAACCCTAACCCAAACCCTAACCCTAACACGTATGCTAATCCTAACCCGTACCCTAAACCAATCACTAACCCTAAAACTAACCCTAACCCTAACCCTAACCCTAACCCATACCCTAAACCTAACGCGTACCCTAACCCTAACCCAAACCCTAACCCTAACACGTACGCTCATCCTAACCCGTACCCTAAACGAATCCCTAACCCTAAAACAAATCCTAACCCTAACCCTAACCCTTACCCTACGCCGTACCCTCACCCGTACCATAACCCGTACCCTAAGCCGTACCCTAACCCTAACCCTAACCCTAACCGCTACCCTATGCCGTACCCTCACCCGTACCCTAACCCGTACCCTAAGCTGTACCTTAACCCTAACCCTAACCCTAACCGTAACCCTAACCCATACCCTACGCCGTACCCTCACCCGTACCCTAACCCGTATCCTAAGCCGAACCCTAACACTAACCCTAACCCTAACCTATACCCTACGCCGTACCCTCACCCGTACCCTAACCCGTACCCTAAGCCGTACCCTAACCCTAACCCTAACCCATACCCTACGCCGTACCCTAACCTGTATCCTAAGCTGTACCCTAACCCTAACCCTAACCCTAACCGTAACCCTAACCCATACCCTACGCCGTACCCTAACCCGTACCCTAACCCGTATCCTAAGCCGTACCCTAACCCTAACCAATACCCTACGCAATACCCTCACCCGTACCCTAACCCGTACCCTAAGCCGTACCCTAACCCTAACCCTAAACCTAACCCTAAATCATAGCCTACGCCGTACCGTAACCCGTACCCTAACCCGTATCCTAAGCCGTGCCCTAACCCTAACCCTAACCCTAGCCCTACCCCTAACTCATACCCTACGCCGTACCCTCACACGTACCCTAACGCGTACCCTAAGCCGTACCCTAACCCTAACCCTAAAACTAACCCGTACCCTACGCCGTAACCGCACACGTATCCTAACCCGTACCCTAAGCCGTACACTAACCCTAACCATAACCCTAACCCATACGCTACGCCGTACCCTCACCCGTACCCTAACCCGTACCCTAAGCCGTGCTCTAACCCTAACCCTAACCCTAACCCTAACCCATACCCTACGAAGTACCCTAACCCATACCCTAACCCATACCCTAAGCTGTACCCTAACCCTAACCCTAAGCCTAACCCATACGCTACGCCGTACCCTCACCCGTACCCTAACCCGTATCCTAAGCCGTACCCTAAGCCTAACCAATACCCTACGCAGTACCCTCACCCGTACCCTCAACCGTACCATAAGCCATACCCTAACCCTAACCCTAACCCTAACCCTGACCCCTACCGTACGCCGTAGCCTCACCCGTACTGTAACCCGTATCCTAAGCCGTACCCTAACCCTAACCAATACCCTATGCAGTACCCTCACCCGTACCCTCACCCGTACCCTAAGCCGTACCCTAACCCTAACCCTAAGCCTAATCCTAATCCGTACCCTACGCCGTACCCTCACCCGTACCCTATTCCATACCCTAAGCCATACCCTAACCCTAACACTAACCCTAACCCTAACCCTAACCCTAAACTACCCTTGACTGCTTTTGCCTCCATTAGATTTCCTAAGCACTAGTGTTTTAAGGAACAGGTTAAAAAGAAAATCCTAATGTGATTTTTTTTATAATGTGTTTATTCTTTATCTTATCCTAGTGACTAAAATCTTCTCCATGGCTGGACCCCAAATAATATTCCTTTACGTGCTAAGTGGTATCTAGAGAGTGGGATAGGTTTAACAAATACCCTAATCCTAACGTGTACCCTAACCCTAACCCATACCCTAACCCTAACGCGTACCCTAACCCTAACCCAAACCCTAACCCTAACACGTATGCTAATCCTAACCCGTACCCTAAACCAATCCCTAACCCTAACCCTAACCCTAACCCATACCTTATGCCGTACCCTCACCCGTACCCTAACCCGTACCCTAAGCCGTACCCTAACCCTAACCCTAACCCTAACCCTAACCCATACCCTACAACGTACCCTCACACTTACCCTAAACCATACCCTAAGCCGTACCTTATCCCTAACCCTAACCGTAAACTATACCTTACGCCCTACCCTCACTCGTACCCTAACCCTTACCCTAACCCGTACCCTAAACCTAACCCTAACCCTAGCCCTAACCCTAACCCCTACCCTACGCCGTACCCTCACCCGTACCCTAACCCATACCCTAAGCTGTACCCTAACCCTAACCCTAACCCTAACCCTAACCCTAACCCATACCCTACGCCGTACCCTAACCCGTACCCTAACCCATATCCTAAGCCGTACCCTAACCCTAACCAATACCCTACGCAGTACCCTCACCAGTACCCTAAGCCGTACACTAACCCTAACCCTAACCCCTACCCTACGCCGTACCCTCACCCGTACCCTAACCCATACCCTAACCCAAACCCTAACCGTAACACGTACGCTAATCCTAACCCGTACCTTAAACCAATCCCTAACCTTAAAACTAACCCTAACCCTAACCCTAACCCATACCCTATGCCGTACTCTCACCCGTACCCTAACCCGTATCCTAGGCCGTACCCTAACCCTAACACAAACCCTAACCCTAACACGTACGCTAATCCTAAACCATACCCTAAACCAATCCCTAACCCTAAAACTAACCCTAACCCAAACCCTAACGCTAACCCATACCCTACGCCGTACCCTCACCCGTACCCTAACCCGTATCCTAAGCCGTACCCTAACCCTAACCAATACCCTACGCAGTACCCTCACCCGTACCCTCAACCGTACCCTAAGCCATACCCTAACCCTAACCCTAAACCTAACCCTGACCCCTACCATACGCCGTAGCCTCACCCGTACCCTATACCATACCCTCAGCCGTACCCTAACCCTAACACTAACCCTAACCCTAACCCCAACCCTAAACTACCCTTGACTGCTTTTGCCTCCATTAGATTTCCTAAGCACTAGTGTTTTAAGGAACAGGTTAAAAAGAAAATCCTAATGTGATTTTTTTATAATGTGCTTATTCTTTATCTTATCCTAGTGACTAAAATCTTCTCCATGGCTGGACCCCAAATAATATTCCTTTACGTGCTAAGTGGTATCTAGAGAGTGGGATAGGTTTAATAAATACCCTAATCCTAACGTGTACCCTAACCCTAACCCATACCCTAACCCTAACCTGTACCCTAACCCTAACCAAAACCCTAACCCTAAGACATACGCTAATCCTAACCCGTACCCTAAACCAATCCCTAACCCTAACCCTAACCCTAACCCATACCTTACGCCGTACCCTCACCCGTACCCTAACCCGTACCCTAACCCGTATCCTAAGCCGTACCCTAATCCTAACCAATACCCTACGCAGTACCCTCACCCGTACCCTCACCCGTACCCTAAGCCATACCCCAACCCTAACCCTAAACCTAACCCTAACCCTAACCCTAACCCTATGCCGTACGCTCACTCATACCCTAACGCGTACCCTAAGCCGTACCCTAAACCTATCCCTAACCCTAGCCCTACCCCTAACCCATAACCTACGCAGTACCCTCACCCATACACTCACCCGTACCCTAAGCCGTACCCTAACCCTAACCCTAACCCTAATCCTAACCCATACGCTATGCTGTACCCTCACCCGTACCCTAAACGGTATCCTAAGCCGTACCCTAACCCTAACCCTAACCCTAACCCATAACCTACGCCGTACACTCACCCGTACACTAACCCGTACCCTAAGCCGTACCCTAACCCTAACCCTAATCCTAACCCATACCCTACGCCCTACCCTAACCCGTACCCTCACCCGTACCCTAAGCCGTACCCTAACCCTAACCCTAACCCGAACCCATACCTTACAATGTACCCTCACACTTACCCTAAACCGTACACCAAGCCGTACCCTAACCCTAACCCTAACCCTAAAATATACCTTATGCCCTACCCTCACTCGTACCCTAACCCATACCCTAAGCCATACCCTAACCCTAACCCTAGCTCTAACCCTTATCCATACCGTACGCCGTACCCTCACACGTACCCTAACGCGTACCCTAAGCCGTACCCTAAAACTAACCCTAACCCATACCCTACGCCGTAACCGCACATGTATCCTAACCCGTACCCTAAGCCGTACCCTAACCGTAACCCTAACCCTCACCGGTACCCTAACCCTTTTCCTAAGCAGTGCCCTAACCCTAACCCTAACCCTAACCAATACCCTACACCGTACTCTCACCCGTACCCTAAACCGTACCCTAAGCCGTACCCTAACCGTAACCCTAAACCTAACCCAAATCATAGCCTACGCCGTACCGTAACCCATATCCTAACCCGTACCCTAAGCCGTGCCCTAACCCTAACCCTAACCCTAACCCTAACCCTAACCCATACCCTACGCCGTACCCTAACCTGTACCCTAACCCGTATCCTAAGCCGTACCCTAACCCTAACCAATACCCTACGCAATACCCTCACCCGTACCCTAACCCGTACCCTAAGCCGTACCCTAACCCTAACCCTAAACCTAACCCTAAATCATAGCCTACGCCGTACCGTAACCCGTACCCTAACCCGTATCCTAAGCCGTGCCCTAACCCTAACCCTAACCCTAGCCCTACCCCTAACTCATACCCTACGCCGTACCCTCACACGTACCCTAACGCGTACCCTAAGCCGTACCCTAACCCTAACCCTAAAACTAACCCGTACCCTACGCCGTAACCGCACACGTATCCTAACCCGTACCCTAAGCCGTACACTAACCCTAACCATAACCCTAACCCATACGCTACGCCGTACCCTCACCCGTACCCTAACCCGTACCCTAAGCCGTGCTCTAACCCTAACCCTAACCCTAACCCTAACCCATACCCTACGAAGTACCCTAACCCGTACCCTAACCCATACCCTAAGCTGTACCCTAACCCTAACCCTAAGCCTAACCCATACGCTACGCCGTACCCTCACCCGTACCCTAACCCGTATCCTAAGCCGTACCCTAAGCCTAACCAATACCCTACGCAGTACCCTCACCCGTACCCTCAACCGTACCATAAGCCATACCCTAACCCTAACCCTAACCCTAACCCTGACCCCTACCGTATGCCGTAGCCTCACCCGTACTGTAACCCGTATCCTAAGCCGTACCCTAACCCTAACCAATACCCTATGCAGTACCCTCACCCGTACCCTCACCCGTACCCTAAGCCGTACCCTAACCCTAACCCTAAGCCTAATCCTAATCCGTACCCTACGCCGTACCCTCACCCGTACCCTATTCCATACCCTAAGCCATACCCTAACCCTAACACTAACCCTAACCCTAACCCTAACCCTAAACTACCCTTGACTGCTTTTGCCTCCATTAGATTTCCTAAGCACTAGTGTTTTAAGGAACAGGTTAAAAAGAAAATCCTAATGTGATTTTTTTATAATGTGTTTATTCTTTATCTTATCCTAGTGACTAAAATCTTCTCCATGGCTGGACCCCAAATAATATTCCTTTACGTGCTAAGTGGTATCTAGAGAGTGGGATAGGTTTAACAAATACCCTAATCCTAACGTGTACCCTAACCCTAACCCATACCCTAACCCTAACGCGTACCCTAACCCTAACCCAAACCCTAACCCTAACACGTATGCTAATCCTAACCCGTACCCTAAACCAATCCCTAACCCTAACCCTAACCCTAACCCATACCTTATGCCGTACCCTCACCCGTACCCTAACCCGTACCCTAAGCCGTACCCTAACCCTAACCCTAACCCTAACCCTAACCCATACCCTACAACGTACCCTCACACTTACCCTAAACCATACCCTAAGCCGTACCTTATCCCTAACCCTAACCGTAAACTATACCTTACGCCCTACCCTCACTCGTACCCTAACCCTTACCCTAACCCGTACCCTAAACCTAACCATAACCCTAGCCCTAACCCTAACCCCTACCCTACGCCGTACCCTCACCCGTACCCTAACCCATACCCTAAGCTGTACCCTAACCCTAACCCTAACCCTAACCCTAACCCATACCCTACGCCGTACCCTAACCCGTACCCTAACCCATATCCTAAGCCGTACCCTAACCCTAACCAATACCCTACGCAGTACCCTCACCAGTACCCTAAGCCGTACACTAACCCTAACCCTAACCCTAACCCTAACCCCTACCCTACGCCGTACCCTCACCCGTACCCTAACCCATACCCTAACCCAAACCCTAACCGTAACACGTACGCTAATCCTAACCCGTACCTTAAACCAATCCCTAACCTTAAAACTAACCCTAACCCTAACCCTAACCCATACCCTACGCCGTACTCTCACCCGTACCCTAACCCGTATCCTAGGCCGTACCCTAACCCTAACACAAACCCTAACCCTAACACGTACGCTAATCCTAAACCATACCCTAAACCAATCCCTAACCCTAAAACTAACCCTAACCCAAACCCTAACGCTAACCCATACCCTACGCCGTACCCTCACCCGTACCCTAACCCGTACCCTAAGCCGTACCCTAACCCTAACTGTAACCCTAACCCATACGCTACGCCGTACCCTCACCCGTACCCTAACCCGTACCCTAAGCCGTACCCTAACCCTAACCCTAACCCTAACCCTAACCCATACCCTACAACGTACCCTCACACTTACCCTAAACCATACCCTAAGCCGTACCTTAACCGTAACCCTAACCGTAAAATATACCTTACGCCCTACCCTCACTCGTACCCTAACCCTTACCCTAACCCGTACCCTAAACCTAACCCTAACCCTAGCCCTAACCCTAACCCCTACCCTACGCCGTACCCTCACCCGTACCCTAACCCATACCCTAAGCTGTACCCTAACCCTAACCCTAAACCTAACCCTAACCCTAACCCATACCCTACGCCGTACCCTAACCCGTACCCTAACCCATATACTAAGCCGTACCCTAACCCTAACCAATACCCTACGCAGTACCCTCACCCGTACCCTAAGCCGTACCCTAACCCTAACCCTAACCCTAACCCCTACCCTACGCCGTACCCTCACCCGTACCCTATCCCATACCCTAAGCCGAACCCTAACCCTAACACTAACCTTAAGACTAACCCTAACCCTAAATTACCCTTGACTGCTTTGCCTCCATTAGATTTCCTAAGCACTAGTGTTTTAAGGAACAGGTTAAAAAGTAAATCCTAATGTGATTTTTTTATAATGTGTTTATTCTTTATCTTATCCTAGTGACTAAAATCTTCTCCATGGCTGGACCCCAAATAATATTCGTTTACGTGCTAAGTGGTATCTAGAGAGTGGGATAGGTTTAATAAATACCCTAATCCTAACGTGTACCCTAACCCTAACCCATACCCTAACCCAAACCCTAACCGTAACACGTACGCTAATCCTAACCCGTACCATAAACCAATCCCTAACCTTAAAACTAACCCTAACCCTAACCCTAACCCATACCCTACGCCGTACTCTCACCCGTACCCTAACCCGTACCCTAAGCCGTACCCTAACCCTAACCCTAACCCGAACCCATACCCTACAACGTACCCTCACACTTACCCTAAACCGTACCCTAAGCCGTAACCTAACCCTAACCCTAACCCTAAACTATACCTTACGCCCTACCCTCACTCATACCCTAACCAGTACCCTAAGCCGAACCCTAACCATATCCCTAACCGTAGCCCTACCCCTAACCCATAACCTACGCCGTACCCTCACCCGTACCCTAACCCTTATCCTAAGCCGTACCCTAACCCTAACCAATACCCTACGCAGTACCCTCACCCATACCCTCACCCGTACCCTAAGCCGTACCCTAACCCTAACCCTAACCCTAACCCATGCGCTATGCCGTACCCTCACACGTACCCTAAACCGTATCCTAAGCCGTACCCTAACCCTAATCCTAACCCTAACCTATACCCTACACCGTACCCTATCCCGTACCCTAACCCGTATCCTAAGCCGTACCCTAACCCTAATCAATACCCTATGCAGTACCCTCACCCGTACCCTAAGCCGTACCCTAACCCTAACCCTAACCCTAACCCTAATCCTAATACCTACCCTACGCCGTACCCTCACCCGTACCCTATTCCATACCCTAATCCGTACCCTAACCCTAACACTAACCCTAACCCTAACCCTAACCCTAAACTACCCTTGACTGCTTTTGCCTCCATTAGATTTCCTAAGCACTAGTGTTTTAAGGAACAGGATAAAAAGAAAATCTTAATGTGATTTTTTTATAATGTGTTTATTCTTTATCTTATCCTAGTGACTAAAATCTTCTCCATGGCTGGACCCCAAATAATATTCCTTTACGTGCTAAGTGGTATCTAGAGAGTGGGATAGGTTTAATAAATACCCTAATCCTAACGTGTACCCTAACCCTAACCCATACCCTAATCCTAACGCGTACCCTAACCCTAACCCAAACCCTAACCCTAACACGTATGCTAATCCTAACCCGTAACCTAAACCAATCCCTAACCCTAAAACTAACCCTAACCCTAACCCTAACCCTAACCCATACCCTACAACGTACCCTCACACGTACCCTAAACCGTACCCTAAGCAGTAACCTAACCCTAACCTTAACCCGAAACTATACCTTACGCCCTACCCTCACTCGTACCCAAACTCGTACCATAAGCCGTACCCTAACCCTAACCCTAACCCTAACCCATACCCTAAGCTGTACCCTAACATTAACCCTAACCCTAGCCCTAACCCTATCCCATATCCTACGCGGTACTCTCAAACGTACCCTAACGCGTACCCTAAGCCGTACCCTAACCCTAACCCTAACCCTAACCCATACGCTACGCCATACCCTCACCCGTACCCTAAACCGTATCCTAAGCTGTGCCCTAACCCTAACCCTAACCCTAACACTAACCTTAACCCATACGCTATGCCGTACCCTCAACCGTACCCTAACCCATATCCTAAGCCGTACCCTAACCCTAACCTTAACCCTAACCTATACCTATGCCGTACCCTCACCCGTACCCTAACCCGTATCCTAAGCCGTACCCTAACCCTAACCAATACCCTATGCAGTAACCTCACCCGTAACCTCACCGTAACCTAAGCCGTACCCCAACCCTAACCCTAACACTAACCCTAACCCTAACCCAAACCCTATTCCGTACCCTCACCCGTACACTAACACGTACCCTAAGCTGTACCCTAACCCTAACCCTAACCCTAACCGTAACCCTAACCCATACCCTACGCCGTACCCTAACCCGTACCCTAACCCGTATCCTAAGCCGTACCCTAACCCTAACGAATACCCTACGCAGTACCCTCACCCGTACCCTCACCCGTACACTAAGCCGTACCCTAACCCTAACCCTAACCCTAACCCCTACCCTACGCCGTACCCTCACCCGTACCCTATCCCATACCCTACGCCGTACCCTAACCTGTATCCTACGCCGTACCCTAACCCTAAACAATACCCTACGCAGTACCCTCACCCGTACCCTCACCCGTACCCTAAGCCGTACCCTAAACCTAACACTAACCCTAACCCTAACCCTAACCCTAACCCTAACCCATACGCTATGCCGTACCCTCACCCGTACCCTAACCCGTATCCTAAGCCGTACCCCAACCCTAACCTTAACCCTAACCCCTACCCTATGCTGTACTCTCACCCGTACCCCAACCCGTACCCAAAGCTGTACCCTAACCCTAACCCTAACCGTAACCCTAACCCATACCCTACGCCGTACCCTAACCCATACACTAACCCGTATCCTAAGCCGTACCCTAACCCTAACCAATACCCTACACAGTACCCTCACCCGTACCCTCACCCATACCCTAACCCATAACCTACGCCGTACCCTAACCTGTATCCTAAGCCATACCCTAACCCTAACCAATACCCTACGCAGTACCCTCACCCGTACCCTAAACCGTACCCTAAGCCGTACACTAAACCTAACTCTAACCCGAAACCATACCCTACAACGTACCCTCACACTTACACTAAACCGTACCCTAAGCCGTACCCTAAATCTAACCCTAACCCTAAACTATACCTTACGCCCTACCCTCACTCGTACCCTAATCCATACCCTAAGCCATACCCTACCCCTAACCCTAACCCTAGCCCTACCCCTAACCCATACCCTACGCCGTACCCTCACATGTACCCTATCGCATACCCTAAGCCGTACACTAACCCTAACCCTAACCCTAGCACTAACCCTAACCCATACCCTACGCCGTACCCTAACCTGTATCCTAAGCCGTACCCTAACCCTAACCAATACAATACGCAGTACCCTCACCCGTACCCTAAGCCGTACCCTAACCCTAACCCTAACCCTAACCCTAATCCTAATACCTACCCTACGCCGTACCCTCACCCGTACCCTATTCCATACCCTAATCCGTACCCTAACCCTAACACTAACCCTAACCCTAACCCTAACCCTAAACTACCCTTGACTGCTTTTGCCTCCATTAGATTTCCTAAGCACTAGTGTTTTAAGGAACAGGTTAAAAAGAAAATCTTAATGTGATTTTTTTATAATGTGTTTATTCTTTATCTTATCCTAGTGACTAAAATCTTCTCCATGGCTGGACCCCAAATAATATTCCTTTACGTGCTAAGTGGTATCTAGAGAGTGGGATAGGTTTAATAAATACCCTAATCCTAACGTGTACCCTAACCCTAACCCATACCCTAACCCTAATGCGTACCCTAACCCTAACCCAAACCCTAACCCTAACATGTATGCTAATCCTAACCCGTACCCTAAACCAATCCCTAACCCTAAAACTAACCCTAACCCAAACCCTAACGCTAACCCATACCCTACGCCGTACCCTCACCCGTACCCTATCCCACACCCTAAGCCGTACCCTAACCCTACCCCGTACGCTATGCCGTACCCTCACCCGTACCCTAACCCGTATCCTGAGCCGTACCCTAACCCTAACCAATACCGTACGCAGTACCCTCACACGTACCCTCAACCGTACCCTAAGCCGTACCCTATCCCTAACCCTAACCCTAACCCTGACCCCTACCGTACACCGTAGCCTCACCCGTACCCTTTACCATACACTAAGCCGTACCCTAACCCTAACCCTAACGCGAACCCATACCCTACAACGTACCTTCACACTTACCCTAAACCGGACCCTAAGCCGTATCCTAACCCTAACCCTAACCCTAAACTATACCTTACGCCCTGCCCTCACTCCTACCCTAACCCGTACCCTAAACCGTACCCTAACCCTAAACCTAACCCTAGCCCTACCCCTAACCCATACCCTGCGCCGTACCCTCACACGTACCCTAACGCGTACCCTAAGCCGTACCCTAACCCTAACCCTAAAACTAACCCGTACCCTACGCCGTAACCGCACACGTATCCTAACCCGTACCCTAAGCCGTACCCTAACCCTAACCCTAACCCTAACCCATACGCTACGCCGTACCCTCACCCGTACCCTAACCCGTACCCTAAGCCGTGCCCTAACCCTAACCCTAACCCTAACCCATACCCTATGACGTACCCTAACCCGTACCCTAACCCGTACCCTAAACCGTACACTAACCCTAACCCTAAGCCTAACCCATACGCTACGCCGTACCCTCACCCGTACCGTAACCTGTATCCTAAGCCGTACCCTAACCCTAACCCTAACCCTAACCCTAACCCTAAACTACCCTTGACTGCTTTTGTCTCCATTAGATTTCCTAAGCACTAGTGTTTTAAGGAACAGGTGAAAAAGAAAATCCTAATGTGATTTTCTTATAATTTGTTTATTCTTTAACTTATCCTAGTGACTAAAATCTTCTCCATGGCTGGACCTCAAATAATATTCCTTTACGTGCTAAGTGGTATCTAAAGAGTGGGGTAGGTTTAATAAATACCCTAATCCTAACGTGTACCCTAACCCCTACCCTAGCCCTAACGCGTACCCTAACCCTAACACAAACCCTAACCCTAACACGTAAGCTAATCCTAAACCATACCCTAAACCAATCCCTAACACTAAAACTAACCCTAACCCAAACCCTAACGCTAACCCATACCCTACGCCGTACCCTCACCCGTACCCTAACCCGTACCCTAAGCCGTACCCTAAACCTAACCCTAATCCTAACCCATACCCTACAACGTACACTCACACTTACCCTAAACCTTACCCAAAGCCGTACCCTACCCTAACCCTAACCCTAAACTACACCTTACGCCCTACCCTCACTAGTACCTAACCCGTACCCTAAGCCGTACCCTAACCCTAACCCTAACCCTAAGCCTAAACCTAAACCTAACCCCTACCCTACGCCGTATCCTCACCCGTAACCTATCCCATACCCTAAGCCGTACCTTAACACTAACCCTAACCCATACCCTACGCCGTACCCTAACCTGTATCCTAAGCCGTACCCTAACCCTAACCAATACAATACGCAGTACCCTCACCCGTACCCTCACCCGTACCCTAAGCCGTACCCGAACCCTAACCCTAACCCTAACCCCTACCCTACGCCGTACCCTAACCCGTACCCTAACCCGTATCCTAGGCCGTACCCTAACCCTAACCAATACCCTACGCAGTACCCTCACCCGTACCCTCACCCGTAACCTAAGCCGTACCCTAACCCTAACCCTAACCCTAACCCTAACCCCTACCCTACGCCGTACCCTCACCCGTACCCTATCCCATACCCTAAGCCGTACCCTAACCCTAACACTAACCCTAACCCTAACCCTAACTCTAAACTACCCTTGACTGCTTTTGCCTCCATTAGATTTCCTAAGCACTAGTGTTTTAAGGAACAGGTTAAAAAGAAAATCCTAAAGTGATTTTTTTATGATGTGTTTATTCTTTATCTTATCCTAGTGACTAAAATCTTCTCCATGGCTGGACCCCAAATAATATTCCTTTACGTGCTAAGTGGTATCTAGAGAGTGGGATAGGTTTAATAAATACCCTAATCCTAACGTGTACCCTAACCCTAACCCATACCCTAACCCTAACGCGTACCCTAACCCTAACCCTAAGACGTAGGCTAATCCAAACCCGTACCCTAAACCAATCCCTAACCCTAAAACTAACCCTAACCCTAACCCTAACCCTAACCCTAACCAATACACTACGCAGTACCCTCACCCGTACCCTCACCCGTACCCTAACCCACACCCTACGCCGAACCCTAACCTGTATCCTAAGCCGTACCCTAACCCTAACCAATACCCTACGCAGTACCCTCACCCGTACCCTAAACCGTACCCTAAGCCGTACCCTAACCCTAACCCTAACCCGAACCCATACCTTACAACGTACCCTCACACTTAACCTAAACCGTACCCTAAGCCGTACCCTAAATCTAACCCTAACCCTCAACTATACCTTACGCCCTACCCTCATTCGTACCCTAACCCGTACCCTAAGCCATAACCTAACCCTAACCCTAACCCTATCCCTACCCCTAACCCATACGCTACGCCGTACCCTCAAATGTACCCTAACGCGTACCCTAAGCCGTACCCTAACCCTAACCCTAACCCTAACCCTAATACGTACGCTAATCCTAACCCGTACCCTAAACCAATCCCTAACCCTAAAACTAACCCTAACCCTAACCCTAGCCCTAACCCTATCCCATACCCTACGCGGTACTCTCACACGTACCCTAACGCGTACCCTAAGCCGTACCCTAACACTAACCCATACCCTATGCCGTAACCGCACACGTATCCCAACCCGTACCCTAAGCCTACCCTAACCCTAACCCTAACCCTAACCCATACGCTACGCCGTACCCTCACCCGTACCCTAACCCGTACCCTAAGCCGTACCCTAACCCTAACCCTAACCCTAAACCTAACCCATACCCTACAACGTACCGTCACACTTACCCTAAACCGTACCCTAAGCCGTACCCTAACCCTAGCCCTAACCTTAACCCATACCCTACGCCGTACCCTCACACGTACACTAACGCGTACCCTAAGCCATACCGTAACCCTAACCCTAAACCTAACCCTAACCCTAACCCTAACCCTAAACTACCCTTGACTGCTTTTGCCTCCATTAGATTTCCTAAGCACTAGTGTTTTAAGGAACAGGTTAAAAAGAAAATCCTAATGTGATTTTTTTATAATGTGTTTATTCTTTATCTTATCCTAGTGACTAAAATCTTCTCCATGGCTGGACCCCAAATAATATTCCTTTACGTGCTAAGTGGTATCTAGAGAGTGGGATAGGTTTAATAAATACCCTAATCCTAACGTGTACCCTAACCCTAACCCATACCCTAACCCTAATGCGTACCCTAACCCTAACCCAAACCCTAACCCTAACATGTATGCTAATCCTAACCCGTACCCTAAACCAATCCCTAACCCTAAAACTAACCCTAACCCTAACCCTAACCCTAACCCATACCCTACAACGTACCCTCACACTTACCCTAAACCATACCCTAAGCCGTAACCTAACCCTAACCTTAAGCCGAAACTATACCTTACGCCCTACCCTCACTCGTACCCTAACCCATACCCTAAGCTGTACCCTAACCTTAACCCTAACCCTAGCCCTAACCCTATCCCATACCCTTCGCGGTACTCTCAAACGTACCCTAACGCGTACCCTAAGCCGTACCCTAACCCTAACCCATACCCTATACCGTAACCGCACACATATCCCAACCCGTACCCTAAGCCGTACCCTAACCCTAACCCTAACCCTAACCCATACGCTACGCCATACCCTCACCCGTACCCTAAACCGTATCATAAGCCGTACCCTAACCCTAACCCTAACCCTAACCTATACCCTACGCCGGACCCTCACCAGTACCCTAACCTGTACACTAAGCCGTACCCTAACCCTAACCCATACACTATGCAGTACCCTAACCCGTACCCTAACCCTTATCCTAAGCCGTACCCTAAACCTAACCAATACCCTACGCAGTACCCTCACCCATACCCTCACCCGTACCCTAAGCCGTACCCTAACCCTAACCCTAACCCTAACACTAACCTTAACCCATACGCTATGCCGTACCCTCACCCGTACCCTAAACCATATCCTAAGCCGTACCCTAACCCTAACCTTAACCCTAACCTATACCTTACGCCGTACACTCGCCCGTACCATAACCTGTACCCTAAGCCATACCCTAACCCTAACCCTAACCCTAACCCATACCCTACGCCGTACCCTAACCCGTACCCTAACCCGTATCCTAAGCAGTACCCATCCCTAACCAATACCCTATGCAGTACCCTCACCCGTAACCTCACCCGTAACCTAAGCCGTACCCCAAACCTAACCCTAACCCTAAACCTAACCCTAACCCTTACCCTAACCCAAACCCTATGCCGTACCCTCACCCGTACACTATCCCATACCCTACGCCGTACCCTAACCTGTATCCTAAGCCGTACCCTAACCCTAACAAATACCCTACGCCGTAACCGCACACATATCCCAACCCGTACCCTAAGCCGTACCCTAACCCTAACACTAACCCTAACCCATACGCTACGCCATACCCTCACCCGTACCCTAAACCGTATCCTAAGCCATACCCTAACCCTAACCCTAACCCTAACCTATACCCTACGCCGGACCCTCACCCGTACCCTAACCTGTACACTAAGCCGTACCCTAACCCTAACCATACAGTATGCCGTACCCTAACACGTACCCTAACCCTTATCCTAAGCCGTACCCTAACCAATACCCTACGCAGTACCCTCACCCATTCCCTCACCCGTACCCTAAGCCGTACACTAACCCTAACCGTAACCCTAACACTAACCTTAAACCATACGCTATGCCGTACCCTCACCCGTACCCTAACCCATATCCTAAGCCGTACCCTAACCCTAACCTTAACCCTAACCTATACCCTACGTTGTACCCTCACCCGTAACCTAACTCGTACCCTAATCCGTACCCTAACCTTAACCCTAACCATAACCCATACCCTACGCCGTACCCTAACCCGTACCCTAACCCGTATCCTTAGCCGTACCCATCCCTAACCAATACCCTATGCAGTACCCTCACCCGTACCCTAACCCGTACCCTAAGCCGTACCCTAACCCTAACCCTAACCCTAACCCTAACCCCTATCCTACGCCGTACCCTCACCCGTACCCTATCCCATACCCTACGCCGTACCCTAACCTGTATCCTACGCCGTACCCTAACCCTAACCAATACCCTACGCAGTACCCTCACCCGTACCCTAACCCGTACCGTAAGCCGTACCCTAACCCTAACCCTAACGCGAAACCATACCATACAACGTACCCTCACACTTACCCTAAACCGTACCCTAAGCCGTATCCTAACACTAACCCTAACCCTAAACTATACCTTACGCCCTGCCCTCACTCGTACCCTAACCCATACCATAAGCCGTACCCTAACCCTAACCCTAACCCTAGCCCTACCCGTAACCCATACCCTACGCCGTACCCTCACACGTACCCTAACGCGTACCCTAAGCCGTACCCTAACCCTAACCCTAACCCTAACCCTAAACTACCCTTGACTGCTTTTGTCTCCATTAGATTTCCTAAGCACTAGTGTTTTAAGGAACAGGTTATAAAGAAAATCCTAATGTGATTTTTTTATAATGTGTTTATTCTTTATCTTATCCTAGTGACTAAAATCTTCTCCATGGCTGGACCCCAAATAATATTCCTTTACGTGCTAAGTGGTATCTAGAGAGTGGGGTAGGTTTAATAAATACCCTAATCCTAACGTGTACCCTAACCCCTACCCTAGCCCTAACGCGTACCCTAACCCTAACACAAACCCTAACGCTAACACGTACGGTAATCCTAAACCGTACCCTAAACCAATCCCTAACCCTAAAACTAACCCTAACCCAAACCCTAACCCTAACCCGTATCCTAAGCCGTACCCTAACCCTAACCCATACACTATGCCGTACCCTAACCCGTACCCTAACCCTTATCCTAAGCCGTACCCTAACCCTAACCAATACCCTACGCAGTACCCTCACCCATACCCTCACCCGTACCCTAAGCCGTACCCTAACCCTAACCCTAACCCTAACCCTAACCCATACCCTACGCCGTACCCTAACCCGTACCCTAACCCGTATCCTAAGCCGTACCCATCCGTAACCAATACCCTATGCAGTACCCTGACCCGTATCCTCACCCGTAATCTAAGCCGTACCCCAACCCTAACCCTAACCCTAACCCTAACCCTAACCCTAACCCTAACCCTAACCCAAACCCTATGCCATACCCTCACCCGTACCCTAACCCGTACCCTAAGCCGTACCCTAACCCTAACCCTAACCCCTACCATACGCCGTACCCTCACCCGTACCCTATCCCATACCCTACGCCGTACCCTAACCTGTATCCTAAGCCGTACCCTAACCCTAACCAATACCCTACGCAGTACCCTCACCCGTACCCTCACCCGTACACTAAGCCGTACCCTAACCCTAACCCTAAGCCTAACGCCTACCCTATGCCGTACCCTCACCCGTACCCTAACACGTACCCTAAGCTGTACCCTAACCCTAACCCTAACCCTAACCGTAACCCTAACCCATAACCTACGCCGTACCCTAACTCGTACCCTAACCCGTATCCTAAGCCGTACCCTAACCCTAACCAATACCCTACGCAATACCCTCACCCGTACCCTAACCAGTACCCTAAGCCGTACCCTTACCCTAACCCTAAACCTAACCATAAATCATAGCCTACGCCGTACCGTAACCCGTACCCTAAGCCGTAACCTAACCCTAACCCTAACCCTAACCCGTACGCTATGCCGTACCCTCACCCGTACCCTAATCCATACCCTACGCCGTACCCTCACACGTACCCTAACGCGTACCCTAAGCCATACCCTAACCCTATCCCTAACCCTAACCCATACTCTATGCCGTACCCTCACCCGTACCCTAACCCATACCCTACGCCGTACCCTCACACGTACCCTAACGCGTACCCTAAGCCATACCCTAACCCTATCCCTAACCCTAACCTATACCCTACGCCGTACCCTCACCCGTACCCTAACCCGTACCCTAAGCCGTACCCTAACCGTAACCCTAACCCTAACCCTAACCCATACCCTACGCCGTACACTAACCTGTATCCTAAGCCGTACCCTAACCCTAAACAATACCCTACGCAGTACCCTCACCCGTACCCTAAGCCGTACCCTAACCCTAACCCTAACCCTAACCCTAACCCCTATGCCATAACCGCACACGTATCCTAACCCGTAACCTAAGCCGTACCCTAACCCTAACCCTAACCCTAACCCTAACCTATACCCTACGCCATACCCTCACCCGTACCCTAACCCGTACCCTAAGCCGTACCCTAACCCTAACCCTATCCCTAACCCATACCTTATGCCGTACCCTAACCCGTACCCTAACCCGTATCCTAAGCCGTACCCTAACCCTAACCAATACCCTACGCAGTACCCTCACCCGTACCCTCACCGTACCCTAAGCCGTACCCTAACCGTAACCCTAACCCTATCCCTAACCCTAACCCCTACCCTACGCCATACCCTCACCCGTACCCTAACCCTAACCCTAACCCTAGCACTAACCCTAACCCATACCCTACGCCGTTCCCTAACCTGTATCCTATGCCGTACCCTAACCCTAACCAATACCCTACGCAGTACCCTCACCCGTACCCTAAACCGTACCCTAAGCCGTACCCTAACCCTAACCCTAACCCTAATCCGTACCCTAAGCCGTACCCTAACCCTAATCCTAACCGTAACCTATACCCTACGCCGTACCCTAACCTGTATCCTAAGCCGTACCCTAACCCTAACCCTAACCCTAACCCATACTCTACGCCGTACCCTAACCCGTACCCTAACCCGTATCCTAAGCCGTACCCTAACCCTAACCAATACCCTATGCAGTACCCTCACCCGTACCCTAAGCCGTACCCTAACCCTAACCCTAACCCTAACCATAACCCTAATCCCTACCCTACGCCGTACCCTACCCGTACCCTATCCCATACCCGAAGCCGTACCCTAACCCTAACACTAACCCTAACCCTAACACTAACCCTAACCCATAGCCTACAACGTACCCTCACACTTACTCTAAACCATACCCTAAGCCGTAACCTAACCCTAACCTTAAGCCGAAACTATACCTTACGCCCTACCCTCACTCGTACCCTAACCCATACCCTAAGCTGTACCCTAACCTTAACCCTAACCCTAGCCCTAACCCTATCCCATACCCTACGCGATACTCTCAAACGTACCCTAACGCGTACCCTAAGCCGTACCCTAACCCTAACCCATACCATACGCCGTAACCGCACACATATCCCAACCCGTACCCTAAGCCGTACCCTAACCCTAACCCTAACCCTAATCCATACGCTACGCCATACCCTCACCCGTACCCTAAACCGTATCCTAAGCCGTACCCTAACCCTAACCCTAAACCTAACCTGTACCCTAAGCCGTACCCTAACCCTAACCCATACCCTATGCCGTACCCTAACCCTAACACTAACCCTAACCCTAACCCCAATCCTAAACTACCCTTGACTGCTTTTGCCTCCATTAGATTTCCCAAGCACTAGTGTTTTAAGGAACAGGATAAAAAGAAAATCCTAATGTGATTTTTTTATAATGTGTTTATTCTTTATCTTATCCTAGTGACTAAAATCTTCTCCATGGCTGGACCCCAAATAATATTCCTTTACGTGCTAAGTGGTATCTAGAGAGTGGGATAGGTTTAATAAATACCCTAATCCTAACGTGTACCCTAACCCTAACCCATACCCTAACCCTAACACGTACCCTAACCCTAACCCAAACCGTAACCCTAACACGTACGCTAATCCTTACCCGTACCCTAAACCAATCCCTAACCCTAACCCTAACGCTAACCCATACCCTACGCCGTACCCTCACCCGTACCCTAACCCGTACTCTAAGCCGTACCGTAACCCTAACCCTAACCCTATCCCATAACCTACGCGGTACTCTCACATGTACCCTAACGCGTACCCTAAGCCGTACCCTAACCCTAACCCATACCCTACGCCGTAACCGCACACGTATCCCAACCCGTACCCTAAAACGTACCCTAACCCTAACCCTAACCCTAACCCATACGCTATGCCGTACCCTCACCCGTACCCTTACCGTGCCCTAAGCCGTACCCTAACCCTAACCCTAACCCTAACCCTAACCCATACCCTACAATGTACCCTCACACTTACCCTAAACCGTACCCTAAGCCATACCCTAAACCTAACCCTAACCCTAACACATAAACTATTCCGTACCCTAACCCGTACCCTAACCCTTATCCTAAGCTGTAACCTAACTCTAACCAATACCCTACGCAGTACCCTCACACATACCCTCACCCGTACCCTAAGCCGTACCCTAACCCTAACCCTAAACTATACCTTACGCCCTACCCTCACTCGTACCCTAACCCGTACCCTAAGCCATACACTAACCCTAACCCTAACCATAGCCCTACCCCTAACCCATACCCTACGCCGTATCCTCACACGTACCCTAACGTGTACCCTAAGCCGTACCCTAACCCTAACCCTAACCCTAGCCCAGTCCTAACACATACCCTACGCCATACCCTAACCTGTATCCTAAGCCGTACCCTAACCCTAACCAATATCCTACGCAGTAACCTCACCCGTACCCTAACCCGTACACTAAGCCGTACCCTAACCCTAACCCTAAGCCTAACACCTACCCTACGCAGTACCCTCACACATACCCTCACCCGTACCCTAAGCCGTACCCTAACCCTAACCCTAAACTATACCTTACGCCCTACCCTCACCCGTACCCTCACCCGTACCCTAAGCCATACCCTAACCCTAACCCTAACCCTAACCCTAACCCTAACCCATGCGCTATGCCGTACCCTCACCCGTACCCTAACCCGTATCCTAAGCCGTACCCTAACCCTAACCCGAACCCATACCCTACAACGTACCCTCACACTTACCCTAAACCGTACCCTAAGCCGTACCCTAAATCTAACCCTAACCCTAAACTATACCTTACGCCCTACCCTCACTCGTACCCTAACCCGTACCCTAAGCCATACCCTAACCCTAACCCTAACCCTAGCCCTAACCCTAACCCATACCCTACGCCGTACCCTCACACGTACGCTAACGCGTATCCTAAGCCGTACCCTAACCCTAACCCTAACCCTAGCCCTAACCCTAACCCATACCCACGCCGTACCCTCACCCGTATCCTAAGCCGTACCCTAATCCTAACCCTAACCCTAACCTAACCCATACGCTATGCCGTACCCTCACCCGTACCCTAACCCGTATCCTAAGCCATACCCTAACCCTAACCTTAACCCTAACCCCTACCGTATGCCGTACCCTCTCCCGTACCCTAGCCCATACCCTAAGCTGTACCCTGACCCTAACCCTAACCGTGACCCTAACCCATACCCTACGCCGTACCCTAACCCATACCCTAACCCGTATCCTAAGCCGTACCCTAACCCTAACCAATACCCTACGCAGTCCCCTCACCCGTACCCTCACCCGTACCCTAACCCGTATCCTAAGCCGTACCTTAACCCTAATCATAACCCTAACCTATACCCTACGCCGTACCCTCACACGTACCCTAACGCGTACCCTAAGTCGTACCCTAACCCTAACCCTAACCCTAACCCATACGCTATGCCGTACCCTCACCCGTACCCTAACCCGTATCCTAAGCCGTACCCTAACCCTAACCCTAACCCTAACCTATACCCTACGCCGTACCCTCACCCGTACCCTAACACGTACCCTAAGCCGTACCCTAACCCTAACCCTAACTCTAACCCTAACCCATACCCTATGCGGTACACTAACCCGTACCCTAATCCGTATCCTAAGCCGTACCCTAACCCTAACCAATACCCTACGCAGTACCCTCACCCGTACCCTCAATCGTACCTTAAGCGGTACCCTAACCCTGACTCTAACCCTAACCCTAACCCCTACCGTACGCCGTACCCTCACCCGTACCCTATCCCATACCCTAAGCGGTACTCTAACCCTAACACTAACCCTAACCCTAACCCCAACCCTAAACTACCCTTGACTGCTTTTGCCTCCATTAGATTTCCTAAGCACTAGTGTTTTAAGGAACAGGATAAAAAGAAAATCTTAATGTGATTTTTTTATAATGTGTTTATTCTTTATCTTATCCTAGTGACTAAAATCTTCTCCATGGCTGGACCCCAAATAATATTCCTTTACGTGCTAAGTGGTATCTACAGAGTGGGATAGGTTTAATAAATACCCTAATCCTAACGTGTACCCTAACCCTAACCCATACCCTAACCCTAAAGCGTACCCTAACCCAAACCCTAACCCTAACACGTACGCTAATCCTAACCCGTACCCTAAACCAATCCCTAACCCTAACCCTAACGCTAACCCATACCCTAGGCCGTACCCTCACCCGTACCCTAAAACGTACCCTAAGCCGTACCCTAACCCTAACCCTAACCCTATCCCATAACCTACGCGGTATTCTCACACGTACCCTAAACCGTACCCTAAGCCGTACCTTAACCCTAACACTAACCGTAAACTATACCTTACGCCCTACCCTCACTCGTACCCTAACCCGTACCCTAACCCGTACCCTAACCCTAACCCATACCCTATGCCGTAACCGCACACATATCCCAACCCGTACCCTAAGCCGTACCCTAAACCTAACCCTAACCCTAACCCATACGCTACGCCATACCCTCACCGTACCCTAACCCGTACCATAAGCCGTACCCTAACCCTAACCCTAACCCTAACCCATACACTAAGCCGTACCCTAACCCGTACCCTAACACTTATCCTAAGCCGTACCCTAACCCTAACCAATACCCTACGCAGTACCCTCACCCGTACCCTCACCCGTACCCTAAGCCGTACCCTAACCCTAACCCTAACCCTAAACTATACCTTACGCACTACCCTCACTCGTACCCTAACCCGTACCCTAACCCGTATCCTAAGCCGAACCCTAACATTAACCTCAACCCTAACCTATACGCTACGCCGTACCCTCACCCGTACCCTAACCCGTACCCTAAGCCGTACCCTAACCCTAACCCTAACCCATACCCTACGCCGTACCCTAACCTGTATCCTAAGCCGTACCCTAACCCTAACCAATACCCTACGCAGTACACTCACCCGTACCGTCACCCGTACCCTAAGCCGTACCCTAACCCTAACCCTAAACCTAAACCTAACCCTAACCCCTACCCTATGCCGTACCCTCACCCGTACCCTAACCCGTACCCTAAGCTGTACCCTAACCCTAACCCTAACCCTAACCCTAACCTTAACCCTAAACCATACCCTACGCCGTACCCTAACCGTACCCTAACCCGTATCCTAAGCCGTACCCTAACCCTAACCAATACCCTACGCAGTACCCTCACCCGTACCCTCACCCGTACCCTAATCCGTACCCTAAGCCGTACCCTAACCCTAATCCTAACCCTAACCTATACCCTACGCTGTACCCTCACCCGTACCCTAACCCGTACCCTAAGCCGTACCCTAACCCTAACCCTAACCCTAAACTATACCTTAGGCCCTACCCTCACTCGTACCCTAACCCATACCCTAAGCTGTACCCTAACCTTAACCCTAACCCTAGCCCTAACCCTATCCCATACCCTACGCGGTACTCTCAAACGTACCCTAACCCGTACCCTAAGCTGTACCCTAACCCTAACCCATACCCTACGCCGCAACCGCACACGTATCCCAACCCGTACCCTAAGCCGTACCCTAACCCTAACCCTAACCCTAACCCATAGGCTATCCATACCTTCACCCGTACCCTAACCCGTACCCTAAGCCGTACCCTAACCCTAACCGTAACCCTAACACATACACTACGCCGTACCCTAACCCGTACCCTAACCCTTATCCTAAGCCGTACCCTAACTCTAACCAACACCCTACGCAGTACCCTCACCCGTACCCTAAGCCATACCCTAACCCTAACCCTAACCCTAACCCATACGCTATGCCGTACCCTCACCCGTACCCTAACCCGTATCCTAAGCCGTACCGTAACCCTAACCTTAACCCTAAACACTACCCTATGCCGTACCCACACCCGTACCCTAACCCGTAACCTAAGCTGTACCCTAACCCCAACCCTAACCCTAAACGTAACCCTAACCCATACCCTACGCCGTACCCTAACCCGTACCCTAACCCGTGTCCTAAGCCGTACCCTAACCCTAACCAATACCCTACGCAGTACCCTCACCCGTACCCTCACCCGTACACTAAGCCGTACCCTAACCCTAACCCTAAGCCTAACCCCTACCCTATGCCGTACCCTCACCCGTACCCTAACACGTACCCTAAGCTGTACCCTAACCCTAACCCTAACCCTAACCGTAACCCTAACCCATACCCTACGCCGTACCCTAACTCGTACCCTAACCCGTATCCTAAGCCGTACCCTAACCCTAACCAATACCCTACGCAATACCCTCACCCGTACCCTAACCCGTACCCTAAGCCGTACCCTAACCCTAACCCTAAACCTAACCATAAATCATAGCCTACGCCGTACCGTAACCCGTACCCTAAGCCGTAACCTAACCCTAACCCTAACCCTAACCCGTACGCTATGCCGTACCCTCACCCGTACCCTAATCCATACCCTACGCCGTACCCTCACACGTACCCTAACGCGTACCCTAAGCCATACCCTAACCCTATCCCTAACCCTAACCCATACTCTATGCCGTACCCTCACCCGTACCCTAACCCATACCCTACGCCGTACCCTCACACGTACCCTAACGCGTACCCTAAGCCATACCCTAACCCTATCCCTAACCCTAACCTATACCCTACGCCGTACCCTCACCCGTACCCTAACCCGTACCCTAAGCCGTACCCTAACCGTAACCCTAACCCTAAGCCTAAACCTAACCCTAACCCATACCCTACGCCGTACCCTAACCTGTATCCTAAGCCGTACCCTAACCCTAAACAATACCCTACGCAGTACCCTCACCCGTACCCTAAGCCGTACCCTAACCCTAACCCTAACCCTAACCCTAACCCCTATGCCATAACCGCACACGTATCCTAACCCGTACCCTAAGCCGTACCCTAACCCTAACCCTAACCCTAACCCTAACCTATACCCTACGCCATACCCTCACCCGTACCCTAACCCGTACCCTAAGCCGTACCCTAACCCTAACCCTAACCCTAACCCTAACCCTAACCCTATCCCATAACCTACGCGGTACTCTCACATGTACCCTAACGCGTACCCTAAGCCGTACCCTAACCCTAACCCATACCCTACGCCGTAACCGCACACGTATCCCAACCCGTACCCTAAAACGTACCCTAACCCTAACCCTAACCCTAACCCATACGCTATGCCGTACCCTCACCCGTACCCTTACCGTACCCTAAGCCGTACCCTAACCCTAACCCTAACCCTAGCCCAGCCCTAACACATACCCTACGCCATACCCTAACCTGTATCCTAAGCCGTACCCTAACCCTAACCAATATCCTACGCAGTAACCTCACCCGTACCCTAACCCGTACACTAAGCCGTACCCTAACCCTAACCCTAAGCCTAACACCTACCCTACGCAGTACCCTCACACATACCCTCACCCGTACCCTAAGCCGTACCCTAACCCTAACCCTAAACTATACCTTACGCCCTACCCTCACCCGTACCCTCACCCGTACCCTAAGCCGTACCCTAACCCTAACCCTAACCCTAACCCTAACCCTAACCCATACGCTATGCCGTACCCTCACCCGTACCCTAACCCGTATCCTAAGCCGTACCCTAACCCTAACATTAACCCTAACCCCTACCCTATGCCGTACCCTCACCTGTACCCTAACCCGTACCCTAAGCTGTACCCTAACCCTAACCCTAACCGTAACCCTAACCCATACCCTACGCCGTACCCTAACCCATACCCTAACCCGTATCCTAAGCCATACACTAACACTAACCAATACCCTACGAAGTCCCCTCACCCGTACCCTCACCCGTACCCTAACCCATACCCTACGCCGTACCCTAACATGTATCCTAAGCCGTACCATAACCCTAACCAATACCCTACGCAGTACCCTCACCCGTACCCTAAACTGTACCCTAAGCCGTACCCTAACCCTAACCCTAACCCTAACCCTAACCCTAACCCTAACCAATACCCTACAAAGTACCCTCACCCATACCCTCACCCGTACCCTAAGCCGTACCCTAACCCTAACCCTAACCCTAACCCTAACCCTAACCCATACCCTACAACGTGCCCTCACACTTACCCTAAACCGTACCCTAAGCCGTACCCTAACCCTAACCCTAACCCTAGCCCTACCCCTAACCCATACCCTACAACGTACCCTCACACTTACCCTAAACCGTAACCTAAGCCATACCCTAACCCTAACCCTAACCCTAGCCCTACCCCTAACCCATACCCTACGCCGTACCATCACACGTACCCTAACGCGTACCCTAAGCCATACCCTAACCCTAACCCTAACCCTAGCCCTAACCCTAACCCATACCCTACGCCGTACCCTCACACGTACCCTAACCCGTACCCTAACCCGTACCCTAACCCTTATCCTAAGCCATAACCTAACCCTAACCCATACCCTACGCGGTACCCTCACCAGTACCCTCACCCGTACCCTAAGCCGTACCCTAACCCTAACCCTAACCCATACGCTATGCCGTACCCTCACCCGTACCCTAACCCGTATCCTAAGTCGTACCCTAACCCTAACCTTAACCCTAACCCCTACCCTATGCCGTACCCTCACCCGTACCCTCACCCGTATCCTAAGCCGTACCCTAACCCTAACCCTAACACTAACCTATACCCTACGCCGTACCCTCACCCGTACCCTAACCCATACCCTAAGCCGTACCCTAACCCTAACCCTAAGCCTAACCCTAACCCATACCCTACGCGGTACCCTAACCCGTACCCTAATCCGTATCCTAAGCCGTACCCTAACCCTAACCAATACCCTACGCCGTACCCTCACCCGTATCCTATTGTATTCCCTAAGCCGTACCCTAACCCTAACACTAACCCTAACCCTAAGCCTAACCCTAACCTACCTTTGACTGCTTTTGCCTCCATTAGATTTCCTAAGCACTAGTGTTTTAAGGAACAGGTTAAAAAAAAATCCTAATGTGATTTTTTATAATGTGTTTATTCTTTATCTTATCCTAGTGACAAAACTCTTCTCCATGGCTGGACCCCAAATAATATTCCTTTACGTGCTAAGTGGTATCTAGATTGTGGGATAGGTTTAATAAATACCATAATCCTAACGTGTACCCTAACCCTAACCCATACCCTAACCCTAATGCGTACCCTAACCCTAACCCTAACCCTAACCCTAACCCTAACCTATACCCTATGCCGTACCGTCACACGTACCCTAACCCGTACCCTAAACCGTACCCTAACCCTAACCCTAATGCTAACGAATACCCTACGCAGTACCCTCACCCGTACCCTCACCCGTACCCTAAACCGTACCCTAACCCTAACACTAACCCTAACCCTAACCCTAACCCTAAACTACCCTTGACTGCTTTTGCCTCCATTAGATTTCCTAAGCACTATTGTTTTAAAGAACAGGTTAAAAAGAAAATCCTAATGTGATTTTTTTATAATGTGTTTATTCTTTATCTTATCCTAATGACAAAAATCTTCTCCATGGCTGGACCCCAAATAATGTTCCTTTACGTGCTAAGTGGTATCTAGAGAGTGGGATAGGTTTAATAAATACCATAATCCTAACGTGTACCATAACCCTAACCCATAACCTAACCCTAATGCGTACCCTAACCCTAACCCAAAACCTAACCCTAACACGTACGCTCATACTAACCCGTACCCTAAACCAATCCCTAACCCTAAAACAAATCCTAACCCTAACCCTAACCCTAACACTTACCCCACGCCGTACCCTCACCCGTACCATAACAAATACCCTAAGCCGTACCCTAACCCTAACCCTAACCCTAACCCTAAACCTAACCCATACCCTACAAAGTAGCCTCACACTTACCCTAAACCGTACCCTAAGCCGTACCGTAACCCTAACCCTAACCTTAAATTATACCTTACGCCCTACCCTCACTCGTAGCCTAACCCGTACCCTAAGACGTACCCTAACACTAACCCTAACCCTAGCCCTAACCCTAACCCATACCCTACGTCGTACCCTCACACGTACCCTAACGCGTACCCTAAGCCGTACCCTAAACCTAACCCTAACCCTAACCGATACCCTACGCCGTAACCGCACACGTATCCTAACCCGTACCCAAAGCCGTACCCTAACCCTAACCCTAACCCTAACCCTAACACGTAGGCTCATCCTAACCCGTACCCTAAAACAATCCCTAACCCTAAAACAAATCCTAACCCTAACCCTAAACCTACCCCTACGCCGTACCCTCACCCGTACCATAACCCGTACCCTAAGCCGTACCCTAACCCTAACCATAACGCTAACCCTAACCCTAACCCATACCCTACAACGTACCCTCACACTTATCCTAAACTGTACCCTAAGCCGTACCCTAACCCTAACCCTAACCTTAAACTATAACTTACGCCCTACCCTCACTCGTACCCTAACCCGTACCCTAAGACGTACCCTAACCCTAACCCTAACCCTAACCCTAACCCTTAGCCGTACACTAACCCTAACCCTAAATCTATCCGATACCCTATGCCGTAACCGCACACGTATCCTATCTCGTACCCTAAGCCGTACCCTAACCCGTACACTAACCCGTATCCTAAGACGTACCCTAACCCTAACCAATACCCTACGCAGTACCCCCACCCATACCCTCACCCGTACCATAAGCCGTACCCTAAGCCGTACCTTAACCCTAACCCTAACCCTAAACTATACCTTACGCCCTACCCTCACTCGTACACTAACTCGTACCCTAAGCCGTACCCTAACCCTAACCCTAGCCCTAACCTTAACCCATACCCTACGCCGTACCCTCACACGTACACTAACTCGTACCCTAAGCCGTACCCTAACCCTAACACTAAACCTAACCCTAACCCTAACCCTAACCCTAAACTACCCTTGACTGCTTTTGCCTCCATTAGATTTCCTAAGCACTAGTGTTTTAAGGAACAGGATAAAAAGGAAATCCTAATGTGATTTTTTTATAATGTGTTTATTCTTTATCTTATCCTAGTGACTAAAATCTTCTCCATGGCTGGACCCCAAATAATATTCCTTTACGTGCTAAGTGGTATCTAGAGAGTGGGATAGGTTTAATAAATACCCTAATCCTAACGTGTACCTTAACCCTAAACCATACCCTAACCCTAACGCGTACCCTAACCCTAACCCAAACCCTAACCCTAACACGTATGCTAATCCTAACCCGTACCCTAAACCAATCCCTAACCCTAAAACTAACCCTAACCCTAACCCTAACCTATACCCTACGCCGTACCCTCACCCGTACCCTAACCCGTACCCTAACCCGTACCCTAACCCTTATCCTAAGCCATAACCTAACCCTAACCCATACCCTACGCGGTACCCTCACCCATACCCTCACCCGTACCCTAAGCCGTACCCTAACCCTAACCCTAACCCTAACCCTAACCCTAACCCATACGCTATGCCGTACCCTCACCCGTACCCTAACCCGTATCCTAAGCCGTACGCTAACCCTAACCTTAACCCTAACCCCTACCCTATGCCGTACACTCACCCGTACCCTAACCCGTACCCTAAGCTGTACCCTAACCTTAACCCTAACCGTAACCCTAACCCATACCCTACGCCGTACCCTAACCCATACCCTAAACCGTATCCTTAGCCGTACCCTAACCCTAACCCTAACCCAAACACATACCCTACAACGTACCCTCACATTTACCCTAAACCGTACCCTAAGCCGTACACTAAATCTAACCCTAACCCTAAACTATACATTACGCCCTACCCTCACTCGTAGCCTAACCCGTACCCTAAGACATACCCTAACCCTAACCCTAACCCTAGCCCTACCCCTAACCCATACCCTACGCCGTACCCTCACACGTATCCTAACGCGTACCCTAAGCCGTACCCTAACCCTAACCCTAACCCTAACCCTAACCCATACGCTATGCCGTAACCACACCCGTATCCTAACCCGTATCCTAAGCCGTACCCTAACCCTAACCCTAACCCTAACCTATACCCTACGCCGTAACCTCACCCGTACCCTAACCCGTACCCTAAGCCGTACCCTAACCCTAACCCTAACCCTAACCCTAACCCATATCCTACGGGGTACCCTACCCCGTACCCTAATCCGTATCATAAGCCGTACCCTAACCCTAACCAATACCCTACGCAGTACCCTCACCCGTACTCTCAATCGTACCCTAAGCCGTACCCTAACCCTAACCCTAACCCTAACCCTAACCCCTACCGTACGCCGTACCCTCACCCGTACCCTATCCCATACCCTAAGCCGTACCCTAACCCTAACACTAACCCTAACCCTAACCCCTACCGTACCCTAAATTACCCTTGACTGCTTTTGCCTCCATTAGATTTCCTAAGCACTAGTGTTTTAAGGAACAGGATAAAAAGAAAATCGTAATGTGATTTTTTTATAATGTGTTTATTCTTTATCTTATCCTAGTGACTAAAATCTTCTCCATGGCTGGACCCCAAATAATATTCCTTTACATGCTAAGTGGTATCTAGAGAGTGGGATAGGTTTAATAAATACCCTAATCCTAACGTGTACCCTAAACCTAACTAATACCCTAACCCTAACGCGTACCCTAACCCTAACCCAAACCCTAACCCTAACACGTATGCTAATCCTAACCCGTACCCTAAACCAATCCCTAACCCTAAAACTAACCCTAACCCTAATCCTAACCCTAACCCTAAACTATACCTTACGCCCTACCCTCACTCATACCCTAACCCGTACCCTAAGCCGTACCCTAACCCTAACCCTAACCCTATCCCATAACCTACGTGGTACTCTCACACGTACCCAAACGCGTACCCTAAGCTGTACCCTAACCCTAACCCATACCCTACGCCGTAACCGCACACGTATTCCAACCCGTACCCTAAGCCGTACCCTAACCCTAACCCTAACCCTAACCCTAAACCATACCCTACAACGTACCCTCACACTTACCCTAAACCGTACCCTAAGCCGTACCCTAAATCTAACGCTAACCCTAACACATACACTACGCCGTACCCTAACCCGTACCCTAACCCTTATCCTAAGCCGTAACCTAACCCTAACCAATACCCTACGCAGTACCCTCACCCATACCCTCACCCGTACCCTGAGCCGTACCCTAACCCTATCCCTAACCCTAACCCTAACCCATACGCTATGCCGTACCCTCACCCGTACCCTAACCCGTATCCTAAGCCGTACCCTAACCCTAACCTTAACCCTAACCCCTACCCTATGCCGTACCCTCACCCGTACCCTAACCCGTACCCTAAGCTGTACCCTAACCCTAACCCTAACCGTAACCCTAACCCATACCCTACGCCGTACCCTAACCCATACCCTAAACTGTATCCTAAGCCGTACCCTAACCCTAACCAATACCCTACGCAGTACCCTCACCCGTACCCTAAACCGTACCCTAAGCCGTACCCTAACCCTAACCCTAACCCTAACCCTAACACTAACCCATACCCTACGCCGTACCCTAACTTGTATCCTAAGCCGTACCCTAACCCTAACCAATACCCTACGCACTACCCTCACCCGTACCCTAAACCGTACCCTAAGCCGTACCCTAACCCTAACCCTAACCCGAACCCATACCCTACAACGTACCCTCACACTTACCCTAAACCGTACCCTAAGTCGTACCCTAAATCTAACCCTAACCCTAAACTATACCTTACGCCCTACCCTCACTCGTACCCTAACCCGTGCCCTAAGCCGTACCGTAAGCCTAACCCTAACCCTAGCCCTACCCCTAACCCATACCCAACGCCGTACCCTCACACGTACTCTAACGCGTACCCTAAGGCGTACCCTAACCCTAACCCTAACCCTAACCCATACGCTATGCCGTACCCTCACCCGTACCCTAACCCGTATCCTAAGCCGTACCCTAACCCTAACGCTAAACTATACCCTACGCCGTACCCTCTCCCGTACCCTAACCCGTACCCTAAGCCGTACCCTAACCCTAACCCTAACCCATACCCTACGCGGTACCCTAACCCATACCCTAATCCGTATCCTAAGCTGTACCCTAACCCTAAACAATACCCTACGCAGTACCCTCACTCGTACCCTCAATCGTACCCTTAGCCGTACCCTAACCCTAACCCTAACCCTAACCCTAACCCCTACCGTACGCCGTACTCTCACCCGTACCCTATCCCATACCCTAATCCGTACCCTAACCCTAACACTAACCCTAACCCTAACCCCAACCCTAAACTACCCTTGACTGCTTTTGCCTCCATTAGATTTCCTAAGCACTAGTGTATTAAGGAACAGGATAAAAAGAAAATGTTAATGTGATTTTTTTATAATGTGTTTATTCTTTATCTTATCCTAGTGACTAAAATCTTCTCCATGGCTGGACCCCAAATAATATTCCTTTACGTGCTAAGTGGTATCTAGAGAGTGGGATAGGTTTAATAAATACCCTAATCCTAACGTGTACCCTAACCCTAACCCGAACCCTAACCCTAACCCTCACACTTACCCTAAACCGTACCCTAAGCCGTACCCTAAACCTAACCCTAACCGTAACACCTACACTACGCCGTACCCTAACCCGTACCCTAACCCTTATCCTAAGCCGTACCCTAACCCTAACCAATACCCTACGCAGTACCCTCACCCATACCCTCACCCGTACCCTAAGCCATATCGTAAACCTAACCCTAACCCTAACCCTAACCCATACGCTATGCCGTACTCTCACCCGTACCCTAACCCGTATCCTAAGCCGTACCCTAACCCTAACCAATACCCTACGCAGTACCGTCAGCTCTACCCTAAACCGTACCCTAAGCCGTACACTAAACCTAACCCTAACCCGAAACCATAACCTACAACGTACCCGCACACTTACACTAAACCGTACTCTAAGCCGTACCCTAAATCTAACCCTAACCCTAAACTATACCTTACGCCCTACCCTCACTCGTACCCTAATCCATACCCTAAGCCATACCCTAACCCTAACCCTAACCCTAGACCTACCCCTAACCCATACCCTACGCCGTACCCTCACACGAACCCTAACGCGTACCCTAAGCCGTACCCTAACCCTAACCCTAACCCTAGCACTAACCCTAACCCATACCCTAAGCCGTACCCTAACCTGTATCCTAAGCCGTATCCTAACCCTAACCAATACCCTACGCAGTACCCTCACCCGTACCCTGAATCGTACCCTAAGCCGTACCCTAACCCTAACCCTAACCCCTACCATATGCCGTACCCTCACCCGTACCCTATCCCATACCCTAAGCCGTACCCTAACCCTAACACTAACCCTAACCCTAACCCTAACCCTAAACTACCCTTGACTGCTTTTGCCTCCATTAGATTTCCTAAGCACTAGTGTTTTAAGGAACAGGATAAAAAGAAAATCCTAATGTGATTTTTTTATAATGTGTTTATTCTTTATCTTATCCTAGTGACAAAAATCTTCTCCATGGCTGGACCCCAAATAATATTCCTTTACGTGCTAAGTGGTATCTAGAGAGTGGGATAGGTTTAATAAATACCCTAACCCTAACGCGTACCCTAACCCTAACCCAAACCCTAACCCTAACACGTACGCTAATCCTAACCCGTACCCTAAACCAATCCCTAACCCTAACCCTAACGCTAACCCATACCCTACGCCGTACCCTCACCCGTACCCTAAACCGTACCCTAAGCCGTACACTAAATCTAACCCTAACCCTAAACTATACCTTACGCCCTACCCTCACTCGTACCCTAACCCGTACCCTAAGACATACCCTAACCCTAACCCTAACCCTAACCTATACCCTACGCCGTACCCTCATCCGTACCCTAACCCGTACCCTAAGCCGTACCCTAACCCTAACCCTAACCCTAACCCTAACCCACACCCTACGCGGTACCCTAACCCGTACCCTAATCCGTATCATAAGCCGTACCCTAACCCTAACCAATACCCTACGCAGTACCCTCACCCGTACTCTCAATCGTACCCTAAGCCGTACCCTAACCCTAACCCTAACCCTAACCCTAACCCCTACCTTACACCGTACCCTCACCCGTACCCTATACCATACCCTAAGCCGTACCCTAACCCTAACCCTAACCCCAACCCTAAACTACCCTTGACTGCTTTTGCCTCCATTAGATTTCCTAAGCACTAGTGTTTTAAGGAACAGGATAAAAAGAAAATCGTAATGTGATTTTTTTATAATGTGTTTATTCTTTATCTTATCCTAGTGACTAAAATCTTCTCCATGGCTGGACCCCAAATAATATTCCTTTACATGCTAAGTGGTATCTAGAGAGTGGGATAGGTTTAATAAATACCCTAATCCTAACGTGTACCCTAACCCTAACCGATAACCTAACCCTAACGCGTACCTTAACCCTAACCCAAACCCTAACCCTAACACGTATGCTAATCCTAACCCGTACCCTAAACCAATCCCTAACCCTAAAACTAACCCTAACCCTAACCCTAACCATAACCCTAAACTATACCTTACGCCCTAACCTCACTCATACCCTAACCCGTACCCTAAGCCGTACCCTAACCCTAACCCTAACCCTATCCCATAACCTACGTGGTACTCTCACACGTACCCTAACGCGTACCCTAAGCTGTACCCTAACCCTAACCCATACCCTACGACGTAACTGCACACGTATCCCAACCCGTACCCTAAGCCGTATCCTAAACCTAACCCTAACCCCAACCCATACGCTATGCCGTACCATCACCCGTACCCTAACCCGTATCCTAAGCCGTACCCTAACCCTAACCTTAACCCTAACCCCTACCCTATGCCGTACCCTCACCCATACCCTAACCCGTACCCCAAGCTGTACCCTAACCCTAACCGTAACCCTAATCCATACCCTACGCCGTACCCTAACCCATACCCTAACCCGTATCCTACGCCGTACCATAACCCTAACCAATACCCTACGCAGTACCCTCACCCGTACCCTAAACCGTACCCTAAGCCGTACCCTAACCCTAACCCTAACCCGAACCCATACCCTACAACTTACCCTCACACTTACCCTAAACCGTACCCAAAGCTGTACCCTAAATCTAACCCTAACCCTAAACTATACCTTATGCCCTACCCTCACTCGTACCCTAACCCGTATCCTAAGCCATACCCTAACCCTAACCCTAACCCTAGCCCTACCCCTTACCCATACCCTACGCCGTACCCTCACACGTACCCTAACGCGTACCCTAAGCCGTACCCTAACCCTAACCTTAACCCTAGCCCTAACCCTAACCCATACCCTACGCCGTACCCTAACCTGTATCCTGAGCCGTACCCTAACCCTAACCAATACCCTACGCAGTACCCTCACCCGTAACCTAACCCGTACCCTAAGCCGTACCCTAACCCTAACCCTAACCCTAACCCTAACCCTAACCCATACGCTATGCCGTACCCTCACCCGTACCCTAACCCATATCCTAAGCCGTACCCCAACCCTAACCTTAATCCTAACCCCTACCCTATGCTGTACTCTCACCCGTACCCCAAACCGTACCCTAAGCTGTATCCTAACCCTAACCCTAACCGTAACCCTAACCCATACCCTACGCCGTACCCTAACCCATACCCTAACCCGTATCCTAAGCCGTACCCTAACCCTAACCAATACCCTACGCAGTACCCTCACCTGTACCCTAAACCGTACCCTAAGCCGTACACTAAACCTAACCCTAACCCGAAACCATAACCTACAACGTACCCGCACACTTACACTAAACCGTACTCTAAGCCGTACCCTAAATCTAACCCTAACCCTAAACTATACCTTACGCCCTACCCTCACTCGTACCCTAATCCATACCCTAAGCCATACCCTAACCCTAACCCTAACCCTAGACCTACCCCTAACCCATACCCTACGCCGTACCCTCACACGAACCCTAACGCGTACCCTAAGCCGTACCCTAACCCTAACCCTAACCCTAGCACTAACCCTAACCCATACCCTAAGCCGTACCCTGACCTGTATCCTAAGCCGTATCCTAACCCTAACCAATACCCTACGCAGTACCCTCACCCGTACCCTCAATCGTACCCTAAGCCGTACCCTAACCCTAACCCTAACCTTAACCCTAACCCCTACCATATGCCGTACCCTCACCCGTACCCTATCCCATACCCTAAGCCGTACCCTAACCCTAACCCTAACCCTAACCCATACCCTACAACGTATCCTCACACTTACCCTAAACCGTACCCTAAGCCGTACCTTAACCCTAACCCTAACCCTAACCCATACGCTATGCCTTACCCTCACCCGTACCCTAACCCGTACCCTAAGCCGTACCCTAACCCTAACCCTAACCCTAACCCTAACCCATACCCTACAACGTACCCTCACACTTACCCTAAACCGTACCCTAAGCCGTACCCTAAACCTAACCCTAACCCTAACACATACACTACGCCGTACCCTAACCCGTACCCTAACCCTTATCATAAGCCGTAACCTAACCCTAACCAATACCCTACGCAGTACCCTCACCCATACCCTCACCCGTACCCTAAGCCGTACCCTAACCCTAAAACTAACGCTAACCCAAACCCTAACCCATACGCTATACCGTACCCTCACCCGTACCCTAACCCGTATCCTAAGCCGTACCCTAACCCTCACCTTAACCCTAAACCCTACCCTATGCCGTACTCTCACCCGTACCCTAACCCGTACCCTAAGCTGTACCCTAACCCTAACCCTAACCGTAACCCTAACCCATACCCTACGCCGTACCCTAACCCATACCCTAAACCGTATCCTAAGCCGTACCCTAACCCTAACCCTTACCCGAACACATACCCTACAACGTACCCTCACACTAACCCTAAACCGTACCCTAAGCCGTACACTAAATCTAACCCTAACCCTAAACTACACCTTACGCCCTACCCTCACTCGTACCCTAACCCGTACCCTAAGACATACCCTAATCCTAACACTAACCCTAGCCCTACCCCTAACCCATAACCTACGCCGTACCCTCACACGTACCCTAACGCGTACCCTAAGCCGTACCCTAACCCTAACCCTAACCCTAACCCTAACCCATACGCTATGCCGTACCCTCACCCGTACCCTAACCCGTATCCTAAGCCGTACCCTAACCCTAACCCTAACCCTAACCTATACCCTACGCCGTAACCTCACCCATACCCTAACCCGTACCCTAAGCCGTACCTTAACCCTAACCCTAACCCTAACCCTAAACCATACACTACGCGGTACCCTAACCCGTACCCTAATCCGTATCATAATCCGTACCCTAACCCTAACCAATACCCTACGCAGTACCCTCACCCGTACCCTCAATCGTACCCTAAGCCATACCCTAACCCTAAACCTAACCCTAACCCCTACCGTACGCCGTACCCTCACCCGTACCCTATCCCATACCCTAAGCCGTACCCTAAAACTAACCCTAACCCTAACCCTAACCCTAACCCTAACCCATACCCTACAACGTACCCTCACACTTACCCTACACCGTACCCTAAGCCGTACCCTATCCCTAACCCTAACCCTAAACTATACCTTACGCCCTACCCTCATACGTACCCTAACCCGTACCCTAAACCTTATCCTAAGCCGTACCATAACCCTAACCCTAAACCTAACCCTAACCCATACCCTACGCCGTACCCTCACCCGTACCCTAACCCGTACCCTAAGCCATACCCTAACCCTAACCCTAACCCTAACCCTAACCCATACCCTACGCCGTACCCTAACCCGTACCCTAACCCGTATCCTAAGCCGTACCCTAACCCTAACCAATACCCTACGCAGTACCCTCACCCGTACCCTCAACCGTACCCTAAGCCGTACGCTAACACTAACCCTAACCCTAACCCTAACCCTAACCCTAAACTACCCTTGACTGCTTTTGCCTCCTTTAGCTTTCCTCAGCAATAGTGTTTTAAGGAACAGGTTAAAAAGAAAATCATAATCTGATTTTTTTATAATGTGTTTATTCTTTATCTTATCCTAGTGACTAAAATCTTCTCCATGGCTGGACCCCAAATAATATTCCTTTACGTGCTAAGTAGTATCTAGAGAGTGGGATAGGTTTAATAAATACCCTAATCCTAACGTGTACCCTAACCCTAACCCATACCCTAACCCTAACGCGTACCCTAACCCTAACCCAAACCCTAACCCTTACGCGTACCCTAACCCTAACCCAAACCCTAAGCCTAACTCGTACGCTAATCGTAACCCGTACCCTAAACCAATCCCTAACCTTAAAAGTAACCCTAACCCTAACCCTAACCCATACCCTACAACGTACCCTCACCCGTACCCTAACCCGTACCCTACCCGTACCCTAACCCTAACCCTAACCCTAAACTATACCTTACGCCCTACCCTCACTCGTACCCTAACCCGTACCGTAAGCCGTACCCTAACCCTATCCCTAACCCTAGCCCTACTCCTATCCCATAACCTACGCCGTACCCTCACCCGTACCCAAAGCCTTATCCTAAGCCGTACCCTAACCCTAACCAATACCCTACGCAGTACGCTCACCCATACCCTCACCCGTACCCTAAGCCGTACCCTAACCCTAACCCTATTCCTAACCCTAACCCTAACCCATACGCTATGCCGTACCCTCACCCGTACCCTAAACCGTATCCTAAGCCGTACCCTAACCCTAATCCTAACCCTAACCTATACCCTACGCCGTACCCTCACCCGTACCCTAAACCGTACCCTAAGCCGTACCCTAACCCTAAGCCTAACCCTAACACATACCCTACGCCGTACCCTAACCCGTACCCTAACCCGTATCCTAAGCCGTACCCTAACCCTAACCAATAACCTATGCAGTACCCTCACCCGTACCCTCACCCGTACCCTAAGCCGTACCCTAACCCTAACCCTAACCCTAATCCCTACCCTACGCCGTACCCTCACCCGTACCCTATCCCATACCCTAAGCCGTACCCTAACCCTAACACTAACCGTAACCCTAACCCTAACCCTAAACTACCCTTGACTGCTTTTGCCTCCATTAGATTTCCTAAGCACTAGTGTTTTAAGGATCAGGTTAAAAAGAAAATCCTAATGTGATTTTTTTATAATGTGTTTATTCTTTATCTTATCCTAGTGACTAAAATCTTCTCCATGGCTGGACCCCAAATAATATTCCTTTACGTGCTAAGTGATATCTAGAGAGTGGGATAGGTTTAATAAATACCCTAATCCTAACGTGTACCCTAACCCTAACCCATACCCTAACCCTCACCCGTACCCTAACCCGTATCCAAAGCCGTACCCTAACCCTAACACTAACCCTAAACTATACCCTACGCCGTACACTCACCCGTACCCTAACCCGTACCCTAACCCGTAACCTAATCCTAACCCTAACCCTAAGCAATACCTTACACCGTACTCTCACCCGTACCCTAACCCGTACCCTAAGCCGTACCCTATCCGTAACCCTAAACCTAACCCTAAATCATAGCCTACGTCGTACCGTAACCCATATCCTAACCCGTACCCTAAGCCGTGCCCTAACCCTAACCCTAACCCTAACCCTAACCCATACGCTACGCCGTACCCTCACCCGTACCCTAAACCGTATCCTAAGCCGTACCCTAACCCTAACCAATACCCTACGCAGTACGCTCACACATACCCTCACCCGTACCCTAAGCCGTACCCTAACCCTAACCCTAACCTTAACCCTAACCCTAACCCTAACCCATACCCTAACCCTAACGCGTACCCTAACCCTAACCCAAACCCTAAACCTAACACGTATGCTAATCCTAACCCGTACCCTAAACCAATCCCTAACCCTAAAACTAACCCTAACCCTAACGCTAACCCTAACCCATACCCTAAAACGTATCCCCACACTTACCCTAACCCGTACCCTAAGCCGTAACCTAACCCTAACCCTAACCCGAAACTATACCTTACGCCCTACCCTCACTCGTACCCTAACCCATACCCTAAGCTGTACCCTAACCTTAACCCTAACCCTAGCCCTAACCCTATCCCATACCCTACGCGGTACTCTCAAACGTACCCTAACGCGTACCCTAAGCCGTACCCTAACCCTAACCCTAACCCTAACCTATACCCTACGCCATACCCTCACCTGTACCCTAACCCGTACCCTAAGCCGTACCCTAACCCTAACCCTAACCCTAACCCTAACCCTAAACCCTACCCTACGCCGTACCCTAACCCGTACCTTAACCCTTATCCTAAGCCGTACCCTAACCCTAACCCTAACCCTAACCCTAACCCTAACCCATACGCTATGCCGTACCCTCACCCGTACCCTAACCCATATCCTAAGCCGTACCCCAACCCTAACCTTAATCCTAACCTCTACCCTATGCTGTACTCTCACCCGTACCCCAAACCGTACCCTAAGCTGTATCCTAACCCTAACCCTAACCGTAACCCTAACCCATACCCTACGCCGTACCCTAACCCATACCCTAACCCGTATCCTAAGCCGTACCCTAACCCTAACCAATACCCTACGCAGTACCCTCACCTGTACCCTAAACCGTACCCTAAGCCGTACACTAAACCTAACCCTAACCCGAAACCATAACCTACAACGTACCCGCACACTTACACTAAACCGTACTCTAAGCCGTACCCTAAATCTAACCCTAACCCTAAACTATACCTTACGCCCTACCCTCACTCGTACCCTAATCCATACCCTAAGCCATACCCTAACCCTAACCCTAACCCTAGACCTACCCCTAACCCATACCCTACGCCGTACCCTCACACGAACCCTAACGCGTACCCTAAGCCGTACCCTAACCCTAACCCTAACCCTAGCACTAACCCTAACCCATACCCTAAGCCGTACCCTAACCTGTATCCTAAGCCGTATCCTAACCCTAACCAATACCCTACGCAGTACCCTCACCCGTACCCTCAATCGTACCCTAAGCCGTACCCTAACCCTAACCCTAACCCTAACCCTAACCCTAACCCCTACCATATGCCGTACCCTCACCCGTACCCTATCCCATACCCTAAGCCGTACCCTAACCCTAACACTAACCCTAACCCTAACCCCAACCCCAAACTACCCTTGACTGCTTTTGCCTCCATTAGATTTCCTAAGCACTAGTGTTTTAAGGAACAGGATAAAAAGAAAATCCTAATGTGATTTTTTTATAATTTGTTTATTCTTTATCTTATCCTAGTGACAAAAATCTTCTCCATGGCTGGACCCCAAATAATATTCCTTTACGTGCTAAGTGGTATCTAGAGAGTGGGATAGGTTTAATAAATACCCTAACCCTAACGCGTACCCTAACCCTAACCCAAACCCTAACCCTAACACGTACGCTAATCCTAACCCGTACCCTAAACCAATCCCTAACCCTAACCCTAACGCTAACCCATACCCTACGCCGTACCCTCACCCGTACCCTAAACCGTACCCTAAGCCGTACCCTAACCCTAACCCTAACCCGAACCCATACCCTACAACGTACCCTCACACTTACCCTAAACCGTACCCTAAGCCGTACCCTAAATCTAACCCTAACCCTAAACTATACCTTACGCCCTACCCTCACTCGTACCCTAATCCATACCCTAAGCCATACCCTAACCCTAACACTAACCCTAGCCCTACCCCTAACCCATACCCTACGCCGTACCCTCACACGTACCCTAACGCGTACCCTAAGCCGTACCCTAACCCTAACCCTAACCCTAGCACTAACCCTAACCCATACCCTATGCCGTACCCTAACCTGTATCCTAAGCCGTACCCTAACCCTAACCAATACCCTACGCAGTACCCTCACCTGTACCCTCAATCGTACCCTAAGCCGTACCCTAACCCTAACCCTAACCCTAACCCTAACCCTAACCCCTACCGTACGCCGTACCCTCACCCGTACCCTATCCCATACCCTAAGCCGTACCCTAACCCTAACACTAACCCTAACCCTAACCCCAACCCTAAACTACCCTTGACTGCTTTTGCCTCCATTAGATTTCCTAAGCACTAGTGTTTTAAGGAACAGGATAAAAAGAAAATCCTAATGTGATTTTTTTATAATGTGTTTATTCTTTATCTTATCCTAGTGACAAAAATCTTCTCCATGGCTGGACCCCAAATAATATTCCTTTACGTGCTAAGTGGTATCTAGAGAGTGGGATAGGTTTAATAAATACCCTAACCCTAACGCGTACCCTAACCCTAACCCAAACCCTAACCCTAACACGTACGCTAATCCTAACCCGTACCCTAAACCAATCCCTAACCCTAACCCTAACGCTAACCCATACCCTACGCCGTACCCTCACCCGTACCCTAAACCGTACCCTAAGCCGTACCCTAACCCTAACCCATACCCTACAACGTATCCTCACACTTACCCTAAACCGTACCCTAAGCCGTACCTTAACCCTAACCCTAACCGTAAACTATACCTTACACCCTAGCCTCACTCGTACCCTAAACCGTACCCTAACCCGTACCCTAACCCTAACCCTAACCCTAGCCCTAACTCTATCCCATAACCTACGCGGTACTCTCACACATAACCTAACGCGTACCCTAAGCCGTACCCTAACCCTAACCCATACCCTACGCCGTAACCGCACACGTATCCCAACCCGTACCCTAAGCCGTACCCTAACCCTAACCCTAACCCTAACCCATACGCTATGCCTTACCCTCACCCGTACCCTAACACGTACCCTAAGCCGTACCCTAACCCTAACCCTAACCGTAACCCTAACCCATACCCTACAACGTACCCTCACACTTACCCTAAACTGTACCGTAAGCCGTACCCTAAACCTAACCCTAACACATATACTACGCCGTACCCTAACCCGTACCCTAACCCTTATCCTAAGCCGTAACCTAACCCTAACCAATACCCTACGCAGTACCCTCACCCATACCCTCACCCGTACCCTAAGCCGTACCCTAACCCTAACCCTAACCCTAACCCATACGCTATGCCGTACCCTCACCCGTACCCTAACCCGTATCCTAAGCCGTACCCTAACCCTAACCTTAACCCTAACCCCTACCCTAACCCTAACCTTAACCCTAACCCCTACCCTATGCCATACTCTCTCCCGTACCCTAACCCGTACCCTAAGCTGTACCCTAACCCTAACCCTAACCATAACCCTAACCCATACCCTACGCCGTACCCTAACCCATACCCTAAACCGTATCCTTAGCCATACCCTAACCCTAACCCTAACCCGAACACATACCCTACAACGTACCCTCACACTTACCCTAAAACGTACCCTAAGCCGTACACTAAATCTAACCCTAATCCTAAACTATAACTTACGCCCTACCCTCACTCGTACCCTAACCCGTGCCCTAAGCCGTACCCTAAGCCTAACACTAACCCTAGCCCTACCCCTAACCCATACCCTCCGCCGTACCCTCACACGTACCCTAACGCGTACCCTAAGCCGTACCCTAACCCTAACCCTAACCCTAACCAATACGCTGGGCCGTACCCTCACCCGTACCCTAACCCGTATCCTAAGCCGTACCCTAACCCTAACCCTAACCCTAACCCATACCCTACGCGGTACCCTAACCCGTACCCTAATCCGTATCCTAAGCCGTACCCTAACCCTAACCAATACCCTACGCAGTACCCTCACTCGTACCCTCAATCGTACCCTAAGCCGTACCCTAACCCTAACCCTAACCCTAACCCTAACCCCTACCGTACGCCGTACCCTCACCCGTACCCTATCCCATACCCTAAGCCGTACCCTAACCCTAACACTAACCCTAACCCTAACCCCAACCCTAAACTACACTTGACTGCTTTTGCCTCCATTAGATTTCCTAAGCACTAGTGTATTAAGGAACAGGATAAAAAGAAAATCTTAATGTGATTTTTTTATAATGTGTTTATTCTTTATCTTATCCTAGTGACTAAAATCTTCTCCATGGCTGGACCCCAAATAATATTCCTTTACGTGCTAAGTGGTATCTAGAGAGTGGGATAGGTTTAATAAATACCCTAATCCTAACGTGTACCCTAACCCTAACCCATACCCTAACGCTAACGCTTACCCTAACCCTAACCCAAACCCTAACCCTAACACGTACGCTAATCCTAACCCGTACCCTAAACCAATCCCTAAACCTAAAACTAACCCTAACCCTAACCCTAACCCTAACCCATACCCTACGCCGTACCCTCACCCGTACCCTAACCCATACCCTAAGCCTTACCCTAACCCTAACCCTAACCCTAACCCATACGCTACGCCGTACCCTCACCCGTACCCTAACCCGTATCCTAAGCCATACCCTAACCCTAACCAATACCCTACGCAGTACCCTCACCAGTACCCTCAACGTTACCCTAAGCCGTACCCTAACCCTAACCCTAACCCTAACCCTAACCCCTACCCTACGCCGTACCCTCACCCGTACCCTATCCCATACCCTAAGCCGTACCCTAACCCTAACACTAACCCTAACCCTAACCCTAACCCTAAACTACCCTTGACTGCTTTTGCCTCCATTAGATTTCCTAAGCACTAGTGTTTTTAGGAACAGGTTAAAAAGAAAATCCTAATGTGATTTTTTTATAATGTGTTTATTCTTTATCTTATCCTAGTGACTAAAATCTTCTCCATGGCTGGACCCCAAATAATATTCCTTTACGTGCTAAGTGGTATCTAGAGAGTGGGATAGGTTTAATAAATACCCTAATCCTAACGTGTACCCTAACCCTAACCCTAACCCTAACCCTAACCCTCACACTTACCCTAAACCGTACCCTAAGCCGTACCCTAAACCTAACCCTAACCGTAACACATACAGTACGCCGTACCCTAACCCGTACCCTAACCCTTATCCTAAGCCGTACCCTAACCCTAACCAATACCCTACGCAGTACCCTCACCCGTACCCTAAGCCATACCCTAAACCTAACCCTAACCCTAACCCTAACCCATACGCTATGCCGTACCCTCACCCGTACCCTAACCCGTATCCTAAGCCGTACCCTAACCCTAACCTTAACCCGAACCCCTACCCTATGCCGTACCCTCACCCATACCCTAACCCGTACCCTAAGCTGTACCCTAACCCTAACTCTAACCGTAACCCTAATCCATAGCCTACGCCGTACCCTAACCCATAACCTAACCAGTATCCTACGCCGTACCCTAACCCTAACCAATACCCTACGTAGTACCCTCACCCGTACCCTAAACCATACCCTAAGCCATACCCTAACCCTAACCCTAACCCGAACCCATACCCTACAACTTACCCTCACACTTACCCTAAACCATACCCTAAGCTGTACCCTAAATCTAACCCTAACCCTAAACTATACCTTACGCCCTACCCTCACTCCTACCCTAACCCTTACCCTAAGCCATACCCTAACCCTAACCCTAACCCTAGCCCTACCCCTAACCCATACCCTACGCTGTACCCTCACACGTACCCTAACGCGTACCCTAAGCCGTACCCTAACCCTAACCCTAACCCTAGCCCTAACACTAACCCATACCCTACGCCGTACCCTAACCTGTATCCTAAGCCGTACCCTAACCCTAACCAATACCCTACGCAGTACCCTCACCCGTACCCTAACCCGTACCCTAAGCCGTACCCTAACCCTAACCCTAACCCTAACCCTAACCCTAACCCATACGCTATGCCGTACCCTCACCCGTACCCTAACCCGTATCCTAAGCCGTACCTCAACCCTAACCTTAACCCTAACCCCTACCCTATGCTGTACTCTCACCCGTACCCCAACCCGTACCCTAAGCAGTACCCTAACCCTAACCCTAACCGTAACCCTAACCCATACCCTACGCTGTACCCTAACCCATACCCTAACCCGTATCCTAAGCCGTACCCTAACCCTAACCAATACCCTACACAGTACCCTCACCCGTACCCTCACCCGTACCCTAACCCATACCCTACGCCGTACCCTAACCTGTATCCTAAGCCGTACCCTAACCCTAACCAATACCCTACGCAGTACCCTCACCCGTACCCTCAATCGTACCCTAAGCCGTACCCTAACCCTAACCCTAACCCTAACCCTAACCCCTACCGTACGCCGTACCCTCACCCGTACCCTATCCCATACCCTAAGCCGTACCCTAACCCTAACACTAACCCTAACCCTAACCCCAACCCTAAACTACCCTTGACTGCTTTTGCCTCCATTAGATTTCCTAAGCACTAGTGTTTTAAGGAACAGGATAAAAAGAAAACCCTAATGTGATTTTTTTATAATGTGTTTATTCTTTATCTTATCCTAGTGACAAAAATCTTCTCCATGGCTGGACCCCAAATAATATTCCTTTACGTGCTAAGTGGTATCTAGAGAGTGGGATAGGTTTAATAAATACCCTAATCCTAACGTGTACCCTAACCCTAACCCATACCCTAACCCTAACGCGTACCCTAACCCTAACCCAAACCCTAACCCTAACACGTACGCTAATCCTAACCCGTACCCTAAACCAATCCCTAACCCTAACCCTAACGCTAACCCATACCCTACGCCGTACCCTCACCCGTACCCTAAACCGTACCCTAAGCCGTACCCTAACCCTAACCCTAACCCTAACCCTAACCCATACCCTACAACGTATCCTCACACTTACCCTAAACCGTACCCTAAGCCGTACCTTAACCCTAACCCTAACCGTAAACTATACCTTACACCCTACCCTCACTCGTACCCTAAACCGTACCCTAAACCGTACCCTAAGCTTCACCCTAACCCTAGCCCTAACCCTATCCCATAACCTACGCGGTACTCTCACACATACCCTAACGCGTACCCTAAGCCGTACCCTAACCCTAACCCATACCCTACGCCGTAACCGCACACGTATCCCAACCCGTACCCTAAGCCGTAACCTAACCCTAACCCATACGCTATGCCTTACCCTCACCCGTACCCTAAACCGTACCCTAAGCCGTACCCTAACCCTAACCCTAACCCTAACCCTAACCCATACCCTACAACGTACCCTCACACTTACCCTAAACCGTACCCTAAGCCGTACCCTAAACCTAACCCTAACCCTAACACATACACTACGCCGTACCCTAACCCGTACCCTAACCCTTATCCTAAGCCGTAACCTTACCATAACCAATACCCTACGCAGTACCCTCACCCATACCCTCACCCGTACCCTAAGCCGTACCCTAACCCTAACCCTAACCCTAACCCTAACCCTAACCCATACGCTATGCCGTACCCTCACCCGTACCCTAACCCGTATCCTAAGCCGTACGCTAACCCTAACCTTAACCCTAACCCCTACCCTATGCCGTACTCTCACCCGTACCCTAACCCGTACCCTAAGCTGTACCCTAACCTTAACCCTAACCATAACCCTAACCCATACCCTACGCCGTACCCTAACCCATACCCTAAACCGTATCCTTAGCCGTACCCTAACCCTAACCCTAACCCGAACACATACCCTACAACGTACCCTCACACTTACCGTAAACCGTACCCTAAGCCGTACACTAAATCTAACCCTAACCCTAAACTATACCTTACGCCCTACCCTCACTCGTAGCCTAACCCGTACCCTAAGACATACCCTAACCCTAACCCTAACCCTAGCCCTACCCCTAACCCATACCCTACGCCGTACCCTCACACGTATCCTAACGCGTACCCTAAGCCGTACCCTAACCCTAACCCTAACCCTAACCCTAACCCATACGCTATGCCGTAACCACACCCGTACCCTAACCCGTATCCTAAGCCGTACCCTAACCCTAACCCTAACCCTAACCTATACCCTACGCCGTACCCTCACCCGTACCCTAACCCGTACCCTAAGCCGTACCCTAACCCTAACCCTAACCCTAACCCTAACCCATACCCTACGGGGTACCCTACCCCGTACCCTAATCCGTATCATAAGCCATACCCTAACCCTAACCAATACCCTACGCAGTACCCTCAGCCGTACTCTCAATCGTACCCTAAGCCGTACCCTAACCCTAACCCTAACCCTAACCCTAACCCCTACCGTACGCCGTACCCTCAACCGTACCCTATCCCATACCCTAAGCCGTACCCTAACCCTAACACTAACTCTAACCCTAACCTCAACCATAAACTACCCTTGACTGCTTTTGCCTCCATTAGATTTCCTAAGCACTAGTGTTTTAAGGAACAGGTTAAAAAGAAAATCCTAATGTGATTTTTTTATAATGTGTTTATTCTTTATCTTATCCTAGTGACTAAAATCTTCTCCATGGCTGGACCCCAAATAATATTCCTTTACGTGCTAAGTGGTATCTAGAGAGTGGGATAGGTTTAATAAATACCCTAATCCTAACGTGTACCCTAACCCTAACCCGAACCCTAACCCTAACCCTCACACTTACCCTAAACCGTACCCTAAGCCGTACCCTAAACCTAACCCTAACCGTAACACCTACACTACGCCGTACCCTAACCCGTACCCTAACCCTTATCCTAAGCCGTACCCTAACCCTAACCAATACCCTACGCAGTACCCTCACCCATACCCTCACCCGTACCCTAAGCCATACCGTAAACCTAACCCTAACCCTAACACATACGCTATGCCGTACCCTCACCCGTACCCTAACCCGTATCCTAAGCCGTACCCTAACCCTAACCTTAACCCGAACCCCTACCCTATGCCGTACCCTCACCCATACCCTAACCCGTACTCTAAGCTGTACCCTAACCCTAACCCTAACCGTAACCCTAATCCATAGCCTACGCTGTATCCTAACCCATACCCTAACCCGTATCCTACGCCGTACCCTAACCCTAACCAATACCCTACGTAGTACCCTCACCCGTAACCTAAACCGTACCCTAAGCCGTACCCTAACCCTAACCCTAACCCGAACCCATACCCTACAACTTACCCTCACACTTACCCTAAACCATACCCTAATCTGTACCCTAAATCTAACCCTAACCCTAAACTATACCTTACGCCCTACCCTCACTCTTACCCTAACCCGTACCCTAAGCCATACCCTAACCCTAACCCTAGCCCTACCCCTAACCCATACTCTACGCCGTACCCTCACACGTACCCTAACGCGTACCCTAAGCCATACCCTAACCCTAACCCTAACCCTAGCCCTAACCCTAACCCATACCCTACGCCGTACCCTAACCTGTATCCTAAGCCGTACCCTAACCCTAACCAATACCCTACGCAGTACCCTCACCCGTACCCTAACCCGTACCCTAAGCCGTACCCTAACCCTAACCCTAACCCTAACCCTAACCCTAACCCATACGCTATGCCGTACCCTCACCCGTACCCTAACCCGTATCCTAAGCCGTACCCTAACCCTAACCAATACCCTACGCAGTACCCTCACCCGTACCCTAACCCGTACCCTAAGCCGTACCCTAACCCTAACCCTAACCCTAACCCTAACCCATACCCTACAACGTACCCTCACACTTACCCTAAACCGTACCCTAAGCCGTACCCTAAACCTAACCCTAACCCTAACACATACACTACGCCGTACCCTAACCCGTACCCTAACCCTTATCATAAGCCGTAACCTAACCCTAACCAATACCCTACGCAGTACCCTCACCCATACCCTCACCCGTACCCTAAGCCGTACCCTAACCCTAAAACTAACGCTAACCCTAACCCTAACCCATACGCTATACCGTACCCTCACCCGTACCCTAACCCGTATCCTAAGCCGTACCCTAACCCTAACCTTAACCCTAAACCCTACCCTATGCCGTACTCTCACCCGTACCCTAACCCGTACCCTAAGCTGTACCCTAACCCTAACCCTAACCGTAACCCTAACCCATACCCTACGCCGTACCCTAACCCATACCCTAAACCGTATCCTAAGCCGTACCCTAACCCTAACCCTTACCCGAACACATACCCTACAACGTACCCTCACACTTACCCTAAACCGTACCCTAAGCCGTACACTAAATCTAACCCTAACCCTAAACTACACCTTACGCCCTACCCTCACTCGTACCCTAACCCGTACCCTAAGACATACCCTAATCCTAACAGTAACCCTAGCCCTACCCCTAACCCGTAACCTACGCCGTACCCTCACACGTACCCTAACGCGTACCCTAAGCCGTACCCTAACCCTAACCCTAACCCTAACCCTAACCCATACGCTATGCCGTACCCTCACCCGTACCCTAACCCGTATCCTAAGCCGTACCCTAACCCTAACCCTAACCCTAACCTATACCCTACGCCGTAACCTCACCCATACCCTAACCCGTACCCTAAGCCGTACCTTAACCCTAACCCTAACCCTAACCCTAAACCATACACTACGCGGTACCCTAACCCGTACCCTAATCCGTATCATAATCCGTACCCTAACCCTAACCAATACCCTACGCAGTACCCTCACCCGTACCCTCAATCGTACCCTAAGCCATACCCTAACCCTAAACCTAACCCTAACCCCTACCGTACGCCGTACCCTCACCCGTACCCTATCCCATACCCTAAGCCGTACCCTAAAACTAACCCTAACCCTAACCCTAACCCTAACCCTAACCCATACCCTACAACGTACCCTCACACTTACCCTACACCGTACCCTAAGCCGTACCCTATCCCTAACCCTAACCCTAAACTATACCTTACGCCCTACCCTCATACGTACCCTAACCCGTACCCTAAACCTTATCCTAAACCGTACCATAACCCTAACCCTAAACCTAACCTATACCCTATGCCGTACCCTCACCCGTACCCTAACCCGTACCCTAAGCCATACCCTAACCCTAACCCTAACCCTAACCCTAACCCATACCCTACGCCGTACCCTAACCCGTACCCTAACCCGTATCCTAAGCCGTACCCTAACCCTAACCAATACCCTATGCAGTACCCTCACCCGTACCCTCAACCGTACCCTAAGCCGTACGCTAACACTAACCCTAACCCTAACCCTAACCCTAACCCTAAACTACCCTTGACTGCTTTTGCCTCCTTTAGCTTTCCTAAGCACTAGTGTTTTAAGGAACAGGTTAAAAAGAAAATCATAATCTGATTTGTTTATAATGTGTTTATTCTTTATCTTATCCTAGTGACTAAAATCTTCTCCATGGCTGGACCCCAAATAATATTCCTTTACGTGCTAAGTAGTATCTAGAGAGTGGGATAGGTTTAATAAATACCCTAATCCTAACGTGTACCCTAACCCTAACCCATACCCTAACCCTAACGCGTACCCTAACCCTAACCCAAACCCTAACCCTTACGCGTACCCTAACCCTAACCCAAACCCTAAGCCTAACTCGTACGCTAATCGTAACCCGTACCCTAAACCAATCCCTAACCTTAAAAGTAACCCTAACCCTAACCCTAACCCATACCCTACAACGTACCCTCACCCGTACCCTAACCCGTACCCTACCCGTACCCTAACCCTAACCCTAACCCTAAACTATACCTTACGCCCTACCCTCACTCGTACCCTAACCCGTACCGTAAGCCGTACCCTAACCCTATCCCTAACCCTAGCCCTACTCCTATCCCATAACCTACGCCGTACCCTCACCCGTACCCAAAGCCTTATCCTAAGCCGTACCCTAACACTAACCAATACCCTACGCAGTACGCTCACCCATACCCTCACCCGTACCCTAAGCCGTACCCTAACCCTAACCCTATTCCTAACCCTAACCCTAACCCATACGCTATGCCGTACCCTCACCCGTACCCTAAACCGTATCCTAAGCCGTACCCTAACCCTAATCCTAACCCTAACCTATACCCTACGCCGTACCCTCACCCGTACCCTAAACCGTACCCTAAGCCGTACCCTAACCCTAAGCCTAACCCTAACACATACCCTACGCCGTACCCTAACCCGTACCCTAACCCGTATCCTAAGCCGTACCCTAACCCTAACCAATAACCTATGCAGTACCCTCACCCGTACCCTCACCCGTACCCTAAGCCGTACCCTAACCCTAACCCTAACCCTAATCCCTACCCTACGCCGTACCCTCACCCGTACCCTATCCCATACCCTAAGCCGTACCCTAACCCTAACACTAACCGTAACCCTAACCCTAACCCTAAACTACCCTTGACTGCTTTTGCCTCCATTAGATTTCCTAAGCACTAGTGTTTTAAGGATCAGGTTAAAAAGAAAATCCTAATGTGATTTTTTTATAATGTGTTTATTCTTTATCTTATCCTAGTGACTAAAATCTTCTCCATGGCTGGACCCCAAATAATATTCCTTTACGTGCCAAGTGATATCTAGAGAGTGGGATAGGTTTAATAAATACCCTAATCCTAACGTGTACCCTAACCCTAACCCATACCCTAACCCTCACCCGTACCCTAACCCGTATCCAAAGCCGTACCCTAACCCTAACACTAACCCTAAACTATACCCTACGCCGTACACTCACCCGTACCCTAACCCGTACCCTAACCCGTAACCTAATCCTAACCCTAACCCTAAGCAATACCCTACACCGTACTCTCACCCGTACCCTAACCCGTACCCTAAGCCGTACCCTATCCGTAACCCTAAACCTAACCCTAAATCATAGCCTACGTCGTACCGTAACCCATATCCTAACCCGTACCCTAAGCCGTGCCCTAACCCTAACCCTAACCCTAACCCTAACCCATACGCTACGCCGTACCCTCACCCGTACCCTAAACCGTATCCTAAGCCGTACCCTAACCCTAACCCTAACCCTAAACTATACCTTACGCCCTACCCTCACTCGTACCCTAACCCGTACCGTAAGCCGTACCGTAACCCTATCCCTAACCCTAGCCCTACCCCTATCCCATAACCTACGCCGTACCCTCACACGTACCCTAACCCTTATCCTAAGCCGTACCCTAACCCTAACCAATACCCTACGCAGTACGCTCACACATACCCTCACCCGTACCCTAAGCCGTACCCTAACCCTAACCCTAACCTTAACCCTAACCCTAACCCTAACCCATACCCTAACCCTAACGCGTACCCTAACCCTAACCCAAACCCTAAACCTAACACGTATGCTAATCCTAACCCGTACCCTAAACCAATCCCTAACCCTAAAACAAACCCTAACCCTAACGCTAACCCTAACCCATACCCTAAAACGTATCCCCACACTTACCCTAACCCGTACCCTAAGCCGTAACCTAACCCTAACCCTAACCCGAAACTATACCTTACGCCCTACCCTCACTCGTACCCTAACCCATACCCTAAGCTGTACCCTAACCTTAACCCTAACCCTAGCCCTAACCCTATCCCATACCCTACGCGGTACTCTCAAACGTACCCTAACGCGTACCCTAAGCCGTACCCTAACCCTAACCCTAACCCTAACCTATACCCTACGCCATACCCTCACCTGTACCCTAACCCGTACCCTAAGCCGTACCCTAACCCTAACCCTAACCCTAACCCTAACCCCTACCCTACGCCGTACCCTAACCCTTATCCTAAGCCGTACCCTAACCCTAACCCTAACCCTAACCCTAACCCTAACCCATACGCTATGCCGTACCCTCACCCGTACCCTAACCCATATCCTAAGCCGTACCCCAACCTTAACCTTAATCCTAACCTCTACCCTATGCTGTACTCTCACCCTTACCCCAAACCGTACCCTAAGCTGTATCCTAACCCTAACCCTAACCGTAACCCTAACCCATACCCTACGCCGTACCCTAACCCATACCCTAACCCGTATCCTAAGCCGTACCCTAACCCTAACCAATACCCTACGCAGTACCCTCACCTGTACCCTAAACCGTACCCTAAGCCGTACACTAAACCTAACCCTAACCCGAAACCATAACCTACAACGTACCCGCACACTTACACTAAACTGTACTCTAAGCCGTATCCTAAATCTAACCCTAACCCTAAACTATACCTTACGCCCTACCCTCACTCGTACCCTAACCCGTACCCTAAGACGTACCCTAACCCTAACCCTAACCCTAACCCATACGCTATGCCTTACCCTCACCCGTACCCTAACCCGTACCCTAAGCCGTACCCTAACCCTAACCCTAACCCTAACCCTAACCCATACCCTACAACGTACCCTCACACTTACCCTAAACCGTACCCTAAGCCGTACCCTAAACCTAACCCTAACCCTAACACATACACTACGCCGTACCCTAACCCGTACCCTAACCCTTATCATAAGCCGTAACCTAACCCTAACCAATACCCTACGCAGTACCCTCACCCATACCCTCACCCGTACCCTAAGCCGTACCCTAACCCTAAAACTAACGCTAACCCTAACCCTAACCCATACGCTATACCGTACCCTCACCCGTACCCTAACCCGTATCCTAAGCCGTACCCTAACCCTAACCTTAACCCTAAACCCTACCCTATGCCGTACTCTCACCCGTACCCTAACCCGTACCCTAAGCTGTACCCTAACCCTAACCCTAACCGTAACCCTAACCCATACCCTACGCCGTACCCTAACCCATACCCTAAACCGTATCCTAAGCCGTACCCTAACCCTAAACCTTACCCGAACACATACCCTACAACGTACCCTCACACTTACCCTAAACCGTACCCTAAGCCGTACACTAAATCTAACCCTAACCCTAAACTACACCTTACGCCCTACCCTCACTCGTACCCTAACCCGTACCCTAAGACATACCCTAATCCTAACACTAACCCTAGCCCTACCCCTAACCCATAACCTACGCCGTACCCTCACACGTACCCTAACGCGTACCCTAAGCCGTACCCTAACCCTAACCCTAACCCTAACCCTAACCCATACGCTATGCCGTACCCTCACCCGTACCCTAACCCGTATCCTAAGCCGTACCCTAACCCTAACCCTAACCCTAACCTATACCCTACGCCGTAACCTCAACCATACCCTAACCCGTACCCTAAGCCGTACCTTAACCCTAACCCTAACCCTAACCCTAAACCATACACTACGCGGTACCCTAACCCGTACCCTAATCCGTATCATAATCCGTACCCTAACCCTAACCAATACCCTACGCAGTACCCTCACCCGTACCTTCAATCGTACCCTAAGCCATACCCTAACCCTAAACCTAACCCTAACCCCTACCGTACGCCTTACCCTCACCCGTACCCTATCCCATACCCTAAGCCGTACCCTAAAACTAACCCTAACCCTAACCCTAACCCTAACCCATACCCTACAACGTACCCTCACACTTACCCTACACCGTACCCTAAGCCGTACACTAAATCTAACCCTAACCCTAAACTATACCTTACGCCCTACCCTCATACGTACCCTAACCCGTACCCTAACCCGTATCCTAAGCCGTACCCTAACCCTAACCAATACCCTACGCAGTACCCTCACCCGTACCCTCAACCGTACCCTAAGCCGTACGCTAACACTAACCCTAACCCTAACCCTAACCCTAACCCTAAACTACCCTTGACTGCTTTTGCCTCCTTTAGCTTTCCTAAGCACTAGTGTTTTAAGGAACAGGTTAAAAAGAAAATCATAATCTGATTTTTTTATAATGTGTTTATTCTTTATCTTATCCTAGTGACTAAAATCTTCTCCATGGCTGGACCCCAAATAATATTCCTTTACGTGCTAAGTAGTATCTAGAGAGTGGGATAGGTTTAATAAATACCCTAATCCTAACGTGTACCCTAACCCTAACCCATACCCTAACCCTAACGCGTACCCTAACCCTAACCCAAACCCTAACCCTTACGCGTACCCTAACCCTAACCCAAACCCTAAGCCTAACTCGTACGCTAATCGTAACCCGTACCCTAAACCAATCCCTAACCTTAAAAGTAACCCTAACCCTAACCCTAACCCATACCCTACAACGTACCCTCACCCGTACCCTAACCCGTACCCTACCCGTACCCTAACCCTAACCCTAACCCTAAACTATACCTTACGCCCTACCCTCACTCGTACCCTAACCCGTACCGTAAGCCGTACCCTAACCCTATCCCTAACCCTAGCCCTACTCCTATCCCATAACCTACGCCGTACCCTCACCCGTACCCAAAGCCTTATCCTAAGCCGTACCCTAACCCTAACCAATACCCTACGCAGTACGCTCACCCATACCCTCACCCGTACCCTAAGCCGTACCCTAACCCTAACCCTATTCCTAACCCTAACCCTAACCCATACGCTATGCCGTACCCTCACCCGTACCCTAAACCGTATCCTAAGCCGTACCCTAACCCTAATCCTAACCCTAACCTATACCCTACGCCGTACCCTCACCCGTACCCTAAACCGTACCCTAAGCCGTACCCTAACCCTAAGCCTAACCCTAACACATACCCTACGCCGTAACCTAACCCGTACCCTAACCCGTATCCTAAGCCGTACCCTAACCCTAACCAATAACCTATGCAGTACCCTCACCCGTACCCTCACCCGTACCCTAAGCCGTACCCTAACCCTAACCCTAACCCTAATCCCTACCCTACGCCGTACCCTCACCCGTACCCTATCCCATACCCTAAGCCGTACCCTAACCCTAACACTAACCGTAACCCTAACCCTAACCCTAAACTACCCTTGACTGCTTTTGCCTCCATTAGATTTCCTAAGCACTAGTGTCTTAAGGATCAGGTTAAAAAGAAAATCCTAATGTGATTTTTTTATAATGTGTTTATTCTTTATCTTATCCTAGTGACTAAAATCTTCTCCATGGCTGGACCCCAAATAATATTCCTTTACGTGCTAAGTGATATCTAGAGAGTGGGATAGGTTTAATAAATACCCTAATCCTAACGTGTACCCTAACCCTAACCCATACCCTAACCCTCACCCGTACCCTAACCCGTATCCAAAGCCGTACCCTAACCCTAACACTAACCCTAAACTATACCCTACGCCGTACACTCACCCGTACCCTAACCCGTACCCTAACCCGTAACCTAATCCTAACCCTAACCCTAAGCAATACCCTACACCGTACTCTCACCCGTACCCTAACCCGTACCCTAAGCCGTACCCTATCCGTAACCCTAAACCTAACCCTAAATCATAGCCTACGTCGTACCGTAACCCATATCCTAACCCGTACCCTAAGCCGTGCCCTAACCCTAACCCTAACCCTAACCCTAACCCATACGCTACGCCGTACCCTCACCCGTACCCTAAACCGTATCCTAAGCCGTACCCTAACCCTAAACCTAACCCTAACCTATACCCTACGCCGTACCCTCACCCGTACCCTAACCCGTACCCTAAGCCGTACCCTAAGCCGTAACCTAACCCTAACCCTAACCCTAAACTATACCTTACGCCCTACCCTCACTCGTACCCTAACCCGTACCGTAAGCCGTACCGTAACCCTATCCCTAACCCTAGCCCTACCCCTATCCCATAACCTACGCCGTACCCTCACACGTACCCTAACCCTTATCCTAAGCCGTACCCTAACCCTAACCAATACCCTACGCAGTACGCTCACACATACCCTCACCCGTACCCTAAGCCGTACCCTAACCCTAACCCTAACCCTAACCCTAACCCTAACCCTAACCCATACCCTAACCCTAACGCGTACCCTAACCCTAACCCAAACCCTAAACCTAACACGTATGCTAATCCTAACCCGTACCCTAAACCAATCCCTAACCCTAAAACTAACCCTAACCCTAACGCTAACCCTAACCCATACCCTACAACGTATCCCCACACTTACCCTAACCCGTACCCTAAGCCGTAACCTAACCCTAACCCTAACCCGAAACTATACCTTACGCCCTACCCTCACTCGTACCCTAACCCATACCCTAAGCTGTACCCTAACCTTAACCCTAACCCTAGCCCTAACCCTATCCCATACCCTACGCGGTACTCTCAAACGTACCCTAACGCGTACCCTAAGCCGTACCCTAACCCTAACCCTAACCCTAACCTATACGCTACGCCATACCCTCACCTGTACCCTAACCCGTACCCTAAGCCGTACCCTAACCCTAACCCTAACCCTAACCCTAACCCTAACCTATACCCTACGCCATACCCTCACCTGTACCCTAACCCGTACCCTAAGCCGTACCCTAACCCTAACCCTAACCCTAACCCTAACCCTAACCCCTACCCTACGCCGTACCCTAACCCGTACCCTAACCCTTATCCTAAGCCGTACCCTAACCCTAACCAATACCCTACGCAGTACCCTCACCCGTACTCTCAATCGTACCCTAAGCCGTACCCTAACCCTAACCCTAACCCTAACCCTAACACCTACCGTACGCCGTACCCTCACCCGTACCCTATCCCATACCCTAAGCCGTACCCTAACCCTAACACTAACCCTAACCCTAACCCCAACCCTAAACTACCCTTGACTGCTTTTGCCTCCATTAGATTTCCTAAGCACTAGTGTTTTAAGGAACAGGTTAACAAGAAAACCCTAATGTGATTTTTTTATAATGTGTTTATTCTTTACCTTATCCTAGTGACGAAAATCTTCTCCATGGCTGGACCCCAAATAATATTCCTTTACGTGCTAAGTGGTATCTAGAGAGTGGGATAGGTTTAATAAATACCCTAATCCTAACGTGTACCCTAACCCTAACCCTAACCCTAACCCTAATCCTCACACTTACCCTAAACCGTACCCTAAGCCGTACCCTAAACCTAACCCTAACTGTAATACATACACTACGCCGTACCCTAACCCGTACCCTAACCCTTATCCTAAGCCGTACCCTAACCCTAACCAATACCCTACGCAGTACCCTCACCCATACCCTCACCCGTACCCTCACCCGTACCCTAAGCCATACCCTAAACCTAACCCTAACCCTAACCCTAACCCATACGCTATGCCGTACCCTCACCCGTACCCTAACCCGTATCCTAAGCCGTACCCTAACCCTAACCTTAACCCGAACCCCTACCCTATGCCGTACCCTCACCCATACCCTAACCTGTACCCTAAACTGTACCCTAACCCTAACCCTAACCGTAACCCTAATCCATAGACTACGCCGTACCCTAACCCATACCCTAACCCGTATCCTACGCCGTACCCTAACCCTAACCAATACCCTACGTAGTACCCTCACCCGTACCCTAAACCGTACCCTAAGCCGTACCCTAACCCTAACCCTAACCCGAACCCATATCCTACAACTTACCCTCACACTTACCCTAAACCATACCCTAAGCTGTACCCTAAATCTAACCCTAACCCAAAACTATACCTTACGCCCTACCCTCACTCGTACCCTAACCCGTACCCTAAGCCATACCCTAACCCTAACCCTAACCCTAGCCCTACCCTTAACCCATACCCTACGCCGTACCCTCACACGTACCCTAACGCGTACCCTAAGCCGTACCCTAACCCTAACCCTAACCCTAGCCCTAACCCTAACCCATACCCTACGCCGTACCCTAACCTGTATCCTAAGCCGTACCCTAACCCTAACCAATACCCTACGCAGTACCCTCACCCGTACCCTAACCCGTACCCTAAGCCGTGCCCTAACCCTAACCCTAACCCTAACCCTAACCCATACCCTACGCCGTACCCTAACCCGTACCCTAACCCTAACCCTAACCCATACGCTACGCCATACCCTCACCCGTACCCTAAACCGTATCCTAAGCCGTACCCTAACCCTAACCCTAACCCTAACGTATACCCTACGCCGTACCCTCACCCGTACCCTAACCCGTACCCTAAGCCGTACCCTAAGCCGTAACCTAACCCTAACACTAACCCTAAACTATACCTTACGCCCTACCCTCACTCATACCCTAACCCGTACCGTAAGCCGTACCGTAACCCTATCCCTAACCCTAGCCCTACCCCTATCCCATAACCTCCGCCGTACCCTCACCCGTACCCTAACCCTTATCCTAAGCCGTACCCTAACCCTAACCAATACCCTACGCAGTACGCTCACACATACCCTCACCCGTACCCTAAGCCGTACCCTAACCCTAACCCTAACCCTAACCCTAACCCTAACTCCTACCCTACGCCGTACCCTCACCCGTACCCTATCCCATACCCTAAGCCGTACCCTAACCCTAACACTAACCCTAACCCTAACCCTAACCCTAAACTACCCTTGACTGCTTTTGCCTCCATTAGATTTCCTAAGCACTAGTGTTTTAAGGAACAGGTTAACAAGAAAATCCTAATGTGATTTTTTTATAATGTGTTTATTCTTTACCTTATCCTAGTGACGAAAATCTTCTCCATGGCTGGACCCCAAATAATATTCCTTTACGTGCTAAGTGGTATCTAGAGAGTGGGATAGGTTTAATAAATACCCTAATCCTAACGTGTACCCTAATCCTAACCCTAACCCTAACCCTAACCCTCACACTTACCCTAAACCGTACCCTAAGCCGTACCTTAAACCTAACCCTAACCCTAACACATACACTACGCCGTACCCTAACCCGTACCCTAACCCTTATCCTAAGCCGTACCCTAACCCTAACTAATACCCTACGCAGTACCCTCACCCATACCCTCACCCGTACCCTAAGCCATACGCTAAACCTAACCCTAACCCTAACCCTAACCCATACGCTATGCCGTACCCTCACCCGTACCCTAACCCGTATCCTAAGCCGTACCCTAACCCTAAACTTAACCCGAACCCCTACCCTATGCCGTACCCTCACCCATACCCTAACCTGTACCCTAAGCTGTACCCTAACCCTAACCCTAACCGTAACCCTAATCCATAGCCTACGCCGTACCCTAACCCATACCTAACCCGTATCCTACGCCGTACCCTAACCCTAACCAATACCCTACGTAGTACCCTCACCCGTACTCTAAACCGTACCCTAAGCCGTACCCTAACCCTAACCCTAACCCAAACCCATACCCTACAACTTACCCTCACACTTACCCTAAACCATACCCTAAGCTGTACCCTAAATCTAACCCTAACCCTAAACTATACCTTACGCCCTACCCTCACTCGTACCCTAACCCGAACCCTAAGCCATACCCTAACCCTAACCCTAACCCTAGCCCTACCCCTAACCCATACCCTACGCCGTACCCTCACACGTACCCTAACGCGTACCCTAAGCCGTACACTAACCCTAACCCTAACCCTAGCCCTAACCCTAACCCATACCCTACGCCGTACCCTAACCCGTATCCTAAGCCGTACCTCAACCCTAACCTTAACCCTAACCCCTACCCTATGCTGTACTCTCACCCGTACCCCAACCCGTACCCTAAGCAGTACCCTAACCCTAACCCTAACCGTAACCCTAACCCATACCCTACGCCGTACCCTAACCCATACCCTAACCCGTATCCTAAGCCGTACACTAACCCTAACCAATACCCTACACAGTACCCTCACCCGTACCCTCACCCGTACCCTAACCCATACCCTACGCCGTACCCTAACCTGTATCCTAAGCCGTACCCTAACCCTAACCAATACCCTACGCAGTACCCTCACCCATACCCTCACCCGTACCCTAAGCCGTACCCTAACCCTAACCCTAACCCTAACCCTAACCCTAACCCATACGCTATGCCGTACCCTCACTCGTACCCTAACCCGTATCCTAAGCCGTACCCTAACCCTAACCTTAACCCTAACCCCTACCCTATGCCGTACTCTCACCCGTACCCTAACCCGTACCCTAAGCTGTACCCTAACCTTAACCCTAATCGTAACCCTAACCCATACCCTACGCCGTACCCTAACCCATACCCTAAACCGTATCCTTAGCCGTACCCTAACCCTAACCCTAACCCTAACCCTAACCCTAACCCATACCCTAACCCTAACGCGTACCCTAACCCTAACCCAAACCCTAAACCTAACACGTATGCTAATCCTAACCCGTACCCTAAACCAATCCCTAACCCTAAAACTAACCCTAACCCTAACCCTAACCCTAACCCATACCCTACAACGTATCCCCACACTTACTCTAACCCGTACCCTAAGCCGTAACCTAACCCTAACCCTAACCCGAAACTATACCTTACGCCCTACCCTCACTCGTACCCTAACCCATACCCTAAGCTGTACCCTAACCTTAACCCTAACCCTAGCCCTAACCCTATCCCATACCCTACGCGGTACTCTCAAACGTACCCTAACGCGTACCCTAAGCCGTACCCTAACCCTAACCCTAACCCTAACCTATACCCTACGCCATACCCTCACCTGTACCCTAACCCGTACCCTAAGCCGTACCCTAACCCTAACCCTAACCCTAACCCTAAACCTAACCCCTACCCTACGCCGTACCCTAACCCGTACCCTAACCCTTATCCTAAGCCGTACCCTAACCCTAACCAATACCCTACGCAGTACACTCACCCATACCCTCACCCGTACCCTAAGCCGTACCCTAACCCTAACCCTAAACCTAACCCTAACCCTAACCCTAACCCTAACCCTAACACATACGCTATGCCGTACCCTCACCCGTACCCTAAACCGTATCCTAAGCCGTACCCTAACCCTAACCCTAACCCTAACCCTATCCCTAACCCCTACCCTACGCCGTACCCTCAACCGTACCCTATCCCATACCCTAAGCCGTACCCTAACCCTAACACTAACCCTAACCCTAACCCTAACCCTAAACTACCCTTGACTGCTTTTGCCTCCATTAGATTTCCTAAGCACTAGTGTTTTAAGGAACAGGTTAACAAGAAAATCCTAATGTGATTTTTTTATAATGTGTTTATTCTTTACCTTATCCTAGTGACGAAAATCTTCTCCATGGCTGGACCCCAAATAATATTCCTTTACGTGCTAAGTGGTATCTAGAGAGTGGGATAGGTTTAATAAATACCCTAATCCTAAAGTGTACCCTAACCCTAACCCTAACCCTAACCCTAACCCTCACACTTACCCTAAACCGTACCCTAAGCCGTACCGTAAACCTAACCCTAACCGTAACACATACACTACGCCGTACCCTAACCCGTACTCTAACCCTTATCCTAAGCCGTACCCTAACCCTAACCAATACCCTACGCAGTACCCTCACCCATACCCTCACCCGTACCCTAAGCCATACCCTAAACCTAACCCTAACCCTAACCCTAACCCATACGCTATGCCGTACCCTCACCCGTACCCTAACCCGTATCCTAAGCCGTACCCTAACCCTAACCTTAACCCGAACCCCTACCCTATGCCGTACCCTCACCCATACCCTAACCTGTACCCTAAGCTGTACCCTAACCCTAACCCTAACCGTAACCCTAATCCATAGCCTACGCTGTACCCTAAACCATACCCTAACCCGTATCCTACGCCGTACCCTAACCCTAACCAATACCCTACGTAGTACCCTCACACGTATCCTAAACTGTACCCTAAGCCGTACCCTAACCCTAACCCTAACCCGAACCCATACCCTACAACTTACCCTCACACTTACCCTAAACCAAACCCTAAGCTGTACCCTAAATCTAACCCTAACCCTAAACTATACCTTACGCCCTACCCTCAATCGTACCCTAACCCGTACCCTAAGCCATACCCTAACCCTAACCCTAACCCTAGCCCTACCCCTAACACATACCCTACGCCGTACCCTCACACGTACCCTAACGCGTACCCTAAGCCGTACCCTAACCCTAACACTAACCCTAGCCCTAACCCTAACACATACCCTACGCCGTACCCTAACCTGTATCCTAAGCCGTACCCTAACCCTAACCAATACCCTACGCAGTACCCTCACCCGTACCCTAACCCGTACCCTAAGCCGTGCCCTAACCCTAACCCTAACCCTAGCCCTACCCCTATCCCATAACCTACGCCGTACCCTCACCCGTACCCTAACCCTTATCCTAAGCCGTACCCTAACCCTAACCAATACCCTACGCAGTACCCTCACCCGTACCCTAACCCGTACCGTAAGCCGTGCCCTAACCCTAACCCTAACCCTAACCCAAACCCTAACCCATACGCTATGCCGTACCCTCACCCGTACCCTAACCCGTATCCTAAGCCGTACCTCAACCCTAACCTTAACCCTAACCCCTACCCTATGCTGTACTCTCACCCGTACCCCAACCCGTACCCTAAGCAGTACCCTAACCCTAACCCTAACCCCAACCCTAAACTACCCTTGACTGCTTTTGCCTCCATTAGATTTCCTAAGCACTAGTGTATTAAGGAACAGGATAAAAAGAAAATCTTAATGTGATTTTTTTATAATGTGTTTATTCTTTATCTTATCCTAGTGACTAAAATCTTCTCCATGGCTGGACCCCAAATAATATTCCTTTACGTGCTAAGTGGTATCTAGAGAGTGGGATAGGTTTAATAAATACCCTAATGCTAACGTGTACCCTAACCCTAACCCATACCCTAACCCTAACGCGTACCCTAACCCTAACCCAAACCCTAACCCTAACACGTACGCTAATCCTAACCCGTACCCTAAACCAATCCCTAACCCTAAAACTAACCCTAACACTAACCCATACCCTACGCAGTACCCTCACCCGTACCCTCACCCGTACCCTAAGCCGTACCCTAACCCTAACCCTAACCCTAACCCTAACCCTAACCCCTACCCTACGCCGTACCCTCACCCGTACCCTATCCCATACCCTAAGCCATACCCTAACCCTAACACTAACCCTAACCCTAACCCTAACCATAAACTACCCTTGACTGCTTTTGCCTCCATTAGATTTCCTAAGCACTAGTGTTTTAAGGAACAGGTTAAAAAGAAAATCCTAATGTGATTTTTTTATAATGTGTTTATTCTTTATCTTATCCTAGTGACTAAAATCTTCTCCATGGCTGGACCCCAAATAATATTCCTTTACGTGCTAAGTGGTATCTAGAGAGTGGGATAGTTTTAATAAATACCCTAATCCTAACGTGTACCCTAACCCTAACCCGAACCCTAACCCTAACCCTCACACTTACCCTAAACCGTACCCTAAGCCGTACCCTAAACCTAACCCTAACCGTAACACCTACACTACGCCGTACCCTAACCCGTACCCTAACCCTTATCCTAAGCCGTACCCTAACCCTAACCAATACCCTACGCAGTACCCTCACCCATACCCTCACCCGTACCCTAAGCCATACCCTAAACCTAACCCTAACCCTAACCCTAACCCATACGCTATGCCGTACCCTCACCCGTACCCTAACCCGTATCCTAAGCCGTACCCTAACCCTAACCTTAACCCGAACCCCTACCCTATGCCGTACCCTCACCCATACCCTAACCCGTACCCTAAGCTGTACCCTAACCCTAACCGTAACCCTAATCCATAGCCTACGCTGTACCCTAACCCATACCCTAACCCGTATCCTACGCCGTACCCTAACCCTAACCAATACCCTACGTAGTACCCTCACCCGTAACCTAAACCGTACCCTAAGCCGTACCCTAACCCTAACCCTAACCCGAACCCATACCCTACAACTTACCCTCACACTTACCCTAAACCATACCCTAATCTGTACCCTAAATCTAACCCTAACCCTAAACTATACCTTACGCCCTACCCTCACTCGTACCCTAACCCGTACCCTAAGCCATACCCTAACCCTAACCCTAACCCTAGCCCTACCCCTAACCCATACTCTACGCCGTACCCTCACACGTACCCTAACGCGTACCCTAAGCCGTACCCTAACCCTAACCCTAACCCTAACCCATACCCTAAGCTGTACCCTAACCTTAACCCTAACCCTAGCCCTAACCCTATCCCATACCCTACGCGGTACTCTCAAACGTACCCTAACGCGTACCCTAAGCCGTACACTAACCCTAACCCTAACCCTAGCCCTAACCCTAACCCATACCCTACGCCGTACCCTAACCTGTATCCTAAGCCGTACCCTAACCCTAACCAATACCCTACGCAGTACCCTCACCCGTACCCTAACCCGTACCCTAAGCCGTGCCCTAACCCTAACCCTAACCCTAACCCTAACCCTAACCCATACGCTATGCCGTACCCTCACCCGTACCCTAACCCGTATCCTAAGCCGTACCTCAACCCTAACCTTAACCCTAACCCCTACCCTATGCTGTACTCTCAACCGTACCCCAACCCGTACCCTAAGCAGTACCCTAACCCTAACCCTAACCGTAACCCTAACCCATACCCTACGCCGTACCCTAACCCATACCCTAACCCGTATCCTAAGCCGTACCCTAACCCTAACCAATACCCTACACAGTACCCTCACCCGTACCCTCACCCGTACCCTAACCCATACCCTACGCCGTACCCTAACCTGTATCCTAAGCCGTACCCTAACCCTAACCAATACCCTACGCAGTTCCCTCACCCATACCCTCACCCGTACCCTAAGCCGTACCCTAACCCTAACCCTAACCCTAACCCTAACCCTAAACCATACGCTATGCCGTAACCTCACCCGTACCCTAACCCGTATCCTAAGCCGTACCCTAACCCTAAACTTAACCCTAACCCCTACCCTATGCCGTACTCTCACCCGTACCCTAACCCGTACCCTAAGCTGTACCCTAACCTTAACCCTAACCGTAACCCTAACCCATACCCTACGCCGTACCCTAACCCATACCCTAAACCGTATCCTTAGCCGTACCCTAACCCGAACACATACCCTACAACGTACCCTCACACTTACCCTAAACCGTACCCTAAGCCGTACACTAAATCTAACCCTAACCCTAAACTATACTTTACGTCCTACCCTCACTCGTACCCTAACCCGTACCCTAAGGCATACCCTAACCCTAAACCTAACCCTAGCCCTACAACTAACCCATACCCTACGCCGTACCCTCACACGTATCCTAACGCGTACCCTAAGCCGTACCCTAACCCTAACCCTAACCCTAACCCTAACCCATACGCTATGCCGTACCCACACCCATACCCTAACCCGTATCCTAAGCCGTACCCTAACCCTAACCCTAACCCTAACCTATACCCTACGCCGTACCCTCACCCGTACCCTAACCCGTACCCTAAGCCGTACCCTAACCCTAACCCTAACCCTAACCCTAACCCATACCTTACGCGGTACCCTAACCCGTACCCTAATCCGTATCATAAGCCGTACCCTAACCCTAACCAATACCCTACGCAGTACCCTCACCCGTACTCTCATTCGTACCCTAAGCCGTACCCTAACCCTAACCCTAACCCTAACCCCTAACGTACGCCGTACCCTCACCCGTACCCTATCCCATACCCTAAGCCGTACCCTAACCCTAACCCTAACCCCAACCCTAAACTACCCTTGACTGCTTTTGCCTCCATTAGATTTCCTAAGCACTAGTGTTTTAAGGAACAGGATAAAAAGAAAATCGTAATGTGATTTTTTTATAATGTGTTTATTCTTTATCTTATCCTAGTGACTAAAATCTTCTCCATGGCTGGACCCCAAATAATATTCCTTTACATGCTAAGTGGTATCTAGAGAGTGGGATAGGTTTAATAAATACCCTAATCCTAACGTGTACCCTAACCCTAACCCATACCCTAACTCTAACGCGTACCCTAACCCTAACCCAAACCCTAACCCTAACACGTATGCTAATCCTAACCCGTACCCTAAACCAATCCCTAACCCTAAAACTAACCCTAACCCTAACCCTAACCGTAACCCTAAACTATACCTTACGCCCTACCCTCACTCATACCCTAACCCGTACCCTAAACCGTACCCTAACCCTAACCCTAACCCTATCCCATAACCTACGTGGTACTCTCACACGTACCCTAACGCGTACCCTAAGCTGTACCCTAACCCTAACCCATACCCTACGCCGTAACCGCACACGTATCCCAACCCTTACCCTAAGCCGTACCCTAACCCTAAACCTAACCCTAACCCATACGCTATGCCGTACCATCACCCGTACCCTAACCCGTACCCTAAGCCGTACCCTAACCCTAACCCTAACCCTAACCCTAAACCATACCCTACAACGTACCCTCACACTTACCCTAAACCGTACCCTAAGCCGTACCCTAAACCTAACCCTAACACTAACACATACACTACTCCGTACCCTAACCCGTACCCTAACCCTTATCCTAAGCCGTAACCTAACCCTAACCAATACCCTACGCAGTACCCTCACCCATACCCTCACCCGTACCCTGAGCCGTACCCTAACCCTAACCCTAACCCTAACCCTAACCCATACGCTATGCCGTACCCTCACCCGTACCCTAACCCATATCCTAAGCCGTACCCTAACCCTAACCTTAACCCTAACCCCTACCCTATGCCGTACCCTCACCCGTACCCTAACCCGTACCCTAAGCTGTACCCTAACCCTAACCCTAACCGTAACCCTAACCCATACCCTACGCCGTAACCTAACCCATACCCTAAACTGTATCCTAAGCCGTACCCTAACCCTAACCAATACCCTACGCAGTACCCTCACCCGTACCCTAAACCGTACCCTAAGCCGTACCCTAACCCTAACCCTAACCCTAACCCTAACCCTAACCCATACCCTACGCCGTACCCTAACCTGTATCCTAAGCCATACCCTAACCCTAACCAATACCCTACGCAATACCCTCACACTTACCCTAAACCGTACACTAAGTCGTACCCTAAATCTAACCCTAACCCTAAACTATACCTTACGCCCTACCCTCACTCGTACCCTAACCCGTGCCCTAAGCCGTACCCTAAGCCTAACCCTAACCCTAGCCCTACCCCTAACCCATACCCTACGCCGTACCCTCACACGTACCCTAACGCGTACCCTAAGGCGTACCCTAACCCTAACCCTAACCCTAACCCATACGCTATGCCGTACCCTCACCCGTACCCTAACCCGTATCCTAAGCCGTACCCTAACCCTAACGAATACCCTACGCAGTACCCTCACCCGTACCCTCACCCGTACCCTAAGCCGTACCCTAACCCTAACCCTAACCCTAACCCTAACCGTAACCCCTACCCTACGCCGTACCCTCACCCGTACCCTATCCCATACCCTAAGCCATACCCTAACCCTAACACTAACCCTAACCCTAACCCTAACCCCAAACTACCCTTGACTGCTTTTGCCTCCATTAGATTTCCTAAGCACTAGTGTTTTAAGGAACAGGTTAAAAAGAAAATCCTAATGTGATTTTTTTATAATGTGTTTATTCTTTATCTTATCCTAATGACTAAAATCTTCTCCATGGCTGGACCCCAAATAATATTCCTTTACGTGCTAAGTGGTATCTAGAGAGTGGGATAGTTTTAATAAATACCCTAATCCTAACGTGTACCCTAACCCTAACCCTAACCCGTATCCTAAGCCGTACCCTAACCCTAACCAATACCCTACACAGTACACTCACCCGTACCCTCACCCGTACCCTAACCCATACCCTACGCCGTACCCTATCCTGTATCCTAAGCCGTACCCTAACCCTAACCAATACCCTACGCAGTACCCTCACCTGTACCCTAAACCGTACCCTAAGCCGTACACTAAACCTAACCCTAACCCGAAGCCATACCCTACAACGTACCCTCACACTTACACTAAACCGTACCCTAAGCCGTGCCCTAAATCTAACACTAACCCTAAACTGTACCTTACGCCCTACCCTCAATCGTACCCTAATTCATACCCTAAGCCATACCCTAACCCTAACCCTAACCCTAGCCCTACCCCTAACCCATACCCTACGCCGTACCCTCACACGTACCCTAACGCGTACCCTAAGCCGTACCCTAACCCTAACCCTAACCCTAGCACTAACCCTAACCCATACCTTACGCCATACCCTAACCTGTATCCTAAGCCGTACCCTAACCCTAAACAATACACTACGCAGTACCCTCACCCGTACCCTCAATCGTACCCTACTCCGTACCCTAACCCTAACCCTAACCCTAACCCTAACCCTAAACCGTACCCTAAGCCGTACCCTAAACCTAACCCAACCCTAACACATACACTACGCCGTACCCTAACCCGTACCCTAACCCTTCTCCTAAGCCGTAACCTAACCCTAACCAATACCCTACGCAGTACCCTCACCCATACCCTCACCCGTACCCTAAGCCGTACCCTAACCCTAACCCTAACCCTAACCCTAACCCTAACCCATACGCTATGCCGTACCCTCACCCGTACCCTAACCCGTATCCTAAGCCGTACACTAACCCTAACTTTAACCCTAACCCCTACGCTATGCCGTACTCTCACCCGTACCCTAACCCGTACCCTAAGCTGTACCCTAACCCTAACCCTAACCGTAACCCTAACCCATACCCTACGCCGTGCCCTAACCCATACCCTAAACCGTATCCTTAGCCGTACCCTAACCCTAATCCTAACCCGAACACATAACCTAGAACGAACCCTCACACTTACCCTAAACCGTACCCTAAGCCGTACACTAAATCTAACCCTAACCCTAAACTATACCTTACGCCCTACCCTCACTCGTACCCTAACCCGTACCCTAAGACATACCCTAACCCTAACCCTAACCCTAGCCCTACACCTAACCCATACCCTACGCCGTACCCTCACACGTATCCTAACGCGTACCCTAAGCCGTACCCTAACCCTAACACTAACCCTAACCCTAACCCATACGCTATGCCGTACCCTCACCCGTACCCTAACCCGTATCCTAAGCCATACCCTAACCCTAACCCTAACCCTAACCTATACCCAACGCCGTACCCTCACCCGTACCCTAACCCATACCCTAAGCCGTACCCTAACCCTAACCCTAACCCTAACCCATAACCTACGCGGTACCCTAACCCGTACCCTAATCCGTATCATAAGCCGTACCCTAACCCTAACCAATACCCTACGCAGTACCCTCACCCGTACTCTCAATCGTACCCTAAGCCGTACCCTAACCCTAACCCTAACCCTAACCCCTAACGTACGCCGTACCCTCACCCGTACCCTATCCCATACCCTAAGCCGTACCCTAACCCTAACACTAACCCTAACCCTAACCCCAACCCTAAACTACCCTTGACTGCTTTTGCCTCCATTAGATTTCCTAAGCACTAGTGTTTTAAGGAACAGGATAAAAAGAAAATCGTAATGTGATTTTTTTATAATGTGTTTATTCTTTATCTTATCCTAGTGACTAAAATCTTCTCCATGGCTGGACCCCAAATAATATTCCTTTACATGCTAAGTTGTATCTAGAGAGTGGGATAGGTTTAATAAATACCCTAATCCTAACGTGTACCCTAACCCTAACCCATACCCTAACCCTAACGCGTACCCTAACCCTAACCCAAATCCTAACCCTAACACGTACGCTAATCCTAACCCGTACCCTAAACCAATCCCTAACCCTAAAACTAACCCTAACCCTAACCCTAACCCTAACCCATACCCTATGCCGTACCCTCACCCATACCCTAACCCATACCCTAAGCCTTACCCTAACCCTAACCCTAACCCTAACCCATACGCTACGCCGTACCCTCACCCGTACCCTAACCCGTATCCTAAGCCGTACCCTAACCCTAACCAATACCCTACGCAGTACCCTCACCCGTACCCTCACCCGTACCCTAAGCCGTACCCTAACCCTAACCCTAACCCTAACCCTAACCCTAACCCTAACCCTAACCCTAACCCCTACCCTACGCTGTACCCTCACCCGTACCCTATCCCATACCCTAAGCCATACCCTAACCCTAACACTAACCCTAACCCTAACCCTAACCCTAAACTACCCTTGACTGCTTTTGCCTCCATTAGATTTCCTAAGCACTAGTGTTTTAAGGAACAGGTTAAAAAGAAAATCATAATCTGATTTTTTTATAATGTGTTTATTCTTTATCTTATCCTAGTGACTAAAATCTTCTCCATGGCTGGACCCCAAATAATATTCCTTTACGTGCTAAGTGGTATCTAGAGAGTGGGATAGGTTTAATAAATACCCTAATCCTAACGTGTACCCTAACCCTAACCCTAACCCTAACCCTCACACTTACCCTAAACCGTACCCTAAGCCGTACCCTAAACCTAACCCTAACCGTAACACATACACTACGCCGTACCCTAACCCGTACCCTAACCCTTATCCTAAGCCGTACCCTAACCCTAACCAATACCCTACGCAGTACCCTCACCCATACCCTCACCCGTACCCTAAGCCATACCCTAAACCTAACCCTAACCATAACCCTAACCCATACGCTATGCCGTACCCTCACCCGTACCCTAACCCGTACCCTAAGCTGTACCCTAACCCTGACCCTAACCGTAACCCTAATCCATAGCCTACGCCGTACCCTAACCCATACCCTAACCCGTATCCTACGCCGTACCCTAACCCTAACCAATACCCTACGTAGTACCCTCACCCGTACCCTAAACCGTACCCTAAGCCATACACTAACCCTAACCCTAACCCTAACCCTAACCCTAACCCATACGCTATGCCGTACACTCACCCGTACCCTAACCCGTATCCTAAGCCGTACCTCAACCCTAACTTTAACCCTAACCCCTAGCCTATGCTGTACTCTCACCCGTACCCCAACCCGTACCCTAAGCAGTACCCTAACCCTAACCCTTACCGTAACCCTAACCCATACCCTACGCCGTACCCTAACCCATACCCTAACCCGTATCCTAAGCCGTACCCTAACCCTAACCAATACCCTACACAGTACACTCACCCGTACCCTCACCCGTACCCTAACCCATACCCTACGCCGTACCCTATCCTGTATCCTAAGCCGTACCCTAACCCTAACCAATACCCTACGCAGTACCCTCACCTGTACCCTAAACCGTACCCTAAGCCGTACACTAAACCTAACCCTAACCCGAAGCCATACCCTACAACGTACCCTCACACTTACACTAAACCGTACCCTAAGCCGTGCCCTAAATCTAACACTAACCCTAAACTGTACCTTACGCCCTACCCTCAATCGTACCCTAATCCATACCCTAAGCCATACCCTAACCCTAACCCTAACCCTAGCCCTACCCCTAACCCATACCCTACGCCGTAACCTCACACGTACCCTAACGCGTACCCTAAGCCGTACCCTAACCCTAACCCTAACCCTAGCACTAACCCTAACCCATACCCTACGCCATACCCTAACCTGTATCCTAAGCCGTACCCTAACCCTAACCAATACCCTACGCAGTACCCTCACCCGTACCCTCAATCGTACCCTACTCCGTACCCTAACCCTAACCCTAACCCTAACCCTAACCCTAACCCTAACCCTAAACCGTACCCTAAGCCGTACCCTAAACCTAACCCAACCCTAACACATACACTACGCCGTACCCTAACCCGTACCCTAACCCTTATCCTAAGCCGTAACCTAACCCTAACCAATACCCTACGCAGTACCCTCACCCATACCCTCACCCGTACCCTAAGCCGTACCCTAACCCTAACCCTAACCCTAACCCTAACCCTAACCCATACGCTATGCCGTACCCTCACCCGTACCCTAACCCGTATCCTAAGCCGTACCCTAACCCTAACTTTAACCCTAACCCCTACGCTATGCCGTACTCTCACCCGTACCCTAACCCGTACCCTAAGCTGTACCCTAACCCTAACCCTAACCGTAACCCTAACCCATACCCTACGCCGTGCCCTAACCCATACCCTAAACCGTATCCTTAGCCGTACCCTAACCCTAACCCTAACCCGAACACATAACCTAGAACGTACCCTCACACTTACCTTAAACCGTACCCTAAGCCGTACACTAAATCTAACCCTAACCCTAAACTATACCTTACGCCCTACCCTCACTCGTACCCTAACCCGTACCCTAAGACATACCCTAACCCTAACCCTAACCCTAGCCCTACACCTAACTCATACCCTACGCCGTACCCTCACACGTATCCTAACGCGTACCCTAAGCCGTACCCTAACCCTAACACTAACCCTAACCCTAACCCATACGCTATGCCGTACCCTCACCCGTACCCTAACCCGTATCCTAAGCCATACCCTAACCCTAACCCTAACCCTAACCTATACCCTACGCCGTACCCTCACCCGTACGCTAACCCATACCCTAAGCCGTACCCTAACCCTAACCCTAACCCTAACCCTAACCCATAACCTACGCGGTACCCTAACCCGTACCCTAATCCGTATCATAAGCCGTACCCTAACCCTAACCAATACCCTACGCAGTACCCTCACCCGTACCCTAAACCGTACCCTAAGCCGTACCCTAACCCTAACCCTAACCCGAACCCATACCCTACAACTTACCCTCACACTTACCCTAAACCGTACCCTAAGCTGTACCCTAAATCTAACCCTAACCCTAAACTATACCTTATGCCCTACCCTCACTCGTACCCTAACCCGTATCCTAAGCCATACCCTAACCCTAACCCTACCCCTACCCCTTACCCATACCCTACGCCGTACCCTCACACGTACCCTAACACGTACCCTAAGCCGTACCCTAACCCTAACCCTAACCCTAGCCCTAACCCTAACCCATACCCTACGCTGTACCCTAACCCATACCCTAACCCGTATCCTAAGCCGTACCCTAAACCTAACCAATACCCTACGCAGTACCCTCACCTGTACCCTAAACCGTACCCTAAGCCGTACACTAAACCTAACCCTAACCCGAAACCATAACCTACAACGTACCCTCACACTTACACTAAACCGTACTCTAAGCCGTACCCTAAATCTAACCCTAACCCTAAACTATACCTTACGCCCTACCCTCACTCGTACCCTAATCCATACCCTAAGCCATACCCTAACCCTAACCCTAACCCTAGACCTACCCCTAACCCATAACCTACGCCGTACCCTCACACGAACCCTAACGCGTACCCTAAGCCGTACCCTAACCCTAACCCTAACCCTAGCACTAACCCTAACCCATACCCTAAGCCGTACCCTAACCTGTATCCTAAGCCGTATCCTAACCCTAACCAATACCCTATGCAGTACCCTCACCCGTACCCTCAATCGTACCCTAAGCCGTACCCTAACCCTAACCCTAACCCTAACCCTAACCCTAACCCCTACCGTACGCCGTACCCTCACCCGTACCCTATCCCATACCCTAAGCCGTACCCTAACCCTAACACTAACCCTAACCCTAACCCCAACCCTAAACTATCCTTGACTGCTTTTGCCTCCATTAGATTTCCTAAGCACTAGTGTTTTAAGGAACAGGATAAAAAGAAAATCCTTTTGTGATTTTTTTATAATGTGTTTATTCTTTATCTTATCCTAGTGACAAAAATCTTCTCCATGGCTGGACCCCAAATAATATTCCTTTACGTGCTAAGTGGTATCTAGAGAGTGGGATAGGTTTAATAAATACCCTAACCCTAACGCGTACCCTAACCCTAACCCAAACCCTAACCCTAACACGTACGCTAATCCTAACCCGTACCCTAAACCAATCCCTAACCCTAACCCTAACGCTAAACCATACCCTACGCCGTACCCTCACCCGTACCCTAAACCGTACCCTAACCGTACCCTAACCCTAACCCTAACCCTAACCCATACCCAACAACGTATCCTCACACTTACCCTAAACCGTACCCTAAGCTGTACCTTAACCCTAACCCTAACCGTAAACTATACCTTACACCCTACCCTCACTCGTACCCTAAACCGTACCCTAACCCGTACCCTAACCCTAACCCTAACCCTAGCCCTAACCCTATCCCATAACCTACGCGGTACTCTCACACGTACCCTAACGCGTACCCTAAGCCGTACCCTAACCCTAACCCTAACCCTAACCCATACGCTATGCCTTACCCTCAACCGTACCCTAACCCGTACCCTAAGCCGTACCCTAACCCTAACCCTAACCCTAACCCTAACCCTAACCCATACCCTACGCCGTACCCTCACCCGTACCCTAACCCGTATCCTAAGCTGTACCTTAAACCTAACCCTAACCCTAACCCATACCCTACGCCGTACCCTCACACGTACCCTAACGCGTACCCTAAGCCGTACCCTAACCCTAACCCTAACCCTAACCCTAACCCATACGCTATGCCGTACCCTCACCCGTACCCTAACCCGTATCCTAAGCCGTACCCTAACCCTAACCCTAACCCTAACCTATACCCTACGCCGTACCCTCACCCGTACCCTAACCCGTACCCTAAGCCGTACCCTAACCCTAACCCCTACCGTACGCCGTACCCTCACCCGTACCCTATCCCATACCCTAAGCCGTACCCTAACCCTAACACTAACCCTAACCCTAACCCCAACCCTAAACTACCCTTGACTGCTTTTGCCTCCATTAGATTTCCTAAGCACTAGTGTTTTAAGGAACAGGATAAAAAGAAAATCGTAATGTGATTTTTTTATAATGTGTTTATTCTTTATCTTATCCTAGTGACTAAAATCTTCTCCATGGCTGGACCCCAAATAATATTCCTTTACGTGCTAAGTGGTATCTAGAGAGTGGGATAGGTTTAATAAATACCCTAATCCTAACGTGTACCCTAACCCTAACCCATACCCTAACCCTAACGCGTACCCTAACCCTAACCCAAACCCTAACCCTAACACGTATGCTAATCCTAACCCGTACCCTAAACCAATCCCTAACCCTAAAACTAACCCTAACCCTAAGCCTAACCCTAACCCTAAACTATACCTTACGCCTTACCCTCACTCATACCCTAACCCGTACACTAACCCTAACCCTAACCCTATCCCATAACCTACGTGGTAATCTCACACGTACCCTAACGCGTACCCTAAGCTGTACCCTAACCCTAACCCATACCCTACGCCGTAACCGCACACGTATCCCAACCCTTACCCTAAGCCGTATCCTAAACCTAACCCTAACCCCAACCCATACGCTATGCCGTACCATCACCCGTACCCTAACCCGTACCCTAAGCCGTACCCTAACCCTAACCCTAACACTAAACTATACCTTTCGCCCTACCCTCACTCGTACCCTAACCCGTACCCTAAGCCGTACCCTAACCCTAACCCTAGCCCTAACCTTAACCCATACCCTACGCCGTACCCTCACACGTACCCTAACGCGTACCCTAAGCCGTACCCTAACCCTAACCCTAAACCTAACCCATACCCTACGCCGTAACCGCACACGTATCCTAACCCTAACCCTCAGCCGTACCCTAACCTTAACCCTAACCCTAACCTATACCCTACGCCGTACCCTCACCCATACCCTCACCCGTACCCTAAGCCGTACCCTAACCCTAACCCTAACCGTAACCCTAACCCATACCCTACGCCGTACCCTAACCCGTACCCTAATCTGTATCCTAAGCCGTACCCTATCCCTAACCAATACCTTACGCAGTACCCTCACCCTTACCCTCCCCCGTACCCTAAACCGTACCCTAACCCTAACCCTAACGCGAACCCATACCCTACAACGTACACTCACACTTACCCTACACCGTACCCTAAGCCGTACCCTATCCCTAACCCTAACCCTAAACTATACCTTACGCCCTACCCTCATTCGTACCCTAACCCGTACCCTAACCCTTATCCTAAGCCGTACCATAACCCTAACCCTCAACCTAAACTATACCCTATGCCGTACCCTCACCCGTACCCTAACCCGTACCCTAAGCCATACCCTAACCCTAACCCTAACCCTAACCCATACCCTACGCCGTACCCTCACCCGTACCCTAACCCGTATCCTAAGCCGTACCCTAACCCTAACCAATACCCTACGCAGTACCCTCACCCGTACCCTCAACCGTACCCTAAGCCGTACGCTAACACTAACCCTAACCCTAACCCTAACCCTAAACTATAACTTACGCCCTACCCTCACTCGTACCCTAACCCGTACCGTAAGCCGTACCCTAACCCTATCCCTAACCCTAGCCCTACTCCTATCCCATAACCTACGCCGTACCCTCACCCGTACCCTAAGCCTTATCCTAAGCCGTACCCTAACCCTAACCAATACCCTACGCAGTACGCTCACCCATACCCTCACCCGTACCCTAACCCTAACCCTATCCCTAACCCTAACCCTAACCTTAACCCATACGCTATGCCGTACCCTCACCCGTACCCTAAACCGTATCCTAAGCCGTACCCTAACCCTAACCCTAACCCTAACCCCTACCGTACGCCGTACCCTCACCCGTACCCTATCCCATACCCTAAGCCGTACCCTAACACTAACACTAACCCTAACCCTAACCCCAACCCTAAACTACCCTTGACTGCTTTTGCCTCCATTAGATTTCCTAAGCACTAGTGTTTTAAGGAACAGGATAAAAAGAAAATCGTAATGTGATTTTTTTATAATGTGTTTATTCTTTATCTTATCCTAGTGACTAAAATCTTCTCCATGGCTGGACCCCAAATAATATTCCTTTACATGCTAAGTGGTATCTAGAGAGTGGGATAGGTTTAATAAATACCCTAATCCTAACGTGTACCCTAACCCTAACCCATACCCTAACCCTAACGCGTACCCTAACCCTAACCCAAACCCTAACCCTAACACGTATGCTAATCCTAACCTGTACCCTAAACCAATCCCTAACCCTAAAACTAACCCTAACCCTAACCCTAAACCTAACCCATACCCTACGCCGTACCCTAACCCGTACCCTAACCCGTATCCTAAGCCGTACCCTAACCCATACCAAAACCCTACGCAGTACCCTCACCCGTACCCTAAGCCGTACCCTAACCCTAACCCTAACCCTAACCCTAACCCTAACCCTAACCTTAACCCTAACCCCAACCCTAAACTACCCTTGACTGCTTTTGCCTCCATTAGATTTCCTAAGCACTAGTGTTTTAAGGAACAGGATAAAAAGAAAATCCTAATGTGATTTTTTTATAATGTGTTTATTCTTTATCTTATCCTAGTGACTAAAATCTTCTCCATGGCTGGACCCCAAATAATATTCGTTTACGTGCTAAGTGGTATCTAGAGAGTGGGATAGTTTTAATAAATACCCTAATCCTAACGTGTACCGTAACCCTAACCCATACCCTAACCCAAACCCTGACCCTAAAACGTACGCTAATCCTAACCGGTACCCTAAACCAATCCCTAACCTTAAAACTAACCCTATCCCTAACCCTAACCCATAACCTACGCCGTACCCTCACCCGTACCCTAATCCGTACCCTAACCCTAAGCCTAACCCTAACCCATACCCTACAACGTACCCTCACACTTACCTTACACCGTACCCTAAGCCGTACCCTAACCCTAACCCTAACCCTAAACTATACCTTACGCCCTACCCTCATTCGTACCCTAACCCGTACCCTAACCCTTATCCTAAGCCGTACCATAACCCTAACCCTAAACCTAACCTATACCCTATGCCGTACCCTCACCCGTACCCTAACCAGTACCCTATGCCATACCCTAACCCTAACCCTAACCCTAACCCTAACCCATACCCTACGCCGTACCCTAACCCGTACCCTAACCCGTATCCTAAGCCGTACCCTAACCCTAACCAATACCCTACGCAGTACCCTCACCCGTACCCTAAACCGTACCCTAAGCCGTACGCTAACACTAACCCTAACCCTAACCCTAACCCTTACCCTAAACTACCCTTTACTGCTTTTGCCTCCTGTAGATTTCCTAAGCACTAGTGTTTTAAGGAACAGGTTAAAAAGAAAATCATAATCTGATTTTTTTATAATGTGTTTATTCTTTATCTTATCCTAGTGACTAAAATCTTCTCCATGGCTGGACCCCAAATAATATTCCTTTACGTGCTAAGTGGTATCTAGAGAGTGGGATAGGTTTAATAAATACCCTAATCCTAACGTGTACCCTAACCCTAACCCATACCCTAACCCTAACGCGTACCCTAACCCTAACCGAAACCCTAACCCTTACGCGTACCCTAACCCTAACCCAAACCCTAAGCCTAACACGTACGCTAATCCTAACCCGTACCCTAAACCAATCCCTAACCCTAAAACTAACCCTAACCCTAACCCTAACCCTAACCCTAACCCTAAACTACCCTTGACTGCTTTTGCCTCCATTAGATTTCCTTAGCACTAGGGTTTTAAGGAACAGGATAAAAAGAAAATCCGAATGTAATTTTTTTATAATGTGTTTATTCTTTATCTTATCCTAGTGACTAAAATCTTCTCCATGGCTGGACCCCAAATAATATTCCTTTACGTGCTAAGTGGTATCTAGAGAGTGGGATAGGTTTAATAAATACCCTAATCCTAACGTGTACCCTAACCCTAACCCATACCCTAACCCTAACCCGTACCCTAACCCTAACCCAAACCCTAAGCCGTACCCTAACCCTAACCCAAACCCTAACCCCTACCCTACGCCGTACTCTCACCCGTACCCTATCCCATACCCTACGCCGTACCCTAACCTGTATCCTAAGCCATACGCTAACCCTAACCAATACCCTACGCAGTACCCTCACCCGTACCCTAACCCGTACCCTAACCCGTACCCTAAGCCGTACCTAACCCTAACCCTAACGCGAACCCATACCCTACAACGTACCCTCACACTTACCCTAAACCGTACCCTAAGCCGTATCCTAACCCTAACCCTAACCCTAAACTATACCTTACGCCCTGCCCTCACTTGTACCCTAACCCGTACCATAAGCCGTACCCTAACCCTAACCCTATCCCTAGCCCTACCCCTAACCCATACCCTACGCCGTACCCTCACACGTACCCTAACGCGTACCCTAAGCCGTACCCTAACCCTAACCCTAACCCTAACCCTAACCCTAACCCATACCCTACGCCGTACCCTCACCCGTACCCTAACCCGTAACCTAAGCCGTGTCCTAACCCTAACGCTAACCCTAACCCTAACCCTAACCCATACCCTACGACGTACCCTAACCCGTACCCTAAACCGTACCCTAAGCCGTACCCTAACCCTAACCCTAACCCTAACCCTAACCCTAACCCTTATCCTAAACTACCCTTGACTGCTTTTGCCTCCATTAGATTTCCTAAGCACTAGTGTTTTAAGGAACAGGTTAAAAAAAAATCCTAATGTGATTTTTTTATAATGTGTTTATTCTTTATCTTATCCTAGTGACTAAAATCTTCTCCATGGCTGGACCCCAAATAATATTCCTTTACGTGCTAAGTGGTATCTAGAGAGTGGGGTAGGTTTAATAAATACCCTAATCCTAACGTGTACCCTAAACCATACCCTAGCCCTAACGCGTACCCTAACCCTAACACAAACCCTAACCCTAACACGTACGCTAATCCTAAACCATACCCTAAACCAATCCATAACCCTAAAACTAACCCTAACCCAAACCCTAACGCTAACCCATACCCTACGCCGTACCCTCACCCGTACCCTAAGCCGTACCCTAAAACTAACCCTAACCCTAACCCATACCCTACAACGTACCCTCACACTTACCCTAAACCTTACACTAAGCCCTACCCTAACCCTAACCCTAACCCTAAACTACACCTTACGCCCTACCCTCACTAGTAGCCTAACCCGTACCCTAAGTCGTACCCTAAACCTAACCCTAGCCCTAACCCTAACCCATACCCTACGCCGTACCCTCACACGTACCCTAACGCGTACCCTAAGCCGTACCCTAACCCTAACCCTAATCCTAACCCGTACGCTATGCCGTACCCTCACCCGTACCCTAAGCCGTATCCTAAGCCGTACCCTAACCCTAACCAATACCCTACGCAGTACCCTCACCCGTACCCTCAACCGTACCCGAAGCCGTACCCTAACCCTAACCCTAACCCTGACCCCTACCGTACGACGTAGCCTCACCCGTACCCTATCCCATACCCTAAGCCGTACCCTAACCCTAACACTAACCCTAACCCTAACCCTAACCCTAAACTACCCTTGACTGCTTTTGCCTCCATTAGATTTCCTAAGCACTAGTGTTTTAAGGAACAGGTTAAAAAGAAAATCCTAATGTGATTTTTTTATAATGTGCTTATTCTTTATCTTAACCTAGTGACTAAAATCTTCTCCATGGCTGGACCCCAAATAATATTCCTTTACGTGCTAAGTGGTATCTAGAGAGTGGGATAGGTTTAATAAATACCCTAATCCTAACGTGTACCCTAACCCTAACCCATACCCTAACCCTAACGCGTACCCTAACCCTAACCCAAACCCTAACCCTAACACGTACGCTAATCCTAACCCGTAACCTAAACCAATCCCTAACCCTAACCCTAACCCTACCCCATACCTTACGCCGTACCCTCAACCGTACCCTAACCCGTACCCTAAGCCGTATCCTACCCTAACACTAACACTAACCCTAACCCATACCCTACAACGTACCCTCAGACTTACCCTAAACCATACCCTAAGCCGTATCTTAACCCTAAACCTAACCGTAAACTATACCTTACACCCTACCCTCACTCGTACCCTAACCCTTACCCTAAACCGTACCCTAAACCTAACCCTAACCCTAGCCCTAACCCTAACCCGTAACCTACGCTGTACCCTCACCCGTACCCTAATCCATACCCTAATATGTACCCTAACCGTAACCCTAACCCTAAATCTAACCCTAACCCATACCCTAAGCCGTACCCTAACCCTAACCCTAACCCTAACCATAACCCATACCCTACAACGTACCCTCACACTTACCCTAACCCGTACCCTAAGCCGTACCCTAACCCTAACACTAACCCTAAACTATAACTTACGCTCTACCCTCACTCATACCCTAACCCGTACCCTATGCCGTACCCTAACCCTATCCCTAACCCTAGCCCTACCCCTAACCCATAACCTACGCCGTACCCTCACCCATACCCTAACCCTTATCCTAAGCCGTTCCCTAACCCTAACCAATACCCTACGCAGTACCCTCACCCATACCGTCACCCGTACCCTAAGCCGTACCCTAACCGTAACCCTAACCCTAACCCTAACCCATACGCTATGCCGTACCCTCACCCGTACCCTAAACCGTATCCTAAGCCGTACCCTAACCCTAATCCTAACCCTAACCTATAGCCTATGCCATACCCTCACCCGTACCCTAACCCGTACCCTAAGCCGTACCCTAACCCTAACCCTAACCCTAACCCATTCCCTATGCCGTACCCAAACCCGTACCCTAACCCGTATCCTAAGCCGTACCCTAACCCTAACCAATACCCTATGCAGTACCCTCACCCGTACCCTCATCCGTACCTTAAGCCGTACCCTAACCCTAACCCTAACCCTAAACCTAACCCCTACCCTACGCCGTACCCTCACCCGTACCCTATCCCATACACTACGCCGTACCCTATCCTGTATCCTAAGCCGTACCCTAACCCTAACCAATACTCTACGCAGTACCCTCACCCGTACCCTAACCCGTACCCTAAGCCGTACCCTAACCCTAACCCTAACGCGAACCCATACCCTATAACGTACCCTCACACTTACCCTAAACCGTACCCTAAGCCGTATCCTAACCCTAACACTAACCCTAAACTATACCTTACGCCCTGCCCTAAATCGTACCCTAACCCGTACCCTAAGCCGTACCCTAACCCAACCCTAACCCTAGCCCTACCCCTAACCCATACCCTACGCCGTACCCTCACATGTACCCTAAAGCGTACCCTAAGCCGTACCCTAACCCTAACCCTAAAACTAACCCGTACCCTACGCCGTAACCGCACACGTATCCTAACCCGTACCCTAAGCCGTACCCTAACCCTAACCCTAACCCATACGCTATGCCGTACCCTCACCCGTACCCTAACACGTACCCTAAGCCGTACCCTAAACCTAACCCTAACCCTAACACATACACTACACCGTACCCTAACCCGTACCCTAACCCTTATCCTAAGCCGTAACCTAACCCTAACCAATACCCTACGCAGTACCCTCACCCATACCCTCACCCGTACCCTAAGCCATACCCTAACCCTAACCCTAACCCTAACCCTAACCCTAACCCATACGCTATGCCGTACCCTCACCCGTACCCTAACCCGTATCCTAAGCCGTACCCTAACCCTAACCTTAACCCTAACCCCTACCCTATGCCGTACTCTCACCCGTACCCTAACCCGTACCCTAAGCTGTACCCTAACCCTAACCCTAACCGTAACCCTAACCCATACCCTACCCCGTACCCTAACCCATACCCTAAACCGTATCCTTAGCCGTACCCTAACCCTAACCCTAACCCGAACACATACCCTACAACGTACCCTCACACTTACCCTAAACCATACCCTAAACCGTACACTAAATCTAACCCTAACCCTAAACTATACCTTACGCCCTACCCTCACTCGTACCCTAACCCGTACCCTAAGACATACCCTAACCCAAACCCTAACCAATACCCTACGCAGTCCCCTCACCCGTACCCTCACCCGTACCCAAACCCATACCCTACGCCGTACCCTAACCTGTATCCTAAGCCGTACCCTAACCCTAACCAATACCCTACGCAGTACCCTCACTCGTACCCTCAATCGTACCCTAAGCCGTACCCTAACCCTAACCCTAACCCTAACCCTAACCCCTACCGTACGCCGTACCCTCACCCGTACCCTATCCCATACCCTAAGACGTACCCTAACCCTAACACTAACCCTAACCCTAACCCCAACCCTAAACTACCCTTGACTGCTTTTGCCTCCATTAGATTTCCTAAGCACTAGTGTTTTAAGGAACAGGATAAAAAGAAAATCGTAATGTGATTTTTTTATAATGTGTTTATTCTTTATCTTATCCTAGTGACTAAAATCTTCTCCATGGCTGGACCCCAAATAATATTCCTTTACATGCTAAGTGGTATCTAGAGAGTGGGATAGGTTTAATAAATACCCTAATCCTAACGTGTACCCTAACCCTAACCCATACCCTAACCCTAACGCGTACCCTAACACAAACCCTAACCCTAACACGTATGCTAATCCTAACCCGTACCCTAAACCAATCCCTAACCCTAAAACTAACCCTAACCCTAACCCTAACCCTAAACTATACCTTACGCCCTACCCTCACTCATACCCTAACCCGTACCCTAAGCCGTACCCTAACCCTAACCCTAACCCTATCCCATAACCTACATGGTACTCTCACACGTACCCTAACGCGTACCCTAAGCTGTACCCTAACCCTAACCCATACCCTACGCCGTAACTGCACACGTATCCCAACCCGTACCCTAAGCCGTACCCTAACCCTAACCCTAACCCTAACCCATACGCTATGCCGTACCATCACCCGTACCCTCACCCGTACCCTAAGCCGTACCGAACCCTAACCCTAACCCTAACCCTAAACCATACCCTACAACGTACCCTCACACTTACCCTAAACAGTACCCTAAGCCGTACCCTAAACCTAACCCTAACCCTAACAAATACACTACGCCGTACCCTAACCCATACCCTAACCCTTATCCTAAGCCGTAACCTAACCCTAACCAATACCCTACGCAGTACACTCACCCATACCCTCACCCGTACCCTAAGCCGTACCCTAACCCTAACCCTAACCCTAACCCTAACCCATACGCTATTGCGTACCCTCACCCATACCCTAACCCGTATTCTAAGCCGTACCCTAGCCCTAAACTTAACCCTAACCCCTACCCTATGCCGTACCCTCACCCGTACCCTAACTCGTACCCTAAGCTGTACCCTAACCCTAACCCTAACCGTAACCCTAACCCATACCCTACGCCGTACCCTAACCCATACCCTAACCCGTATCCTAAGCCGTACCCTAACCCTAACCAATACCCTACGCAGTACCCTCACCCGTACCCTAACCCATACCCTACGCCGTACCCTAAACTGTATCCTAAGCCGTACCCTAACCCTAACCAATACCCTACGCAGTACCCTCACCCGTACCGTAAACCGTACCCTAAGCCGTACCCTAAGTCTAACCCTAACCCGAACCCATACCCTACAACGTACCCTCACACTTACCCTAAACCGTACCCTAAGCCGTACCCTAAATCTAACCCTAACCCTAAACTATACCTTACGCCCTACACTCACTCGTACCCTAACCCGTACCCTAAGCCATACCCTAACCCTAACCCTAACCCTAGCCCTACCCCTAACCCATACCCTACGCCGTACCCTCACACGTACCCTAACGCGTACCCTAAGCCGTACCCTAACCCTAACCTAACCCTAGCACTAACCCTAACCCATACCCTACGCCGTACCCTAACCTGTATCCTAAGCCGTACCCTAACCCTAACCAATACCCTACGCAGTACCCTCACCCGTACCCTAAGCCGTACCCTAAGCCGTACCCTAACCCTAACCTTAACCCTAACCCTAACCCTAACACCTACCGTACGCCGTACCCTCACCCGTACCCTATCCCATACCCTAAGCCGTACCCTAACCCTAACACTAACCCTAACCCTAACCCCAACCCTAAACTACCCTTGACTGCTTTTGCCTCCATTAGATTTCCTAAGCACTAGTGTTTTAAGGAACAGGATAAAAAGAAAATCCTAATGTGATTTTTTTATAATGTGTTTATTCTTTATCTTATCCTAGTGACAAAAATCTTCTCCATGGCTGGACCCCAAATAATATTCCTTTACGTGCTAAGTGGTATCTAGAGAGTGGGATAGGTTTAATAAATACCCTAACCCTAACGCGTACCCTAACCCTAACCCAAACCCTAACCCTAACACGTACGCTAATCCTAACCCGTACCCTAAACCAATCCCTAACCCTAACCCTAACGCTAACCCATACCCTACGCCGTACCCTCACCCGTACCCTAAACCGTACCCTAAGCCGTACCCTAACCCTAACCCTAACCCTAACCCATACGCTATGCCTTACCCTCACCCGTACCCTAACCCGTACCCTAAGCCGTACCCTAACCCTAACCCTAACCCTAACCCTAACCCATATCCTACAAAGTACCCTCACACTTACCCTAAACTGTACCCTAAGCCGTACCCTAAACCTAGCCCTAACACATACACTACGCCGTACCCTAACCCGTACCCTAACCCTTATCCTAAGCCGTAACCTAACCCTAACCAATACCCTACGCAGTACCCTCACCCATACCCTCACCCGTACCCTAAGCCGTACCCTAACCCTAACCCTAACCCTAACCGTAACCCATACGCTATGCCGTACCCTCACCCGTACCCTAACCCGTATCCTAAGCCGTACCCTAACCCTAACCTTAACCCTAACCCCTACCCTAACCCTAACCTTAACCCTAACCCCTACCCTATGCCGTACTCTCTCCCGTACCCTAACCCGTACCCTAAGCTGTACCCTAACCCTAACCCTAACCGTAACCCTAACCCATACCCTACGCCGTACCCTAACCCATACCCTAAACCGTATCCTTAGCCGTACCCTAACCCTAACCCTAACCCGAAGACATACCCTACAACGTACCCTCACACTTACCCTAAACCGTACCCTAAGCCGTACACTAAATCTAACCCTAATCCTAAACTATACCTTACGCCCTACCGTCACTCGTACCCTAACCCGTGCCCTAAGCCGTACCCTAAGCCTAACCCTAAACCTAGCCCTACCCCTAACCCATACCCTACGCCGTACCCTCACACGTACCCTAACGCGTACCCTAAGCCGTACCGTAACCCTAACCCTAACCCTAACCCATACGCTATGCCGTACCCTCACCCGTACCCTAACCCGTATCCTAAGCCGTACCCTAACCCTAACCCTAACCCTAACCTATACCCTACGCCGTACCCTCTCCCGTACCCTAAACCGTACCCTAACCCTAACACTAACCCTAACCCTAACCCCAACCCTAAACTACCCTTGACTGCTTTTGCCTCCATTAGCTTTCCTAACCACTAGTGTATTAAGGAACAGGATAAAAAGAAAATCTTAATGTGATTTTTTTATAATGTGTTTATTCTTTATCTTATCCTAGTGACTAAAATCTTCTCCATGGCTGGACCCCAAATAATATTCCTTTACGTGCTAAGTGGTATCTAGAGAGTGGGATAGGTTTAATAAATACCCTAATCCTAACGCGTACCCTAACCCTAACCCATACCCTAACCCTAACGCGTACCCTAACCCTAACCCAAACCCTAACCCTAACACGTACGCTAATCCTAACCCGTACCCTAAACCAATCCCTAACCCTAAAACTAACCCTAACCCTAACCCATACCCTACGCCGTACCCTCACCGTACCCTAACCCGTACCCTAAGCCGTACCCTAACCCTAACCTTAACCCTAACCCCTACCCTATGCCGTACTCTCACCCGTACACTAAACCGTACCCTAAGCTGTACCCTAACCCTAACCCTAACCCATACACTACGCTGTACCCTAACCCATACCCTAAACCGTACCCTAAGCCGTACACTAAATCTAACCCTAACCCTAAACTATACCTTACACCCTACCCTCACTCGTACCCTAACCCGTACCCTAAGACATACCCTAACCCTAACCCTAACCCTAGCCCTACCCCTAACCCATACCCTACGCCGTACCCTCACACGTATCCTAACGCGTACCCTAAGCCGTACCCTAACCCTAACCCTAACCCTAACCCTAACCCATACGCTATGCCGTACCCTCACCCGTACCCTAACCCGTATCCTAAGCTGTACCCTAACCCTAACCCTAACCCTAACCTATACCCTACGCCGTACCCTCACCCGTACCCTAACCCGTACCCTAAGCCGTACCCTAACCCTAACCCTAACCCTAACCCTAACCCCTACCGTACGCCGTACCCTCACCCGTACCCTATCCCATACCCTAAGCCGTACCCTAACCCTAACACTAACCCTAACCCTAACCCCAACCCTAAACTACCCTTGACTGCTTTTGCCTCCATTAGATTTCCTAAGCACTAGTGTTTTAAGGAACAGGATAAAAAGAAAATCTTAATGTGATTTTTTTATAATGTGTTTATTCTTTATCTTATCCTAGTGACTAAAATCTTCTCCATGGCTGGACCCCAAATAATATTCCTTTACATGCTAAGTGGTATCTAGAGAGTGGGATAGGTTTAATAAATACCCTAATCCTAACGTGTACCCTAACCCTAACCCATACCCTAACCCTAACGCGTACCCTAACCCTAACCCAAACCCTAACCCTAACACGTATGCTAATCCTAACCCGTACCCTAAACCAATCCCTAACCCTAAAACTAACCCTAACCCTAACCCTAACCCTAAACTATACCTTACGCCCTACCCTCACTCATACCCTAACCCGTACCCTAACCCGTACCCTAAGCTGTACCCTAACTCTAACCCTAACCGTAACCCTAATCCATACCCTACGCCGTACCCTAACCCATACCCTAACCCGTATCCTACGCCGTACCCTAACCCTAACCAATACCCTACGCAGTACCCTCACCTGTACCCTAAACCGTACCCTAAGCCGTACACTAAACCTAACCCTAACCCGAAACCATAACCTACAACGTACCCTCACACTTACACTAAACCGTACTCTAAGCCGTACCCTAAATCTAACCGTAACCCTAAACTATACCTTACGCCCTATCCTCACTCGTACCCTAATCCATACCCTAAGCCATACCCTAACCCTAACCCTAACCCTAGACCTACCCCTAACCCATACCCTACGCCGTACACTCACACGTACCCTAACGCGTACCCTAAGTCGTACCCTAACCCTAACCCTAACCCTAGAACTAACCCTAACCCATACCCTAAGCCGTACCCTAACCTGTATCCTAAGCCGTACCCTAACCCTAACCAATACCCTACACAGTACCCTCACCCGTACCCTCAATCGTACCCTAAGCCGTACCCTAACCCTAACCCTAACCCTAACCCCTACCGTACGCCATAACCTCACCCGTACCCTATCCCATACCCTAAGCCGTACCCTAACCCTAACACTAACCCTAACCCTAACCCCAACCCTAAACTACCCTTGACTGCTTTTGCCTCCATTAGATTTCCTAAGCACTAGTGTTTTAAGGAACAGGATAAAAAGAAAATCCTAATGTGATTTTTTTATAATGTGTTTATTCTTTATCTTATCCTAGTGACAAAAATCTTCTCCATGGCTGGACCCCAAATAATATTCATTTACGTGCTAAGTGGTATCTAGAGAGTGGGATAGGTTTAATAAATACCCTAACCCTAACGCGTACCCTAACCCATACCGTACAACGTATTCTCACACTTACCCTAAACCGTACCCTAAGCCGTACCTTAACCCTAACCCTAACCGTAAACTATACCTTACACCCTACCCTCACTCGTACCCTAAACCGTACCCTAACCCTAACCCTAACCCTAGCCCTAACCCTATCCCATAACCTACGCGGTACTCTCACACGTACCCTAACGCGTACCCTAAGCCGTACCCTAACCCTAACCCATACCCTACGCCGTAACCGCACACGTATCCCAACACGTACCCTAAGCCGTACCCTAACCCTAACCCTAACCCTAACCCATACGCTATGCCGTACCCTCACCCGTACCCTAACCCGTACCCTAAGCCGTACCCTAACCCTAACCCTAACCCATACCCTACAACGTACCCTCACACTTACCCTAAACCGTACCCTAAGCCGTACCCTAAACCTAACCCTAACCCTAACACATACACTACGCCGTACCCTCACCCGTACACTAACCCATACCCTACGCCGTACCCTAACCTGTATCCTAAGGCATACCCTAACCCTAATCAATACCCTACGCAGTACCCTGACCCGTACCCTAACCGGTACACTAAGCCGTACCCTAACCCTAACCCTAACCCTAACCCTAACCCATACGCTATGCCGTACCCTCACCCGTACCCTAACCCGTATCCTAAGCCGTACCCCAACCCTAACCTTAACCCTAACCCCTACCCTATGCTGTACTCTCACCCTTACCCCAACCCGTACCCTAAGCTGTACCCTAACCCTAACCCTAACCGTAACCCTAACCCATACCCTACGCCGTACCCTAACCCATACCCTAACCCGTATCCTAAGCCGTACCCTAACCCTAACCATTACCCTACACAGTACCCTCACCCGTACCCTCACCCGTACCCTAACCCATACCCTACGCCGTACCCTAACCTGTATCCTAAGCCGTACCCTAACCCTAACTCTAACCCGAACCCATACCCTACAACGTACCCTCACACTTACCCTAAACCGTACCCTAAGCCGTACCCTAAATCTAACCCTAACCCTAAACTATACCTTACGCCCTACCCTCACTCGTACCCTAATCCATACCCTAAGCCATACCCTAACCCTAACACTAACCCTAGCCCTACCCCTAACCCATACCCTACGCCGTACCCTCACACGTACCCTAACGCGTACCCTAAGCCGTACCCTAACCCTAACACTAACCCTAGCACTAACCCTAACCCATACCCTACGCCGTACCCTAACCTGTATCCTAAGCCGTACCCTAACCCTAACCAATACCCTACGCAGTACCCTCACCCGTACCCTCAATCGTACCCTAAGCCGTACCCTAATCCTAACCCTAACCCTAACCCTAACCCTAACGCTGACCGTACGCCGTACCCTCACCCGTACCCTATCCCATACCCTAAGCCGTACCCTAACCCTAACCCTAACCCTAACCCATACCCTACAACGTACACTCACACTTACCCTAAACTGTACCGTAAGCCGTACCCTAAACCTAACCCTAACCCATACGCTAGGCCGTACCCTCACCCGTACCCTAACCCGTATCCTAAGCCGTACCCTAACCCTAACCCTAACCTATACCCTACGCCGTACCCTCTCCCGTACCCTAACCCGTACCCTAAGCCGTACCCTAACCCTAACCCTAACCCTAACCCTAACCCATACCATACGCGGTACCCTAACCCGTACCCTAATCCGTATCCTAAGCCGTACCCTAACCCTAACCAATACCCTACGCAGTACCCTCACTCGTACCCTCAATCGTACCCTAAGCCGTACCCTAACCCTAACCCTAACCCTAACCCTAACCCCTACCGTACGCCGTACTCTCACCCGTACCCTATCCCATACCCTAATCCGTACCCTAACCCTAACCGTAACCCTAATCCATAGCCTACGCTGTACCCTAACCCATATCCTAACCCGTATCCTACGCCGTACCCTAACCCTAACCAATACCCTACGTAGTACCCTCACCCGTAACCTAAACCGTACCCTAGGCCGTACCCTAACCCTAACCCTAACCCGAACCCATACCCTACAACTTACCCTCACACTTACCCTAAACCATACCCTAATCTGTACCCTAAATCTAACCCTAACCCTAAACTATACCTTACGCCCTACCCTCATCGTACCCTAACCCGTACCCTAAGCCATACCCTAACCCTAACCCTAACCCTAGCCCTACCCCTAACCCATACTCTACGCCGTACCCTCACACGTACCCTAACGCGTACCCTAGGCCGTACCCTAACCCTAACCCTAACCCTAGCCCTAACCCTAACCCATACCCTACGCCGTACCCTAACCCGTATCCTACGCCGTACCCTAACCCTAACCAATACCCTACGTAGTACCCTCACCCGTAACCTAAACCGTACCCTAAGCCGTACCCTAACCCTAACACTAACCCTAACCCTAACCCTAACCCATACGCTATGCTGTACCCTCACCCGTACCCTAACCCGTATCCTATGCCGTACCTCAACCCTAACCTTAACCCTAACCCCTACCCTATGCTGTACTCTCACCCGTACCCCAACCCGTACCCTAAGCAGTACCCTAACCCTAACCCTAACCGTAACCCTAACCCATACCCTACGCCGTACGCTAACCCATACCCTAACCCGTATCCTAAGCCGTACCCTAACTCTAACCAATACCCTACACAGTACCCTCACCCGTACCCTCACCCGTACCCTAACCCATACCCTACGCCGTACCCTAACCTGTATCCTAAGCCGTACCCTAACCCTAACCAATACCCTACGCAGTACCCTCCCCTGTACCCTAAACCGTACCCTAAGCAGTACACTAAACCTAACCCTAACCCATACCCTACAACGTACCCTCACACTTACACTAAACCGTACCCTAAGCCGTACCCTAAATCTAACCCTAACCCTAAACTGTACCTTACGCCCTACCCTCAATCGTACCCTAATCCATACCCTAAGCCATACCCTAACCCTAACCCTAACCCTAGCCCTACCCCTAACCCATACCCTACGCCGTACCCTCACAGGTACCCTAACGCGTACCCTAAGCCGTACCCTAACCCTAAACCTAACCCTAGCACTAACCGTAACCCATACCCTACGCCGTACCCTAACCTGTATCCTAAGCCGTACCCTAACCCTAACCAATACCCTACGCAGTACCCTCACCCGTACCCTCAATCGTACCCTAAGCCGTACCCTAGCCCTAACCCTAACCTTAACCCTAACCCTAACCCCTACCGTACGCTGTACCCTCACCCGTACCCTATCCCATACCCTAAGCCGTACCCTAACCCTAACACTAACCCTAACCCTAACCTATACCCTACGCCATACCCTCACCCGTACCCTAACCCGTACCCTAAGCCGTACCCTAACCCTAACCCTAACCCTAACCCTAACCCATACCCTACGCGCTACCCTAACCCGTACCCTAATCCGTATCATAAGCCGTACCCTAACCCTAACCAATACCCTACGTAGTACCCTCACCCGTACCCTCAATCGTACCCTAAGCCGTACCCTAACCCTAACCCTAACCCCTACCGTACGCCGTACCCTCACCCGTACCCTATCCCATACCCTAAGCCGTACCCTAACCCTAACACTAACCCTAACCCTAACCCCAACCCTAAACTACCCTTGACTGCTTTTGACTCCATTAGATTTCCTAAGCACTAGTGTTTTAAGGAACAGGATAAAAAGAAAATCGTAATGTGATTTTTTTATAATGTGTTTATTCCTTATCTTATCCTAGTGACTAAAATCTTCTCCATGGCTGGACCCCAAATAACATTCCTTTACATGCTAAGTGGTATCTAGAGAGTGGGATAGGTTTAATAAATACCCTAATCCTAACGTGTACCCTAACCCTAACCCATACCCTAACCCTAACCCAAACCCTAACCCTAACACGTATGCTAATCCTAACCCGTACCCTAAACCAATCCCTAACCCTAACCCTAACCCTAACCCTAACCCTAACCCTAACCCTAACCCTAACCCCTACCCTATGCCGTACCCTCACCCATACCCTAACCCGTACCGTAAGCTGTACCCTAACCCTAACCCTAACCGTAACCCTAATCCATACCCTACGCCGTACCCTAACCCATACCCTAACCCGTATCCTACGCCGTACCCTAACCCTAACCAATACCCTACGCAGTACCCTCACCCGTACCCTAACCCGTACCCTAAGCCGTACCCTAACCCTAACCCTAACCCTAACTCTAACCCTAACCCATACGCTATGCCGTACCCTCACCCGTACCCTAACCCATATCCTAAGCCGTACCCCAACCCTAACCTTAACCCTAACCCCTACCCTATGCTGTACACTCACCCGTACCCCAAAGCGTACCCTAAGCTGTACCCTAACCCTAACCCTAACCGTAACCCTAACCCATACCCTACGCCGTACCCTAACCCATACCCTAACCCGTATCCTAAGCCGTACCATAACCCTAACCAATACCCTAGGCAGTACCCTCACCTGTACCCTAAACCGTACCCTAAGCCGTACACTAAACCTAACCCTAACCCGAAACCATAACCTACAACGTACCCGCACACTTACACTAAACCGTACTCTAAGCCGTACCCTAAATCTAACCCTAACCCTAAACTATACCTTACGCCCTACCCTCACTCGTACCCTAATCCATACCCTAAGCCATACCCTAACCCTAACCATAACCCTAGACCTACCCCTAACCCATACCCTACGCCGTACCCTCAAACGAACCCTAACGCGTACCCTAAGCCGTACCCTAACCCTAACCCTAACCCTAGCACTAACCCTAACCCATACCCTAAGCCGTACGCTAACCTGTATCCTAAGCCGTATCCTAACCCTAACCAATACCCTACGCAGTACCCTCACCCGTACCCTCAATCGTACCCTAAGCCGTACCCTAACCCTAACCCTAACCCTAACCCTAACCCTAACCCCTACCGTACGCCGTACCCTCACCCGTACCCTATCCCATACCCTAAGCCGTACCCTAACCCTAACACTAACCCTAAACCTAACCCCAACCCTAAACTACCCTTGACTGCTTTTGCCTCCATTAGATTTCCTAAGCACTAGTGTTTTAAGGAACAGGATAAAAAGAAAATCCTAATGTGATTTTTTTATAATGTGTTTATTCTTTATCTTATCCTAGTGACAAAAATCTTCTCCATGGCTGGACCCAAAATAATATTCCTTTACGTGCTAAGTGGTATCTAGAGAGTGGGATAGGTTTAATAAATACCCTAACCCTAACGGGTACCCTAACCCTAACCCAAACCCTAACCCTAACACGTACGCTAATCCTAACCCGTACCCTAAACCAATCCCTAACCCTAACCCTAACGCTAACCCATACCCTACGCCGTTCCCTCACCCGTACCCTAAACCGTACCCTAAGCCGTACCCTAACCCTAACCCTAACCCTATCCCATAACCTACGCGGTACTCTCACACGTACCCTAACGCGTACACTAAGCCGTACCCTAACCCTAACCCATACCCTACGCCGTAACCGCACACGTATCCCAACCCGTACCCTAAGCCGTACCCTAACCCTAAACCTAACCCTAACCCATATGCTATGCCGTACCCTCACCCGTACCCTAACCCGTACCCTAAGCCGTACCCTAACTCTAAACCTAACCGTAACCCTAACCCATACCCTACAACGTACCCTCACACTTACCCTAAACCGTACCCTAAGCCGTACCCTAAACCTAACCCTAACCCTAACACATACACTACGCCGTACCCTAACCCGTACCCTAACCCTTTTCCTAAGCAGTAACCTAACCCTAAAAAATACCCTACGCAGTACCCTCACCCGTACCCTAACCCATACCCTACGCCGTACCCTAAACTGTATCCTAAGCCGTACCCTAACCCTAACCAATACCCTACACAGTACCCTCACCCGTACCCTAAACCGTACCCTAAGCCTAACCCTAACCCTAACCCTAACGCATTACCCTACAACGTATCCTCACACTTACCCTAAACCGTACCCTAAGCCGTACCTTAACCCTAACCCTAACTGTAAACTATACCTTACGCCCTAACCTCACTCGTACCCTAACCCGTACCCTAACCCGTACCCTAACCATAACCCTAACCCTAGCCCTAACCGTATCCCATAACCTACACGGTACTCTCACACGTACCCTAACGCGTACCCTAAGCCGTATCCTAACCCTAACCCATACCCTACGCCGTAACTGCACACGTATCCCAACCCGTACCCTAAGCCGTACCCTAACCCTAACCCTAAACCTAACCCATATGCTATCCCGTACCCTCACCCGTACCGTAACCCGTACCCTAAGCCGCACCCTAACCCTAACCCTAACCCTAACCCATACCCTACAACGTATCCTCACACTTACCCTAAACCGTACCCTAAGCCGTACCTTAACCCTAACCCTAACCGTAAACTATACCTTACACCCTACCCTCACTCGTACCCTAAACCGTACCCTAACCCGTACCCTAACCTTAACCCTAACCCTAGCCCTAACCCTATCCCATAACCTTCGCGGTACTCTCACACGTACCCTAAAGCATACCCTAAGCCGTACCCTAACCCTAACCCATACCCTACGCCGTAACCGCACACGTATCCCAACCCGTACCCTAAGCCGTACCCTAACCCTAACCCTAACCCTAACCCATACGCTATGCCTTACCCTCACCCGTACCCTAACCCATACCCTAAGCCGTACCCTAACCCTAACCCTAACCCTAACCCTAAACCATACCCTACAACGTACCCTCACACTTACCCTAAACCGTATCCTAAGCCGTACCCTAACCCTAACCCTAACCCTAGCCCTAACCCTACCCATACCCTACGCCGTACCCTAAGCTGTATCCTAAGCTGTACCCTAACCCTAACCAATACCCTACGCCGTACCCTCACCCGTACCCTAAACCGAACCCTAAGCCGTACCCTAACCCTAGCCCTACCCCTAACCCATACCCTACGCCGTACCCTCACACGTACCCTAACACGTACCCTAAGCCGTACCCTAACCCTAAACCTAACCCTAACCTATACCCTACGCCGTACCCTCACCCGTACCCTAAACCGTACCCTAAGCCGTACCCTAACCCTAACCCTAACCCTAACCCTAACCCATACCCGACGCGGTACCCTAACCCGTACCCTAATCCGTATGCTAAGCCGTACCCTAACCCTAACCAATACCCTACGCAGTACCCTCACCCGTACCCTCAATCGTACCCTAAGCCGTACCCTAACCCTAACCCAAACCCTAACCCTAACACGTACGCTAATCCTAACCCGTACCCTAAACCAATCACTAACCCTAACCCTAACGCTAACCCATACCCTACGCCGTAACCGCACACGTATCCCAGCCCGTACCCTAAGCCGTACCCTAACCCTAACCCATACCCTACGCCGTAACCGCACACGTATCCCAACCCGTACCCTAAACCGTACCCTAAGCCGTACCCTAACCCTAACCCTAACTCGAACCCATACCCTACAACGTAGCCTCACACTTACCCTAAACCGTACCCTAAGCTGTACCCTAAATCTAACCCTATCCCTAAACTATACCTTACGCCCTACCCTCACTCGTACCCTAACCCGTACCCTAAGCCATACCCTAACCCTAACCCTAACCCTAGCCCTACCCCTAACCCATACCCTACGCCGTACCCTCACACGTACCCTAACGCGTACCCTAAGCCGAACCCTAACCCTAACCCATACGCTATGCCGTACCCTCACCCGTACCCTAACCCGTATCCTAAGCCGTACCCTAACCCTAACCTTACCCCTAACACCTAAACTATGCCGTACCCTCACCCGTACCCTACACCGTACCCTAAGCTGTACCCTAACCCTAACCCTAACCGTAACCCTACCCATACCCTACGCCGTACCCTAACCTGTATCCTAAGCTGTACCCTAACCCTAACCAATACCCTACGCCGTACCCTCACCCGTACCCTAAACCGAACCCCAAGCCGTACCCTAACCCTAGCCCTACCCCTAACCCATACCCTACGCCGTACCCTCACACGTACCCTAACACCTACCCTAAGCTGTACCCTAACCCTAACACTAACCCTAGCCCTAACCCTAACCCATAACCTACGCCGTACCCTCATACGTACCCTAACGCGTACCCTAAGCCGTACCCTAACCCTAACCCTAACCCTAACCTATACCCTACGCTGTACCCTCACCCGTACCCTAACCCGTACACTAAGCCGTACCCTAACCCTAACCCTAACCCTAAACCTAACCCATATCCGACGCGGTACCCTAACCCGTACCCTAATCCGTATGCTAAGCCGTACCCTAACCCTAACCAATACCCTACGCAGTACCCTCACCCGTACCCTCAATCGTACCCTAAGCCGTACCCTAACCCTAACCCTAACCCTAACCCTAACCCCTACCGTACACCGTACCCTCACCCGTACCCTATCCCATACCCTAAGCCGAACCCTAATCCTAACACTAACCCTAACCCTAACCCCAAACCTAAACTACCCTTGCCTGCTTTTGCCTCCATTAGATTTCCTAAGCACTAGTGTTTTAAGGAACAGGATAAAAAGAAAATCTTAATGTGATTTTTTTATAATGTGTTTATTCTTTATCTTATCCTAGTGACTAAAATCTTCTCCATGGCTGGAACCCAAATAATATTCCTTTACGTGCTAAGTGGTATCTAGAGAGTGGGATAGGTTTAATAAATACCCTAATCCTAATGTGTACCCTAACCCTAACCCATACCCTAACCCTAACGCGTACCCTAACCCTAACCCAAACCCTAACCCTAACACGTACGCTAATCCTAACCCGTACCCTAAACCAATCACTAACCCTAACCCTAACGCTAACCCATACCCTACGCCGTACCCTCACCCGTACCCTAAACCGTACCCTAAGCCGTACCCTAACCCTAACCCTAACCCTATCCCATAACCTACGCGGTACTCTCACACGTACCCTAACGCGTACCCTAAGCCGTACCCTAACCCTAACCCATACCCTACGCCGTAACCGCACACGTATCCCAACCCGTACCCTAAGCCGTACCCTAAACCTAACCCTAACCCTAACCCATACGCTATGCCGTACCCTCACGCGTACACTAACCCGTACCCTAAGCCGTACCCTAACCCTAACCCTAACCCTAACCCTAACCCATACCCTACAACGTACCCTCACACTTACCCTAAACCGTACCCTAAGCCGTACCCTAAACCTAACCCTAACCCTAACACATACACTACGCCGTACCCTAACCCGTACCCTAACCCTTATACTAAGCCGTAACCTAACCCTAACCAATACCCTACGCAGTACCCTCACCCGTACCCTAACCCTAACCAATACCCTACGCAGTACCCTCACCCGTACCCTAAACCGTACCCTAAGCCGTACCCTAACCCTAAACCATTACCCTACAACGTATCCTCACACTTACCCTAAACCATACCCTAAGCCGTACCTTAACCCTAACCCTAACTGTAAACTATACCTTACACCCTACCCTCACTCGTAGCCTAACCCGTACCCTAACCCGTACCCTAAACCTAACCCTAACCCTATCCCATAACCTACACGGTACTCTCACACGTACCCTAACGCGTACCCTAAGCCGTACCCTAACCCTAACCCATACCCTACGCCGTAACCGCACACGTATCCCAACCCGTACCCTAAGCCGTACCCTAACCCTAACCCATACCCTACGCCGTAACCGCACACGTATCCCAACCTGTAACCTAAACCGTACCCTAAGCCGTACCCTAACCCTAAGCCTAACTCGAACCCATTCCCTACAACGTAGCCTCACACTTACCCTAAACCGTACCCTAAGCTGTACCCTAAATCTAACCCTATCCCTAAACTATACCTTACGCCCTACCCTCACTCGTACCCTAACCCGTACCCTAAGCCATACCCTAACCCTAACCCTAACCCTAGCCCTACCCCTAACCCATACCCTACGCCGTACCCTCACACGTACCCTAACGCGTACCCTAAGCCGTACCCTAACCCTAACCCTAACCCATACCCTACGCCGTACCCTCACCCGTACCCTAACCCCTACCCTATGCCGTACCCTAACCCTAACCCTAACCCTAACCCTAACCCCTACAGTACGCCGTACCCTCACCCGTACCGTATCCCATACCCTAAGCCGTACCCTAACCCTAACCCTAACTCTAAACCTTACCCATACCTTACGCCGTACCCTCACCCGTACCCTAATCCGTATCCTAAGCCGTACCCTAACCCTAACCAATACCCTACGCAGTACCCTCACCCGTACCCTCAATCGTACCTTAAGCCGTACCCTAACCCTAACCCTAACCCTAACCCTAACCACTACCGTACGCCGTACCCTCACCCGTACCCTATCCCATACCCTAAGCCGTACCCTAACCCTAACACTAACCCTAACCCTAACCCCAACCCTAAACTACCCTTGACTGCTTTTGCCTGCATTAGATTTCCTAAGCACTAGTGTTTTAAGGAACAGGATAAAAAGAAAATCCTAATGTGATTTTTTTATAATGTGTTTATTCTTTACCTTATCCTAGTGACTAAAATCTTCTCCATGGCTGGACCCCAAATAATATTCCTTTAGGTGCTAAGTGGTATCTAGAGAGTGGGATAGGTTTAATAAATACCCTAATCCTAACGTGTACCCTAACCCTAACCCATACCCTAACCCTAACGCGTACCCTAACCCTAACCCAAACCCTAACCCTAACACGTACGCTAATCCTAACCCGTACCCTAAACCAATCTCTAACCCTAACCCTAACGCTAACCCATACCTACGCCGTACCCTCACCCGTACCCTAACCCGTACCCTAACCCATACCCTAAGCCGTACCCTAACCCTAACCCTAACCCTAACCCATACCCTACAACGTATCCTCACACTTACCCTAAACCGTACCCTAAGCCGTACCTCAACCCTAACCATAACCATAAACTATACCATACGACCTACCCTCACTCGTACCCTAAGCCGTACCCTAACCCTAACCCTAACCCTAACCGATACCCTACAACGTACCCTCACACTTACCCTAAACCGTACCCTAAGCCGTACCCCAAACCTAACTCTAACCCTAACACATACACTACGCCGTACCCTAACCCGTACCCTAACCCTTATCCTAAGCCGTAACCTAACCCTAACCAATACCCTACGCAGTACCCTCACCCATACCCTCACCCGTACCCTAAGCCGTACCCTAACCCTAACCCTAACCCTAACCCTAACCCTAACCCATACGCTATGCCGTACCCTCACCCGTACCCTAACCCGTATCCTAAGCCGTACCCCAACCCTAACCTTAACCCTAACCCCTACCCTATGCTGTACTCTCACCCGTACCCCAACCCGTACCTAAAGCTGTACCCTAACCCTAACCCTAACCGTAACCCTAACCCATACCCTACGCCGTACCCTAACCCATACACTAACCCGTATCCTAAGCCGTACCCTAACCCTAACCAATACCCTACACAGTACCCTCACCCGTACCCTCACCCGTACCCTAACCCATACCCTACGCCGTACCCTAACCTGTATCCTAAGCCGTACCCTAACCCTAACAAATACCTACGCAGTACCCTCACCCGTACCCTAAACCGTACCCTAAGCCGTAAACTAAACCTAACCCTAACCCGAAACCATACCCTACAACGTACCCTCACACTTACACTAAACCATACCCTAAGCCGTACCCTAAATCTAACCCTAACCCTAAACTATACCTTACTCCCTACCCTCACTCGTACCCTAAACCGTACCCTAACCCGTACCCTAACCCTAGCCCTAACCCTATCCCATAACCTACGCGGTACTCTCACACGTACCCTAACGCGTACCCTAAGCCGTACCCAAACCCTAACCCATAGCCTATGCCGTAACCTCACACGTATCCCAACCCGTACCCTAAGTCGTACCCTAACCCTAACCCTAACCCTAACCCATACGCTACGCCATACCCTCACCCGTACCCTAACCCGTACCATAAGCCGTACCCTAACCCTAACCCTAACCCTAACCCATACACTACGCCGTACCCTAACCCGTACCATAAGCCGTACCCTAACCCTAACCCTAACCCTAACCCATACACTACGCCATACCCTCACCCGTACCCTAACCCGTATCCTAAGCCGTACCCTAACCGTAACCAATACCCTACGCAGTACCCTCACCCGTACCCTAAGCCGTACCCTAACCCTAACCCTAACCCTAAACTATACCTTACGCCCTACCCTCACTCGTACCCTAACCCGTACCCTAACCCGTATCCTAAGCCGAACCCTAACACTAACCCCAACCCTAACCTATATCCTACGCTGTACCCTCACCCGTACCCTAACCCGTACCCTAAGCCGTACCCTAACCCTAACACTAATCCATACCCTACGCCGTACTCTAACCTGTATCCTAAGCCGTACCCTAACCCGAACCAATACCCTACGCAGTACACTCACCCGTACCCTCACCCGTACCCTAAGCCGTACCCTAACCCTAAACCTAACCCTAAACCCTACCCTATGCCGTACCCTCACCCGTACCCTAACCCGTACCCTAAGCTGTACCCTAACCCTAACCCTAACCCTAACCTTAACCCTACCCCATACCCTGCGCCATACCCTACGCCGTACCCTAACCCGTACCCTAACCCGTACCCTAATCCGTACCCTAAGCCGTACCCTAACTCTAATCCTAACCCTAACCTATACCCTACGCCGTACCCTCAACCGTACCCTAACCCGTACCCTAAGCCGTACCCTAACCCTAACCCTAACCCTAACCCTAACCCTAACCGATACCCTACAACGTACCCTCACACTTACCCTAAACCGTACCCTAAGCCGTACCCTAAATCTAACCCTAACCCTAAACTATACCTTATGCCCTACCCTCACTCGTACCCTAAACCGTAACCTAAGCCATACCCTAACCCTAACCCTAACCCTAGCCCTACCCCTAACCCATACCCTACGCCGTACCCTCACACGTACCCTAACGCGTACCCTAACCCGAACCCTAACCCTAACCCATACGCTATACCGTACCCTCACCCGTACCCTAACCCGTATCCTAAGCCGTACCCTAACCCTAACCTTACCCCTAACACCTACCCTATGCCGTACCCTCACCCGTACCCTACACCGTATCCTAAGCTCTACCCTAACCCTAACCCTAACCGTAACCCTACCCATACCCTACGCCGTACCCTAACCTGTATCCTAAGCTGTACCCTAACCCTAACCAATACCCTACGCCGTACCCTCACCCGTACCCTAAACCGAACCCCAAGCCGTACCCTAACCCTAGCCCTACCCCTAACCCATACCCTACGCCGTACCCTCACACGTACCCTAACACCTACCCTAAGCTGTACCCTAACCCTAACACTAACCCTAGCCCTAACCCTAACCCATAACCTACGCCGTACCCTCATACGTACCCTAACGCGTACCCTAAGCCGTACCCTAACCCTAACCCTAACCCTAACCTATACCCTACGCTGTACCCTCACCCGTACCCTAACCCGTACACTAAGCCGTACCCTAACCCTAACCCTAAACCTAAACCTAACCCATATCCGACGCGGTACCCTAACCCGTACCCTAATCCGTATGCTAAGCCGTACCCTAACCCTAACCAATACCCTACGCAGTACCCTCACCCGTACCCTCAATCGTACCCTAAGCCGTACCCTAACCCTAACCCTAACCCTAACCCTAACCCCTACCGTACACCGTACCCTCACCCGTACCCTAACCCCTAACCTATGCCGTACCCTAACCCTAACCCTAACCCTAACCCTAACCCCTACAGTACGCCGTACCCTCACCCGTACCGTATCCCATACCCTAAGCCGTACCCTAACCCTAACCCTAACTCTAAACCTTACCCATACCTTACGCTGTACCCTCACCCGTACCCTAATCCGTATCCTAAGCCGTACCCTAACCATAACCAATACCCTACGCAGTACCCTCACCCGTACCCTCAATCGTACCTTAAGCCGTACCCTAACCCTAACCCTAACCCTAACCCTAACCACTACCGTACGCCGTACCCTCACCCGTACCCTATCCCATACCCTAAGCCGTACCCTAACCCTAACACTAACCCTAACCCTAACCCCAACCCTAAACTACCCTTGACTGCTTTTGCCTGCATTAGATTTCCTAAGCACTAGTGTTTTAAGGAACAGGATAAAAAGAAAATCCTAATGTGATTTTTTTATAATGTGTTTATTCTTTACCTTATCCTAGTGACTAAAATCTTCTCCATGGCTGGACCCCAAATAATATTCCTTTAGGTGCTAAGTGGTATCTAGAGAGTGGGATAGGTTTAATAAATACCCTAATCCTAACGTGTACCCTAACCCTAACCCATACCCTAACCCTAACGCGTACCCTAACCCTAACCCAAACCCTAACCCTAACACGTACGCTAATCCTAACCCGTACCCTAAACCAATCTCTTACCCTAACCCTAACGCTAACCCATACCTATGCCGTACCCTCACCCGTACCCTAACCCGTACCCTAACCCATACCCTAAGCCGTACCCTAACCCTAACCCTAACCCTAACCCATACCCTACAACGTATCCTCACACTTACCCTAAACCGTACCCTAAGCCGTACCTCAACCCTAACCATAACCATAAACTATACCATACGACCTACCCTCACTCGTACCCTAAGCCGTACCCTAACCCTAACCCTAACCCTAACCGATACCCTACAACGTACCCTCACACTTACCCTAAACCGTACCCTAAGCCGTACCCCAAACCTAACTCTAACCCTAACACATACACTACGCCGTACCCTAACCCGTACCCTAACCCTTATCCTAAGCCGTAACCTAACCCTAACCAATACCCTACGCAGTACCCTCACCCATACCCTCACCCGTACCCTAAGCCGTACCCTAACCCTAACCCTAACCCTAACCCTAACCCTAACCCATACGCTATGCCGTACCCTCACCCGTACCCTAACCCGTATCCTAAGCCGTACCCCAACCCTAACCTTAACCCTAACCCCTACCCTATGCTGTACTCTCACCCGTACCCCAACCCGTACCTAAAGCTGTACCCTAACCCTAACCCTAACCGTAACCCTAACCCATACCCTACGCCGTACCCTAACCCATACACTAACCCGTATCCTAAGCCGTACCCTAACCCTAACCAATACCCTACACAGTACCCTCACCCGTACCCTCACCCGTACCCTAACCCATACCCTACGCCGTACCCTAACCTGTATCCTAAGCCGTACCCTAACCCTAACAAATACCTACGCAGTACCCTCACCCGTACCCTAAACCGTACCCTAAGCCGTAAACTAAACCTAACCCTAACCCGAAACCATACCCTACAACGTACCCTCACACTTACACTAAACCATACCCTAAGCCGTACCCTAAATCTAACCCTAACCCTAAACTCTACCTTACTCCCTACCCTCACTCGTACCCTAAACCGTACCCTAACCCGTACCCTAACCCTAGCCCTAACCCTATCCCATAACCTACGCGGTACTCTCACACGTACCCTAACGCGTACCCTAAGCCGTACCCAAACCCTAACCCATACCCTATGCCGTAACCTCACACGTATCCCAACCCGTACCCTAAGTCGTACCCTAACCCTAACCCTAACCCTAACCCATACGCTACGCCATACCCTCACCCGTACCCTAACCCGTACCATAAGCCGTACCCTAACCCTAACCCTAACCCTAACCCATACACTACGCCGTACCCTAACCCGTACCATAAGCCGTACCCTAACCCTAACCCTAACCCTAACCCATACACTACGCCATACCCTCACCCGTACCCTAACCCGTATCCTAAGCCGTACCCTAACCCTAACCAATACCCTACGCAGTACCCTCACCCGTACCCTAAGCCGTACCCTAACCCTAACCCTAACCCTAAACTATACCTTACGCCCTACCCTCACTCGTACCCTAACCCGTACCCTAACCCGTATCCTAAGCCGAACCCTAACACTAACCCCAACCCTAACCTATATCCTACGCTGTACCCTCACCCGTACCCTAACCCGTACCCTAAGCCGTACCCTAACCCTAACACTAATCCATACCCTACGCCGTACTCTAACCTGTATCCTAAGCCGTACCCTAACCCTAACCAATACCCTACGCAGTACACTCACCCGTACCCTCACCCGTACCCTAAGCCGTACCCTAACCCTAAACCTAACCCTAAACCCTACCCTATGCCGTACCCTCACCCGTACCCTAACCCGTACCCTAAGCTGTACCCTAACCCTAACCCTAACCCTAACCTTAACCCTACCCCATACCCTACGCCGTACCCTACGCCGTACCCTAACCCTTACCCTAACCCGTACCCTAATCCGTACCCTAAGCCGTACCCTAACTCTAATCCTAACCCTAACCTATACCCTACGCCGTACCCTCAACCGTACCCTCACCCGTACCCTAAGCCGTACCCTAACCCTAAACCTAACCCTAAACCCTACCCTATGCCGTACCCTCACCCGTACCCTAACCCGTACCCTAAGCTGTACCCTAACCCTAACCCTAACCCTAACCTTAACCCTACCCCATACCCTACGCCGTACCCTACGCCGTACCCTAACCCGTACCCTAACCCGTACCCTAATCCGTACCCTAAGCCGTACCCTAACTCTAATCCTAACCCTAACCTATACCCTACGCCGTACCCTCAACCGTACCCTAACCCGTACCCTAAGCCGTACCCTAACCCTAACCCTAACCCTAACCATAACCCTAACCGATACCCTACAACGTACCCTCACACTTACCCTCAACCGTACCCTAACCCGTACCCTAAGCAGTACCCTAATCCTAACCCTAACACTAACCCATACCCTACGCCGTACCCTAACCTGTACCCTAACACATATCGTAAGCCGTACCCTAACCCTAACCAATATCCTATGCAGTACCCTCACACGTACCCTCACCCGTACCCTAAGCCGTACCCTAACCCTAACCCTAACCATAACCCTAATCCCTACCCTACGCAGTACCCTCACCCGTACTCTATCCCATAACCTAAGCCGTACCCTAACGCTAACACTAACCCTAACCCTAACCCCAACCCTAAACTATCCTTGACTGCTTTTGCCTCCATTAGATTTCCTAAGCACTAGTGTTTTAAGGAACAGGATAAAAAGAAAATCCTAATGTTATTTTTTTATAATGTGTTTATTCTCTATCTTATCCTAGTGACAAAAATCTTCTCCATGGCTGGACCCCAAATAATATTCCTTTAGGTGCTAAGTGGTATCTAGAGAGTGGGATAGGTTTAATAAATACCCTAATCCTAACGTGTACCCTAACCCTAACCCATACCCTAACCCTAACGCGTACCCTAACCCTAACCCAAACCCTAACCCTAACACGTACGCTAATCCTAACCCGTACCCTAAACCAATCTCTAACCCTAACCCTAACGCTAACCCATACCTACGCCGTACCCTCACCCGTACCCTAACCCGTACCCTAACCCATACCCTAAGCCGTACCCTAACCCTAACCCTAACCCTAACCCATACCCTACAACGTATCCTCACACTTACCCTAAACCGTACCCTAAGCCGTACCTCAACCCTAACCATAACCATAAACTATACCATACGACCTACCCTCACTCGTACCCTAAGCCGTACCCTAACCCTAACCCTAACCCTAACCGATACCCTACAACGTACCCTCACACTTACCCTAAACCGTACCCTAAGCCGTACCCCAAACCTAACTCTAACCCTAACACATACACTACGCCGTACCCTAACCCGTACCCTAACCCTTATCCTAAGCCGTAACCTAACCCTAACCAATACCCTACGCAGTACCCTCACCCATACCCTCACCCGTACCCTAAGCCGTACCCTAACCCTAACCCTAACCCTAACCCTAACCCTAACCCATACGCTATGCCGTACCCTCACCCGTACCCTAACCCGTATCCTAAGCCGTACCCCAACCCTAACCTTAACCCTAACCCCTACCCTATGCTGTACTCTCACCCGTACCCCAACCCGTACCTAAAGCTGTACCCTAACCCTAACCCTAACCGTAGCCCTAACCCATACCCTACGCCGTACCCTAACCCATACACTAACCCGTATCCTAAGCCGTACCCTAACCCTAACCAATACCCTACACAGTACCCTCACCCGTACCCTCACCCGTACCCTAACCCATACCCTACGCCGTACCCTAACCTGTATCCTAAGCCGTACCCTAACCCTAACAAATACCTACGCAGTACCCTCACCCGTACCCTAAACCGTACCCTAAGCCGTAAACTAAACCTAACCCTAACCCGAAACCATACCCTACAACGTACCCTCACACTTACACTAAACCATACCCTAAGCCGTACCCTAAATCTAACCCTAACCCTAAACTCTACCTTACTCCCTACCCTCACTCGTACCCTAAACCGTACCCTAACCCGTACCCTAACCCTAGCCGTAACCCTATCCCATAACCTACGCGGTACTCTCACACGTACCCTAACGCGTACCCTAAGCCGTACCCAAACCCTAACCCATACCCTATGCCGTAACCTCACACGTATCCCAACCCGTACCCTAAGTCGTACCCTAACCCTAACCCTAACCCTAACCCATACGCTACGCCATACCCTCACCCGTACCCTAACCCGTACCATAAGCCGTACCCTAACCCTAACCCTAACCCTAACCCATACACTACGCCGTACCCTAACCCGTACCATAAGCCGTACCCTAACCCTAACCCTAACCCTAACCCATACACTACGCCATACCCTCACCCGTACCCTAACCCGTATCCTAAGCCGTACCCTAACCCTAACCAATACCCTACGCAGTACCCTCACCCGTACCCTAAGCCGTACCCTAACCCTAACCCTAACCCTAAACTATACCTTACGCCCTACCCTCACTCGTACCCTAACCCGTACCCTAACCCGTATCCTAAGCCGAACCCTAACACTAACCCCAACCCTAACCTATATCCTACGCTGTACCCTCACCCGTACCCTAACCCGTACCCTAAGCCGTACCCTAACCCTAACACTAATCCATACCCTACGCCGTACTCTAACCTGTATCCTAAGCCGTACCCTAACCCTAACCAATACCCTACGCAGTACACTCACCCGTACCCTCACCCGTACCCTAAGCCGTACCCTAACCCTAAACCTAACCCTAAACCCTACCCTATGCCGTACCCTCACCCGTACCCTAACCCGTACCCTTAGCTGTACCCTAACCCTAACCCTAACCCTAACCTTAACCCTACCCCATACCCTACGCCGTACCCTACGCCGTACCCTAACCCGTACCCTAACCCGTACCCTAATCCGTACCCTAAGCCGTACCCTAACTCTAATCCTAACCCTAACCTATACCCTACGCCGTACCCTCAACCGTACCCTCACCCGTACCCTAAGCCGTACCCTAACCCTAAACCTAACCCTAAACCCTACCCTATGCCGTACCCTCACCCGTACCCTAACCCGTACCCTAAGCTGTACCCTAACCCTAACCCTAACCCTAACCTTAACCCTACCCCATACCCTACGCCGTACCCTACGCCGTACCCTAACCCGTACCCTAACCCGTACCCTAATCCGTACCCTAAGCCGTACCCTAACTCTAATCCTAACCCTAACCTATACCCTACGCCGTACCCTCAACCGTACCCTAACCCGTACCCTAAGCCGTACCCTAACCCTAACCCTAACCCTAACCCTAACCCTAACCGATACCCTACAACGTACCCTCACACTTACCCTCAACCGTACCCTAACCCGTACCCTAAGCAGTACCCTAATCCTAACCCTAACACTAACCCATACCCTACGCCGTACCCTAACCTGTACCCTAACACATATCGTAAGCCGTACCCTAACCCTAACCAATATCCTATGCAGTACCCTCACACGTACCCTCACCCGTACCCTAAGCCGTACCCTAACCCTAACCCTAACCATAACCCTAATCCCTACCCTACGCAGTACCCTCACCCGTACTCTATCCCATAACGTAAGCCGTACCCTAACCCTAACACTAACCCTAACCCTAACCCCAACCCTAAACTATCCTTGACTGATTTGCCTCCATTAGATTTCCTAAGCACTAGTGTTTTAAGGAACAGGATAAAAAGAAAATCCTAATGTTATTTTTTTATAATGTGTTTATTCTCTATCTTATCCTAGTGACAAAAATCTTCTCCATGGCTGGACCCCAAATAATATTCCTTTACGTGCTAAGTGGTATCTAGAGAGTGGGATAGGTTTAATAAATACCCTAATCCTAACGTGTACCCTAACCCTAACCCATACCCTAACCCTAACGCGTACCCTAACCCTAACCCAAACCCTAACCCTAACACGTATGCTAATCCTAACCCGTACCCTAAACCAATCCCTAACCTTAAAACTAACCCTAACCCTAACCCTAACCCTAATCCATACCCTACAACGTACCCTCACACTTACCCTAAACCGTACCCTAAGCCGTAACCTAACCCTAACCCTAACCCGAAACTATACCTTACACCCTACCCTCACTCGTATCCTAACCCATACCCTAAGCTGTACCCTAACCTTAACCCTAACCCTAGCCCTAACCCTATCCCATACCCTACGCGGTACTCTCAAACGTACCCTAACGCGTACCCTAAGCTGTACCCTAACCCTAACCCATACCCTACGCCGCAACCGCACACGTATCCCAACCCGTACCCTAAGCCGTACCCTAACCCTAACCCTAACCCTAACCCATACGCTATGCCATACACTCACCCGTACCCTAACCCGTACCCTAAGCCGTACGCTAACCCTAACCGTAACCCTAACCCATACACTACGCCGTACCCTAACCCGTACCCTAACCCTTATCCTAAGCCGTACCCTAACTCTAACCAATACCCTACGCAGTACCCTCACCCATACCCTCACCCGTACCCTAAGCAGTACCCTAACCCTAACCCTAACCCTAACCCTAACCCTAACCCATACGCTATGCCGTACACTCACCCGTACCCTAACCCGTATCCTAAGCCGTACCCTAACCCTAACCTTAACCCTAACCCCTACCCTATGCCGTACCCTCACCCGTACCCTAACACGTACCCTAAGCTGTACCCTAAGCCTAACCCTAACCCTAAACGTAACCCTAACCCATACCCTACGCCGTACCCTAACCCGTACCCTAACCCGTGTCCTAAGCCGTACCCTAACCCTAACCAATACCCTACGCAGTAACGTCACCCGTACCCTCACCCGTACCCTAACCCATACACTACGCCGTACCCTAACCTGTATCCTAAACCGTACCCTAACCCTAACCAATAACCTACGCAGTACCCTCACCCGTACCCTAAACCATACACTAAGCCGTACCCTAACCCTAACCCTAACCCTAACCCTAACACATACCCTACAACGTACCGTCACACTTACCCTAAACCGTACCCTAAGCCGTACCCTAACCCTAACCCTAACCCTAAACTATACCTTACGCCCTTCACTCACTCGTACCCTAACAGGTACCCTAAGCCGTACCCTAACCCCAACCCTAGCCCTAACCTTAACCCATACCCTACGCCGTACCCTCACACGTACCCTAACACATACCCTAAGCCGTACCCTAACCCTAATCCTAAACCTAACCCATACCCTACGCCGTAACCGCACACGTATCCTATCCCGTACCCTCAGCCATACCCTAACCCTAACCCTAACACTAACCCTAACCTGTACCCTACGCCGTACCCTCACCCGTACCCTAACCCGTACCCTAACCCGTATCCTAAGCCATACCCTAACCCTAAGCAATACCCTACGCAGTACCCTCACCCGTACCCTCACCCGTACCCTAAGCCGTACCCTAACCCTAACCCTAACCCTATCCCTAACCCTAACCCCTACCCTACGCCGTACCCTCACACGTACCCTGTCTTATACCCTAAACCGTACCCTAACCCTAACACTAACCCTAACCCTAACCCTAATGCTAAACTACCCTTGACTGCTTTTGCCTCCATTAGATTTCCCAAGAACTAGTGTTTTAAGGAACAGGTTAAAAAGAAAATCCTAATGTGATTTTTTTATAATGTGTTTATTCTTTATCTTATCCTAGTGACTAAAATCTTCTCCATGGCTGGACCCCAAATAATATTCCTTTACGTGCTAAGTGGTATCTAGAGAGTGGGATAGGTTTAATAAATACCCTAAACCTAACGTGTACCCTAACCCTAACCCATACCGTAACCCTAACACGTATCCTAACCCTAACCCTAAGATGTAGGCTAATCCTAACCCGTACCCTAAACCAATCCCTAACCCTAAAACTAACCCTAACCCTAACCCTAACCCTAACCCATACCCTATGCCGTACCTTCACCCGTACCCTAACCCGTACCCTAAGCCGTACCCTAACCCTAACCCTAACCTATACACTACGCCGTTCCCGCACCCGGACCCTAACCCGTACCCTAAGCCATACCCTAACCCTAACCCTAACCCTATCCCTAACCCTAACCCATACCCTACGCCGTACCCTAAGCCGTACCCTAACATGTATCCTAAGCCGTACCCTAAGCTGTACCCTAACCCTAACCCTAAACCTAAACCATACCCTACGCCGTAACTGCACACGTATCCTAACCTGTACCCTAAGCCGTACCCTAACCCTAACCCTAACCCATACGCTACGCCGTACCCTCACCCGTACCCTAACCCGTATGCTAAGCCGTACCCTAACCCTAACACTAACCTTAACCCATACCCTACGCCGTACCCTCACCAGTACCCTCACCCGTACCCTAAGCCGTACCCTAACACTAACCCTAACCCTAACCCTAACCCGAAACCTAACCCTAACTCATACCCTACGCCGTACCCTCACCCGTAGCATAACCCGTACCCTAAGCCATACCCTAACCCTATCCCTAACCCTGCCCTACCCCTAACCCATATCTTACGCCGTACCCTCACCCTTACCCTCACCCGTACCCTAAGCCGTACCCTAAGACGTACCTTAACCCTAACCCTAACCGTAAACTATACCTTACACCCTAGCTTCACTCGTACCCTAACCCGTACCCTAAGCCGTACCTAACCCTAACCCTAACCCTAACCCATAACCTAGGCGGTACTCTCACACGTACCCTAACGCGTACCCTAAGCCGTACCCTAACCCTAACCCATAGCCTATGCCGTAACCGCACACGTATCCCAACCTGTACCCTAAGCTGTACTCTAACCCTAACCCTAACCCTAACCCATACGCTATGTCGTACCCTCACCCGTACCCTAACCCGTACCCTAAGCCGTACCCTAACCCTAACCCTAACCCTAACCCTAACCGATACCCTACAACGTACCCTCACACTTACCCTAAACCGTACCCTAAACCGTACCCCAAACCTAACTCTAACCCTAACACATACACTATGCCGTACCCTAACCCGTACCCTAACCCTTATCCTAAGCCGTAACCTAACCCTAACCAATACCCTACGCAGTACCCTCACCCATACCCTCACCCGTACCCTAAGCCGTACCCTAAACCTAACCCTAACCCTAACCCTAACACTAACCCTACCCATACGCTATGCCGTACCCTCACCCGTACCCTAACCCGTATTCTAAGCCGTACCCCAACCCTAACCTTAACCCTAACCCCTACCCTATGCTGTACTCTCACCCGTACCCCAACCCGTACCCAAAGCTGTACCCTAACCCTAACCCTAACCGTAACCCTAACCCATACCCTACGCCGTACCCTAACCCATACACTAACCCGTATCCTAAGCCGTACCCTAACCCTAACCAATACCCTACACAGTACCCTCACCCGTACCCTCACCCATACCCTAACCCATACCCTACGCCGTACCCTAATCTGTATCCTAAGCCGTACCCTAACCCTAACCAATACAATACGCAGTACCCTCACCCGTACCCTCAATCGTACCCTAAGCCGTACCCTAACCCTAACCCTAACCGTAACCCTAACCCTAACCCCTACCGTACGCCGTACCCTCACCCGTACCCTATCCCATACCCTAAGCCGTACCCTAACCCTAACACTAACCCTAACCCTAACCCCAACCCTAAACTATCCTTGACTGCTTTTGCCTCCATTAGATTTCCTAAGCACTAGTGTTTTAAGGAACAGGATAAAAAGAAAATCCTAATGTTATTTTTTTATAATGTGTTTATTCTTTATCTTATCCTAGTGACAAAAATCTTCTCCATGGCTGGACACCAAATAATATTCCTTTACGTGCTAAGTGATATCTAGAGAGTGGGATAGGTTTAATAAATACCCTAACCCTAACGCGTACCCTAACCCTAACACAAACCCTAACCCTAACACGTACGCTAATCCTAACCAATACCCTATACCAATCCCTAACCCTAACCCTAACGCTAACCCATACCCTACGCCGTACCCTCACCCGTACCCTAAACCGTACCCTAAGCCGTACCCTAACCCTAACCCTAACCCATACCCTACAACGTATCCTCACACTTACCCTAAACCGTACCCTAAGTCGTTCCTTAACCCTAACCCTAACCGTAAAGTATACCTTACACCCTACCCTCACTCGTACCCTAAACCGTACCCTAACCCGTACCCTAACCCTAACCCTATCCCTAGCCCTAACCCTATCCCATAACCTACGCGGTACTCTCACACGTACCCTAACGCGTACCCTAAGCCGTACCCTAACCCTAACCCATGCCCTACGCCGTAACCGCACACGTATCCCAACCCGTACCCTAAGCCGTACCCTAACCCTAACCCTAACCCTAACCCATACGCTATGCCTTACCCTCACCCGTACCCTAACCCATACCCTAAGCCGTACCCTAACCCTAACCCTAACCCATACCCTACAACGTACCCTCACACTTACCCTAAACCGTACCCTAAGCCGTACCCTAAACCTAACCCTAACCCTAACACATACACTACACCGTACCCTAACCCGTACCCTAACCCTTATCCTAAGCCGTAACCTAACCCTAACCAATACCCTACGCAGTACTCTCACCCATACCCTCACCCGTACCCTAAGCCGTACCCTAACCCTAACCCTAACCCATACGCTATGCCGTACCCTCACCCGTACCCTAACCCGTATCCTAAGCCGTACCCTAACCCTAACCTTAACCCTAACCCCTACCCTATGCCGTACTCTCACCCGTACCCTAACCCGTACCCTAAGCTGTACCCTAACCGTAACCCTAACCGTAACCCTAACCCATACCCTACGCCGTACCCTAACCCATACCCTAAACCGTATCCTTAGCCGTTCCCTAACCCTAACCCTAACACGAACACATACCCTACAACGTACCCTCACACTTACCCTAAACCGTACCCTAAGCCGTACACTAAATCTAACCCTAACCCTAAACTATACCTTACGCCCTACCCTCACTCGTACCCTAACCCGTACCGTAAGACATACCCTAACCCTAATCCTAACCCTAGCCCTACCCCTATCCCATACCCTACGCCGTACCCTCACACATATCCTAACGCGTACCCTAAGCCGTACCCTAACCCTAAACCTACCCCATACGCTATGCCGTACCCTCACCCGTACCCTAACCCGTATCCTAAGCCGTACCCTAACCCTAACCCTAACCCTAACCTATACCCTACGCCGTACCCTCAACCGTACCCTAACCCGTACCCTAAGCCGTACCCTAACCCTAACCCTAACCCTAACCCATACCCTACGCGGTACCCTAACCCGTACCCTAATCCGTATCATAAGCCGTACCATAACCCTAACCAATACCCTACGCAGTACCCTCACCCGTACTCTCAATCGTACCCTAAGCCATACCCTAACCCTAACCCTAACCCTAACCCTAACCCCTACCGTACGCAGTAGCTTCACCCGTACCCTATCCCATACCCTAAGCCGTACCCTAACCCTAACACTAACCCTAACCCTAACCCCAACCCTAAACTACCCTTGACTGCTTTGGCCTCCATTAGATTTCCTAAGCACTAGTGTTTTAAGGAACAGGATAAAAAGAAAATCCTAATGTGATTTTTTTATAATGTGTTTATTCTTTATCTTATCCTAGTGACTAAAATCTTCTCCATGGCTGGACCCCAAATAATATTCCTTTACGTGCTAAGTGGTATCTAGAGAGTGGGATAGGTTTAATAAATACCCTAATCCTAACGTGTACCCTAAACCTAACCCATACCCTAACCCTAACGCGTACCCTAACCCTAACCCAAACCCTAACCCTAACACGTACGCTAATCCTAACCCGTACCCTAAACCAATCCCTAACCCTAAAACTAACCCTAACCCTAACCCTAACCCTAAACTATACCTTACGCCCTACCCTCACTCATACCCTAACCCGTACCCTAAGCCGTACCCTAACCCTAACCCTAACCCTAACCCATACGCTATGCCGTACCATCACCCGTACCCTAAACCGTACCCTAAGCCGTACCTTAACCCTAACCCTAACCGTAAACTATACCTTACACCCTAGCCTCACTCGTACCCTAAACCGTACCCTAACCCTAACCCTAACCTTAACCCTAACCCATACCCTACGCGGTACCCAAACCCGTACCCTAATCCGTATCATAAGCCGTACCCTAACCCTAACCCTAACCCGAACCCATACCCTACAACGTACCCTCACACTTACCCTAAACCGTACCCTAAGTCGTACCCTAAATCTAACCCTAAACCTAAACTATACCTTACGCCCTACCCTCACTCGTACCCTAACCCGTGCCCTTAGCCGTACCCTAAGCCTAACCCTAACCCTAGCCCTACCCCTAACCCATACCCTACGCCGTACCCTCACCCGTACCCTAAACCATACCCTAAGCCGTACCCTAACCCTAACCCTAACCCATACCCTACAACGTATCCTCACACTTACCCTAAACCGTACCCTAAGTCGTTCCTTAACCCTAACCCTAACCGTAAACTATACCTTACACCCTACCCTCACTCGTACCCTAAACCGTACCCTAACCCGTACCCTAACCCTAACCCTATCCCTAGCCCTAACCCTATCCCATAACCTACGCGGTACTCTCACACATACCCTAACGCGTACCCTAAGCCGTACCCTAACCCTAACCCATACCCTACGCCGTAACCGCACACGTATCCCAACCCGTACCCTAAGCCGTACCCTAACCCTAACCCTAACCCTAACCCATACGCTATGCCTTACCCTCACCCGTACCCTAACCCATACCCTAAGCTGTACCCTAACCCTAACCCTAACCCATACCCTACAACGTACCCTCACACTTACCCTAAACCGTACCCTAAGCCGTACCCTAACCCTAACCCTAACCCTATCCCATAACCTACGCGGTACTCTCACACGTACCCTAACGCGTACCCTAAGCCGTACCCTAACCCTAACCCATACCCTACGCCGTAACCGCACACGTATCCCAACCCGTACCCTAAGCCGTACCCTAAACCTAACCCTAACCCTAACCCATACGCTATGCCGTACCCTCACGCGTACACTAACCCGTACCCTAAGCCGTACCCTAACCCTAACCCTAACCCTAACCCTAACCCATACCCTACAACGTACCCTCACACTTACCCTAAACCGTACCCTAAGCCGTACCCTAACCCTAACCCTAACCCTAACCCTAACCCATACCCTACAACGTACCCTCACACTTACCCTAAACCGTACCCTAAGTCGTTCCTTAACCCTAACCCTAACCGTAAAGTATACCTTACACCCTACCCTCACTCGTACCCTAAACCGTACCCTAACCCTAACCCTATCCCTAGCCCTAACCCTATCCCATAACCTACGCGGTACTCTCACACGTACCCTAACGCGTACCCTAAGCCGTACCCTAACCCTAACCCATGCCCTACGCCGTAACCGCACACGTATCCCAACCCGTACCCTAAGCCGTACCCTAACCCTAACCCTAACCCTAACCCATACGCTATGCCTTACCCTCACCCGTACCCTAACCCATACCCTAAGCCGTACCCTAACCCTAACCCTAACCCATACCCTACAACGTACCCTCACACTTACCCTAAACCGTACCCTAAGCCGTACCCTAAACCTAACCCTAACCCTAACACATACACTACACCGTACCCTAACCCGTACCCTAACCCTTATCCTAAGCCGTAACCTAACCCTAACCAATACCCTACGCAGTACTCTCACCCATACCCTCACCCGTACCCTAAGCCGTACCCTAACCCTAACCCTAACCCATACGCTATGCCGTACCCTCACCCGTAACCTAACCCGTATCCTAAGCCGTACCCTAACCCTAACCTTAACCCTAACCCCTACCCTATGCCGTACTCTCACCCGTACCCTAACCCGTACCCTAAGCTGTACCCTAACCGTAACCCTAACCGTAACCCTAACCCATACCCTACGCCGTACCCTAACCCATACCCTAAACCGTATCCTTAGCCGTACCCTAACCCTGACCCTAACACGAACACATACCCTAGAACGTACCCTCACACTTACCCTAAACCGTACCCTAAGCCGTACACTAAATCTAACCCTAACCCTAAACTATACCTTACGCCCTACCCTCACTCGTACCCTAACCCGTACCGTAAGACATACCCTAACCCTAACCCTAACCCTAGCCCTACCCCTATCCCATAACCTACGCCGTACCCTCACACATATCCTAACGCGTACCCTAAGCCGTACCCTAACCCTAACCTTACCCCATACGCTATGCCGTACCCTCACCCGTACCCTAACCCGTATCCTAAGCCGTACCCTAACCCTAACCCTAACCCTAACCCTAACCTATACCCTACGCCGTACCCTCAACCGTACCCTAACCCGTACCCTAAGCCGTACCCTAACCCTAACCCTAACCCTAACCCATACCCTACGCGGTACCCTAACCCGTACCCTAATCCGTATCATAAGCCGTACCATAACCCTAACCAATACCCTACGCAGTACCCTCACCCGTACTCTCAATCGTACCCTAAGCCATACCCTAACCCTAACCCTAACCCTAACCCTAACCCCTACCGTACGCAGTACCTTCACCCGTACCCTATCCCATACCCTAAGCCGTACCCTAACCCTAACACTAACCCTAACCCTAACCCCAACCCTAAACTACCCTTGACTGCTTTGGCCTCCATTAGATTTCCTAAGCACTAGTGTTTTAAGGAACAGGATAAAAAGAAAATCCTAATGTGATTTTTTTATAATGTGTTTATTCTTTATCTTATCCTAGTGACTAAAATCTTCTCCATGGCTGGACCCCAAATAATATTCCTTTACGTGCTAAGTGGTATCTAGAGAGTGGGATAGGTTTAATAAATACCCTAATCCTAACGTGTACCCTAAACCTAACCCATACCCTAACCCTAACGCGTACCCTAACCCTAACCCAAACCCTAACCCTAACACGTACGCTAATCCTAAAACCGTACCCTAAACCAATCCCTAACCCTAAAACTAACCCTAACCCTAACCCTAACCCTAAACTATACCTTACGCCCTACCCTCACTCATACCCTAACCCGTACCCTAAGCCGTACCCTAACCCTAACCCTAACCCTAACCCATACGCTATGCCGTACCATCACCCGTACCCTAACCCGTACCCTAAGCCGTACCCTAACCCTAACCCTAACCCTAACCCTAAACCATACCCTACAACGTACCCTCACACTTACCCTAAACAGTACCCTAAGCCGTACCCTAAACCTAACCCTAACCCTAACACATACACTACGCCGTACTCCTAACCCATACCCTAACCCTTATCCTAAGCCGTAACCTAACCCTAACCAATACCCTACGCAGTACCCTCACCCATACCCTCACCCTTACCCTATAGCCGTACCCTAACCCTAACCCTAACCCTAACCCTAACGCTAACCCATACGCTATGCCGTACCCTCCTCCCGTACCCTAACCCGTATGCTAAGCCGTACACTAACCCTAACCTTACCCCTAACCCCTACCCTATGCCGTACTCTCACCCGTACCCTAACCCGTACCCTAAGCTGTACCCTAACCCTAACCCTAACCTTAACCCTAACCCATACCCTACGCCGTACCCTAACCCATACCCTAAACCGTATCCTTAGCCGTACCCTAACCCTAACCCTAACCCGAACACACATACCCTACAACGTACCCTCACACTTAACCTAAACCGTACACTAAGCCGTACACTAAATCTAACCCTAACCCTAAACTATACCTTACGCCCTACCCTCACTCGTACCCTAACCCGTACCCTAAGACATACCCTAACCCGAACCCTAACCCTACCTAGCCCTACCCCTAACCCGTACCCTACGCCGTACCCTCACACATATCCTAACGCGTACCCTAAGCCGTACCCTAACCCTAACCCTAACCCTAACCCTAACCCATACGCTATGCCGTACCCTCACCCGTACCCTAACCCGTATCCTAAGCCGTACCCCTAACCCTAACCCTAACCCTAACCCTAACCTATACCCTACGCCGTACCCTCACCCGTACTCTAACCCGTACCCTAAGCCGTACTCTAACCCTAACCCTAACCCTAACCCTAACCCATACCCTACGCCGTACCCTAACCCGTACCCTAATCCGTATCATAAGCCGTACCCTAACCCTAACCAATACCCTACGCAGTACCCTCACCCGTACTCTCAATCGTACCCTAAGCCGTACCCTAACCCTAACCCTAACCCTAACCCTAACCCCTACCGTACGCCGTACCCTCACCCTTACCCTATCCCATACCCTAAGCCGTACCCCTAACCCTAACACTAACCCTAACCCTAACCCCAACCCTAAACTACCCTTGACTGCTTTTGCCTCCATTAGATTTCCTAAGCACTAGTGTTTTAAGGAACAGGATAAAAAGAAAATCTTAATGTGATTTTTTTATAATGTGTTTATTCTTTATCTTATCCTAGTGACTAAAATCTTCTCCATGGCTGGACCCCAAATAATATTCCTTTACATGCTAAGTGGTATCTAGAGAGTGGGATAGGTTTAATAAATACCCTAATCCTAACGTGTACCCCTAACCCTAACCCATACCCTAACCCTAACGTGTACCCTAACCCTAACCCAGACCCTAACCCTAACACGTATGCTAATCCTAACCCGTACCCTAAACCAATCCCTAACCCTAAAACTAACCCTAACCCTAACCCTAACCCTAACGCTAAACCATACCCTACGCCGTAACCTCACCCGTACCCTAACCCGTACCCTAAGCCGTACCCTAACCCTAACCCTAACCCTATCCCATAACCTACGCGGTACTCTCACACGTACCCTAACGCGTACCCTAAGCCGTACACTAAGCCTAACCCATATCCTACGCCGTAACCGCACACGTACCCCAACACGTACCCTAAGCCGTACCCTAACCCTAAACCTAACCCTAACCCATACACTATGCCGTACCCTCACCCGTACCCTAACCCATACCCTACGCCGTACCCTAACCTGTATCCTAAGGCATACCCTAACCCTAATCAATACCCTACGCAGTACCCTCACCCGTACCCTAACCCGTACCCTAAGCCGTACCCTAACCCTAACCCTAACCCTAACCCTAACCCTAACCCATACGCTATGCCGTACCCTCACCCGTACCCTAACCCGTATCCTAAGCCGTACCCCAACCCTAACCTTAACCCTAACCCCTACCCTATGCTGTACTCTCACCCTTACGCCAACCCGTACCCTAAGCTGTACCCTAACCCTAACCCTAACCGTAACCCTAACCCATACCCTACGCCGTACCCTAACCCATACCCTAACCCGTATCCTAAGCCATACCCTAACCCTAACCAATACCCTACACAGTACCCTCACCCGTACCCTCACCCGTACCCTAACCCATACCCTACGCCATACCCTAACCTGTATCCTAAGCAGTACCCTAACCCTAACCCATACCCTAACCCTAACGTGTACCCTAACCCTAACCCAGACCCTAACCCTAACACGTATGCTAATCCTAACCCGTACCCTAAACCAATCCCTAACCCTAAAACTAACCCTAACCCTAACCCTAACCCTAAACTATACCTTACGCCCTACCCTCACTCATACCCTAACCGTACCCTAAGCCGTACCCTAACCCTAACCCTAACCCTAACCCATACGCTATGCCGTACCATCACCCGTACCCTAACCCGTACCCTAAGCCGTACCCTAACCCTAACCCTAACCCTAACCCTAAACCATACCCTACAACGTACCCTCACACTTACCCTAAACAGTACCCTAAGCCGTACCCTAAACCTAACCCTAACCCTAACACATACACTACGCCGTACCCTAACCCATACCCTAACCCTTATCCTAAGCCGTAACCTAACCCTAACCAATACCCTACGCAGTACCCTCACCCATACCCTCACCCTTACCCTAAGCCGTACCCTAACCCTAACCCTAACCCTAACCCTAACCCTAACCCATACGCTATGCCGTACCCTCACCCGTACCCTAACCCGTATCCAAAGCCGTACACTAACCCTAACCTTAACCCTAACCCCTACCCTATGCCGTACTCTCACCCGTACCCTAACCCGTACCCTAAGCTGTACCCTAAACCTAACCCTAACCTTAACCCTAACCCATACCCTACGCCGTAACCTAACCCATACCCTAAACCATATCCTTAGCCGTACCCTAACCCTAACCCTAACCCGAACACATACCCTACAACGTACCCTCACACTTAACCTAAACCGTACCCTAAGCCGTACACTAAATCTAACCCTAACCCTAAACTACACCTTACGCCCTACCCTCACTCGTACCCTAACCCGTACCCTAAGACATACCCTAACCCGAACCCTAACCCTAGCCCTACCCCTAACCCGTACCCTACGCCGTACCCTCACACATATCCTAACGCGTACCCTAAGCCGTACCCTAACCCTAACCCTAACCCTAACCCTAACCCATACGCTATGCCGTACCCTCACCCGTACCCTAACCCGTATCCTAAGCCGTACCCTAACCCTAACCCTAACCCTAACCTATACCCTACGCCGTACCCTCACCCGTACCCTAACCCGTACCCTAAGCCGTACTCTAACCCTAACCCTAACCCTAACCCTAACCCATACCCTACGCCGTACCCTAACCCGTACCCTAATCCGTATCATAAGCCGTACCCTAACCCTAACCAATACCCTACGCAGTACCCTCACCCGTACTCTCAATCGTACCCTAAGCCGTACCCTAACCCTAACCCTAACCCTAACCCTAACCCCTACCGTACGCCGTACCCTCACCCTTACCCTATCCCATACCCTAAGCCGTACCCTAACCCTAACACTAACCCTAACCCTAACCCCAACCCTAAACTACCCTTGACTGCTTTTGCCTCCATTAGATTTCCTAAGCACTAGTGTTTTAAGGAACAGGATAAAAAGAAAATCTTAATGTGATTTTTTTATAATGTGTTTATTCTTTATCTTATCCTAGTGACTAAAATCTTCTCCATGGCTGGACCCCAAATAATATTCCTTTACATGCTAAGTGGTATCTAGAGAGTGGGATAGGTTTAATAAATACCCTAATCCTAACGTGTACCCTAACCCTAACCCATACCCTAACCCTAACGCGTACCCTAACCCTAACCCAGACCCTAACCCTAACACGTATGCTAATCCTAACCCGTACCCTAAACCAATCCCTAACCCTAAAACTAACCCTAACCCTAACCCTAACCCTAACGCTAAACCATACCCTACGCCGTAACCTCACCCGTACCCTAACCCGTACCCTAACCCTAACCCTAACCCTATCCCATAACCTACGCGGTACTCTTACACGTACCCTAACGCGTACCCTAAGCCGTACCCTAAGCCTAACCCATATCCTACGCCGTAACCGCACACGTATCCCAACACGTACCCTAAGCCGTACCCTAACCCTAACCCTAACCCTAACCCATACACTATGCCGTACCCTCACCCGTACCCTAACCCATACCCTACGCCGTACCCTAACCTGTATCCTAAGGCATACCCTAACCCTAATCAATACCCTACGCAGTACTCCTCACCCGTACCCTAACCCGTACCCTAAGCCGTACCCTAATCCTAACCCCTAACCCTAACCCTAACCCTAACCCATACGCTATGCCGTAACCCTGACCCGTACCCTAACCCGTATCCTAAGCCGTACCCCAACCCCTAACCTTAACCCTAACCCCTACCCTATGCTGTACTCTCACCCTTACGCCAACCCGTAACCTAAGCTGTACCCTAACCCTAACCCTAACCGTAACCCTAACCCATACCCTACGCCGTACCCTAACCCATACCCTAACCCGTATCCTAAGCCATACCCTAACCCCTAACCAATACCCTACACAGTACCCTCACCCGTACCCTCACCCGTACCCTAACCCATACCCTACGCGCGTACCCTAACCTGTATCCTAAGCCGTACCCTAACCCTAACCCTAACCCGAACCCATACCCTACAACGTACCCTCACACTTACCCTAAACCGTACCCTAAGTCGTACCCTAAATCTAACCCTAACCCTAAACAATACCTTACGCCCTACCCTCACTCGTAACCTAATCCATACCCTAGAGACATACCCTAACCCTAACCCTAACCCTAGCCCTACCCCTAACCCATACCCTACGCCGTACCCTCACACATATCCTAACGCGTACCCTAAGCCGTACCCTAACCCTAACCCTAACCCTACTAACCCTAACCCATACGCTATGCCGTACCCTCACCCGTACCCTAACCCGTATCCAAAGCCGTACCCTAACCCTAACCCTAACCCTAACCTATACCCTACGCCGTACCCTCACCCGTACTCCTAACCCGTACCCTAAGCCGTACTCTAACCCTAACCCTAAACCCTAACCCTAACCCATACCCTACGCCGTACCCTAACCCGTACCCTAATCCGTATCATAAGCCGTACCCTAACCCTAACCAATACCCTATCGCAGTACCCTCACCCGTACTCTCAATCGTACCCTAAGCCGTACCCTAACCCTAACCCTAACCCTAACCCTAACCCCTACCGTACGCCGTACCCTCACCCTTACCCTATCCCATACCCTAAGCCGTACCCTAACCCTAACCCTAACCCCAACCCTAAACTACCCTTGACTGCTTTTGCCTCCATTAGATTTCCTAAGCACTAGTGTTTTAAGGAACAGGATAAAAAGAAAATCTTAATGTGATTTTTTTATAATGTGTTTTATTCTTTATCTTATCCTAGTGACTAAAATCTTCTCCATGGCTGGACCCCAAATAATATTCCTTTACATGCTAAGTGGTATCTAGAGAGTGGGATAGGTTTAATAAATACCCTAATCCTAACGTGTACCCTAACCCTAACCCATACCCTAACCCTAACGTGTACCCTAACCCTAACCCAGACCCTAACCCTAACACGTATGCTAATCCTAACCCGTACCCTAAACCAATCCCTAACCCTAAAACTAACCCTAACCCTAACCCTAACCCTAACGCTAAACCATACCCTACGCCGTAACCTCACCCGTACCCTAACCCGTACCCTAAGCCGTACCTACCCTAACCCTAACCCTAACCCTATCCCATAACCTACGCGGTACTCTCACACGTACCCTAACGCGTACCCTAAGCCGTACACTAAGCCTAACCCATATCCTACGCCGTAACCGCACACGTACCCCCAACACGTACCCTAAGCCCGTACCCTAACCCTAAACCTAACCCTAACCCATACACTATGCCGTACCCTCACCCCGTACCCTAACCCATACCCTACGCCGTACCCTAACCTGTATCCTAAGGCATACCCTAACCCTAATCAATACCCTACGCAGTACCCCTCACCCGTACCCTAACCCGTACCCTAAGCCGTACCCTAACCCTAACCCTAACCCTAACCCTAACCCTAACCCATACGCTATGCCGTACCCTCACCCGTACCCTAACCCGTATCCTAAGCCGTACCCCAACCCTAACCTTAACCCTAACCCCTACCCTATGCTGTACTCTCACCCTTACGCCAACCCGTACCCTAAGCTGTACCCTAACCCTAACCTTAACCGTAACCCTAACCCATACCCTACGCCGTACCCTAACCCATACCCTAACCCGTATCCTAAGCCATACCCTAACCCTAACCAATACCCTACACAGTACCCTCACCCGTACCCTCACCCGTACCCTAACCCATACCCTACGCCATACCCTAACCTGTATCCTAAGCAGTACCCTAACCCTAACCCTAACCCTAGCCCTACCCCTAACCCATACCCTACGCCGTACCCTCACACGTACCCTAACGCGTACCCTAAGCCGTACCCTAACCCTAACCCTAATCCTAGCACTAACCCTAACCCATACCCTACGCCGTACCCTAAGCTGTATCCTAAGCCGTACCCTAACCCTAACCAATACCCTACGCAGTACCCTCACCCGTACCCTCAATCGTTCCCTAAGCCGTACCCTAACCCTAACCCTAACCCTAACCCTAACCCTAACCCCTACCGTATGCCGTACCCTCACCCGTACCCTATCCCATACCCTAAGCCGTACCCTAACCCTAACACTAACCCTAACCCTAACCCCAACCCTAAACTACCCTTGACTGCTTTTGCCTCCATTAGATTTCCTAAGCACTAGTGTTTTAAGGAACAGGATAAAAAGAAAATCCTAATGTGATTTTTTTATAATGTGTTTATTCTTTATCTTATCCTAGTGACAAAAATCTTCTCCATGGCTGGACCCCAAATAATATTCCTTTACGTGCTAAGTGGTATCTAGAGAGTGGGATAGGTTTAATAAATACCCTAACCCTAACGCGTACCCTAACCCTAACCCAAACCCTAACCCTAACACGTACGCTAATCCTAACCCGTACCCTAAACCAATCCCTAACCCTAACGCTAACCCATACCCTACGCCGTACCCTCACCCGTACCCTAAACCGTACCCTAAGCCGTACCCTAACCCTAACCCTAACCCATACCCTACAACGTATCCTCTAAGCCGTACCCTAACCCTAACCCTAACCCATACCCTACAACGTACCCTCACACTTACCCTAAACTGTACCCTAAGCTGTACCCTAAACCTAACCCTAACCCTAACACATACACTACGCCGTACCCTAACCCGTACCCTAACCCTTATCCTAAGCCGTAACCTAACCCTAACCAATACCCTACGCAGTACCCTCACCCATACCCTCACCCGTACCCTAAGCCATACCCTAACCCTAACCCTAACCCGAACACATACCCTACAACGTACCCTCACACTTACCCTAAACCGTACCCTAAGCCGTACACTAAATCTAACCCTAACCCTAAACTATACCTTACGCCCTACCCTCACTCTTACCCTAACCCGTACCCTAAGACATACCCTAACCCTAACCCTAACCCTAACCACTACCGTACGCCGTACCCTCACCCGTACCCTATCCCATACCCTAAGCCGTACCCTAACCGTAACCCTAACCCTAACCCTAATCCTAATACGTACCCTACGCCGTACCCTCACCCGTACCCTATTCCATACCCTAATCTGTACCCTAACCCTAACACTAAACCTAACCCTAACCCTAACCCTAAACTACCCTTGACTGCTTTTGCCTCCATTTGATTTCCTAAGCACTAGTGTTTTAAGGAACAGGTTAAAAAGAAAATCCTAATGTGATTTTTTTATAATGTGTTTATTCTTTATCTTATCCTAGTGACTAAAATATTCTCCATGGCTGGACCCCAAATAATATTCCTTTACGTGCTAAGTGGTATCTAGAGAGTGGGATAGGTTTAATAAATACCCTAATCCTAACGTGTGACCTAAACCTAACCCATACCCTAACACTAACGCGTACCCTAACCCTAACCCAAACCCTAACACTAACACGTACGCTAATCCTAACCCGTACCGTAAACCAATCTCTAACCCTAACCCTAACGCTAACCCATACCTACGCCGTACCCTCACCCGTACCCTAACCCGTACCCTAACCCGTACCCTAAGCCGTACCTAACCCTAACCCTAACCCTAACACATACCCTACAACGTATCCTCACACTTACCCTAAACCGTACCCTAAGCCGTACCTCAACCCTAACCCTAACCATAAACTATACCATTCGCCCTACCCTCACTCATACCCTAAACCATACCCTAACCCGTACCCTAACCCTAACCCTAACCCTAACCCTAACCCTATCCCATAAACTAGGCGGTACTCTCACACGTACCCTAACGCGTACCCTAAGCCGTACCCTAACCCTAACCCATAGCCTATGCCGTAATCGCACACGTATCCCAACCTGTACCCTAAGCCGTACTCTAACCCTAACCCTAACCCTAACCCATACGCTATGTCGTACCCTCACCCGTACCCTAACCCGTACCCTAAGCCGTACCCTAACCCTAACCCTAACCCTAACCCTAACCGATACCCTACAACGTACCCTCACACTTACCCTAAACCGTACCCTAAGCCGTACCCCAAACCTAACTCTAACCCTAACACATACACTACGCCGTACCCTAACCCGTACCCTAACCCTTATCCTAAGCCGTAACCTAACCCTAACCAATACCCTACGCAGTACCCCTTCACCCATACCCTCACCCGTACCCTAAGCCGTACCCTAACCCTAACCCTAACCCTAACCCATACGCTATTCCGTACCCTCACCCGTACCCTAACCCATATCCTAAGCCGTACCCTAACCCTAACCTTAACCCTAAACCCTACCCTATGCCGTACCCTCACCCATACCCTAACCCGTACCCTAAGCTGTACCCTAACCCTAACCCTAACGGTAACCCTAACCCATACCCTACGCCGTACCCTAACCCATACCCTAACCCGTATCCTAAGCCGTACCCTAACCCTAACCAATACCCTACGCAGTACCCTCACCCGTACCCTAACCCATACCCTACGCCGTACCCTAAACTGTATCCTAATCCGTACCCAAACCCTAACCAATACCCTACGCAGTACCCTCACCCGTACCCTAAGCCGTACACTAAGCCTAACCCTAACCCGAACCCATACCCTACAACGTACGATCACAGTTACCCTAAACCGTACCCTAAGCCGTACCCTAAATCTAACCCTAACCCTAAACTATACCTTACGCCCTACACTCACTCGTACCCTAACCCGTACCCTAAGCCATACCCTAACCCTAACCCTAACCCTAGCCCTACCCCTAACCCATACCCTATGCCGTATCCTCACACGTACCCTAACGCGTACCCTAAGCCGTACCCTAACCCTAACCTAACCCTAGCACTAACCCTAACCCATACCCTACGCCGTACCCTAACCTGTATCCTAAGCCGTACCCTAACCCTAACCAATACCCTACGCAGTAACCTCACCCGTTCCCTAAACCGTACCCTAAGCCGTACCCTAACCCTAACCCTAACCCTAAACCATACGCTATGCCGTACCCTCACCCGTACCCTAACCCGTATCCTAAGCCGTACCCTAACCCTAACCCTAACCCTAACCTATACCCTACGCCGTACCCTCTCCCGTACCCTAACCCGTATCCTAAGCCGTACCCTAACCCTAACCCTAACCCTAACCCTAACCCATACCCTACGCGGTACCCTAACCCGTACCCTAATCCGTATCCTAAGCTGTACCCTAACCCTAACCCATACCCTAACCCTAACACGTACCCTAACCCAAACCCTAACCCTAACACGTACGCTAATCCTAACCCGTACCCTAAACCAAACCCTAACCCTAACCCTAACGCTAACCCATACCCTACGCCGTAACCTCACCCGTACCCTAACCCGTACCCTAAGCCGTACCCTAACCCTAACCCTAACCCTATCCCATAACCTACGCGGTACTCTCACACGTACCCTAAAGCGTACCCTAAGCCGTACCCTAACCCTAACCCATACCCTACGCCGTAACCGCACACGTATCCCAACACGTACCCTAAGCCGTACCCTAACCCTAACCCTAACCCTAACCCATACGCTATGCCGTACCCTCACCCGTACCCTAACCCGTACCCTAAGCCGTACCCTAACCCTAACCCTAACCCATACCCTACAACGTACCCTCACACTTACCCTAAACCGTACCCTAAGCCGTACCCTAAACCTAACCCTAACCCTAACACATACACTACGCCGTACCCTCACCCGTACCCTAACCCATACCCTACGCCGTACCCTAACCTGTATCCTAAGGCATACCCTAACCCTAATCAATACCCTACGCAGTACCCTCACCCGTACCCTAACCCGTACCCTAAGCTGTACCCTAACCCTAACCCTAACCCTAACCCTAACCCATACGCTATGCCGTACCCTTACCCGTACCCTAACCCGTATCCTAAGCCGTACCCCAACCCTAACCTTAACCCTAACCCCTACCCTATGCTGTACTCTCACCCTTACCCCAATCCGTACCCTAAGCTGTACCCTAACCCTAACCCTAACCGTAACCCTAACCCATACCCTACGCCGTACCCTCACCCGTACCCTAACCCGTATCCTAAGCCGTACCCTAACCCTAACCAATACCCTACACAGTACCCTCACCCGTACCCTAACCCATAACCTACGCCGTACGCTAAACTGTATCCTAAGCCGTACCCTAACCCTAACAAATACCCTACGCAGTACCCTCACCTGTACCCTAAACCGTACCCTAAGCCGTACACTAAACCTAACCCTAACCCGAAGCCATACCCTACAACGTACCCTCACACTTACACTAAACCGTACCCTAAGCCGTACCCTAAATCTAACCCTAACCCTAAACTGTACCTTACGCCCTACCCTCAATCGTACCCTAATCCATACCCTAAGCCATACCCTAACCCTAACCCTAACCCTAGCCCTACCCCTAACCCATACCCTACGCCGTACCCTCACACGTACCCTAACGCGTACCCTAAGCCGTACCCTAACCCTAACCCTAACCCTAGCACTAACCGTAACCCATACCCTACGCCGTACCCTAACCTGTATCCTAAGCCGTACCCTAACCCTAACCAATACCCTACGCAGTACCCTCACCCGTACCCTCAATCGTACCCTAAGCTGTACCCTAACCCTAACCCTAACCCTAACCCCTACCGTACGACGTACCCTCACCCGTACCCTATCCCATACCCTAAGCCGTACCCTAACCCTAACACTAACCCTAACCCTAACCCCAACCCTAAACTACCCTTGAGTGCTTTGGCCTCCATTAGATTTCCTAAGCACTAGTGTTTTAAGGAACAGGATAAAAAGAAAATCCTAATGTGATTTTTTTATAATGTGTTTATTCTTTATCTTATCCTAGTGACAAAAATCTTCTCCATGGCTGGACCCCAAATAATATTCCTTTACGTGCTAAGTGGCATCTAGAGAGTGGGATAGGTTTAATAAATACCCTAACCCTAACGCGTACCCTAACCCTAACCCAAACCCTAACCCTAACACGTACGCTAATCCTAACCCGTACCCTAAACCAATCCCTAACCCTAACCCTAACGCTAACCCATACCCTACGCCGTACCCTCACCCGTACCCTAAACCGTACCCTAAGCCGTACCCTAACCCTATCCCTAACCCTAACCCATACCCTACAACGTATCCTCACACTTACCCTAAACCGTACCCTAAGCCGTACCTTAACCCTAACCCTAACCGTAAACTATACCTTACACCCTAGCCTCACTCGTACCCTAAACCGTACCCTAACCCTAACCCTAACCTTAACCCTAACCCATACCCTACGCGGTACCCTAACCTAACCCTAATCCGTATCATAAGCCGTACCCTAACCCTAACCCTAACCCGAACCCATACCCTACAACGTACCCTCACACTTACCCTAAACCGTACCCTAAGTCGTACCCTAAATCTAACCCTAACCCTAAACTATACCTTACGCCCTACCCTCACTCGTACCCTAACCCGTGCCCTTAGCCGTACCCTAAGCCTAACCCTAACCCTAGCCCTACCCCTAACCCATACCCTACGCCGTACCCTCACACGTACCCTAAGCCGTACCCTAACCCTAACCCTAACCCTAACTCATACGCTATGCCGTACCCTCACCCGTACCCTAACCCGTACCCTAAGCCGTACCCCAACCCTAACCTTAACCCTAACCCCTACCCTATGCTGTACTCTCACCCGTACCCCAACCCGTACCCAAAGCTGTACCCTAACCCTAACCCTAACCGTAACCCTAACCCATACCCTACGCCATACCCTAACCCATACACTAACCCGTATCCTAAGCCGTACCCTAACCCTAACCAATACCCTACGCAGTACCCTCACCCGTACCCTAACCCATACCCTACGCCGTACCCTAAACTGTATCCTAAGCCGTACCCTAACCCTAAACAATACCCTACGCAGTACCTCACCCGTACCCTAAACCGTACCCTAAGCCGTACCCTAACCCTAACCCGAACCCGAACCCATACCCTACAACGTACCCTCACACTTACCCTAAACCGTACCTTAAGTCGTACCCTAAATCTAACCCTAACCCTAAACTATATCTTACGCCCTACCCTCACTTGTACCCTAACCCGTGCCCTAAGCCGTACCCTAAGCCTAACCCTAACCCTAGCCCTACCCCTAACCCATACCCTACGCCGTACCCTCACACGCACCCTAACGCGTACCCTAAGCCGTACCCTAACCCTAACCCTAACCCTAACCCATACGCTATGCCGTACCCTCACTCGTACCCCAACCCGTATCCTAAGCCGTACCCTAACCCTAACCCTAACCCTAACCTATACCCTACGCCGTACCCTCTCCCGTACCCTAATCCGTACCCTAAGCCGTACCCTAACTCTAACCCTAACCCTAACGCTAAACTATACCCTACGCCGTACCCTTACCCGTACCCTAACCCGTACCCTAAGCCGTACCCTAACCCTAACCCTAAACCTAAACCTTACCCATACCCTACGCGGTACACTAACCCGTACCCTAATCCGTATCCTAAGCCGTACCCTAACCCTAACAAATACCCTACGCAGTACCCTCACCCGTACCCTCAATCGTACCTTAAGCCGTACCCTAACCCTAACCCTAACCCTAACCCTAAGCACTACCGTACGCCGTAGCCTCACCCATACCCTATCCCATACCCTAAGCCGTACCCTAACCGTAACCCTAACCCTAACCCTAATCCTAATACCTACCCTACGCCGTACCCTCACCCGTACCCTATTCCATACCCTAATCCGTACCCTAACCCTAACACTAACCCTAACCCTAACACTAACCCTAAACTACCCTTGACTGCTTTTGCCTCCATTAGATTTCCTAAGCACTAGTGTTTTAAGGAACAGGATAAAAAGAAAACCCTAATGTGATTTTTTTATAATGTGTTTATTCTTTATCTTATCCTAGTGACAAAAATCTTCTCCATGGCTGGACCCCAAATAATATTCCTTTACGTGCTAAGTGGTATCTAGAGAGTGGGATAGGTTTAATAAATACCCTAACCCTAACGCGTACCCTAACCCTAACCCAAACCCTAACCCTAACACGTACGCTAATCCTAACCCGTACCCTAAACCAATCCCTAACCCTAACCCTAACGCTAACCCATACCCTACGCCGTACACTCACCCGTACCCTAAACCGTACCCTAAGCCGTACCCTAACCCTATCCCTAACCCTAACCCATACCCTACAACGTATCCTCACACTTACCCTAAACCGTACCCTAAGCCGTACCTTAACCCTAACCCTAACCGTAAACTATACCTTACACCCTAGCCTCACTCGTACCCTAAACCGTACCCTAACCCTAACCCTAACCTTAACCCTAACCCATACCCTACGCGGTACCCTAACCCTAACCGTAATCCGTATCATAAGCCGTACCCTAACCCTAACCCTAACCCGAACCCATACCCTACAACGTACCCTCACACTTACCCTAAACCGTACCCTAAGTCGTACCCTAAATCTAACCCTAACCCTAAACTATACCTTACGCCCTACCCTCACTCGTACCCTAACCCGTGCCCTTAGCCGTACCCTAAGCCTAACCCTAACCCTAGCCCTACCCCTAACCCATACCCTACGCCGTACCCTCACACGTACCCTAAGCCGTACCCTAACCCTAACCCTAACCCTAACTCATACGCTATGCCGTACCCTCACCCGTACCCTAACCCGTACCCTAAGCCGTACCCCAACCCTAACCTTAACCCTAACCCCTACCCTATGCTGTACTCTCACCCGTACCCCAACCCGTACCCAAAGCTGTACCCTAACCCTAACCCTAACCGTAACCCTAACCCATACCCTACGCCATACCCTAACCCATACACTAACCCGTATCCTAAGCCGTACCCTAACCCTAACCAATACCCTACGCAGTACCCTCACCCGTACCCTAACCCATACCCTACGCCGTACCCTAACCTGTATCCTAAGCCGTACCCTAACCCTAACCAATACCCTACGCAGTACCTCACCCGTACCCTAAACCGTACCCTAAGCCGTACCCTAACCCTAACCCGAACCCGAACCCATACCCTACAACGTACCCTCACACTTACCCTAAACCGTACCTTAAGTCGTACCCTAAATCTAACCCTAACCCTAAACTATACCTTACGCCCTACCCTCACTTGTACCCTAACCCGTGCCCTAAGCCGTACCCTAAGCCTAACCCTAACCCTAGCCCTACCCCTAACCCATACCCTACGCCGTACCCTCACACGCACCCTAACGCGTACCCTAAGCCGTACCCTAACCCTAACCCTAACCCTAACCCATACGCTATGCCGTACCCTCACTCGTACCCCAACCCGTATCCTAAGCCGTACCCTAACCCTAACCCTAACCCTAACCTATACCCTACGCCGTACCCTCTCCCGTACCCTAATCCGTACCCTAAGCCGTACCCTAACTCTAACCGTAACCCTAACCCTAAACTATACCCTACGCCGTACCCTTACCCGTACCCTAACCCGTACCCTAAGCCGTACCCTAACCCTAACCCTAAACCTAAACCTTACCCATACCCTACGCGGTACACTAACCCGTACCCTAATCCGTATCCTAAGCCGTACCCTAACCCTAACAAATACCCTACGCAGTACCCTCACCCGTACCCTCAATCGTACCTTAAGCCGTACCCTAACCCTAACCCTAACCCTAACCCTAAGCACTACCGTACGCCGTACCCTCACCCATACCCTATCCCATACCCTAAGCCGTACCCTAACCGTAACCCTAACCCTAACCCTAATCCTAATACCTACCCTACGCCGTACCCTCACCCGTACCCTATTCCATACCCTAATCCGTACCCTAACCCTAACACTAACCCTAACCCTAACACTAACCCTAAACTACCCTTGACTGCGTTTGCCTCCATTAGATTTCCTAAGCACTAGTGTTTTAAGGAACAGGTTAAAAAGAAAATCCTAATGTGATTTTTTTATAATGTGTTTATTCTTTATCTTATCCTAGTGACTAAAATGTTCTCCATGGCTGGACCCCAAATAATATTCCTTTACGTGCTAAGTGGTATCTAGAGAGTGGTATAGGTTTAATAAATACCCTACTCTTAACGTGTACCCTAACCCTAACCCATACCTTAACCCTAACACGTACCCTAACCCTAACCCAAACACTAACCCTAACACGTACGCTAATCCTAACCCGTACCCTAAACCAAACCCTAACCCTAACCATAACCCTAACCCATACCCTACGCCGTAACCGCACACGTATCCCAACACGTACCCTAGGCCGTACCCTAACCCTAACCCTAACCCATACCCTACAACGTACCCTCACACTTACCCTAAACCGTACCCTAAGCCGTACCCTAAACCTAACCCTAACCCTAACACATACACTACGCCGTACCCTCACCCCTACCCTAACCCATACCCTACGCCGTACCCTAACCTGTATCCTAAGGCATACCCTAACCCTAATCAATACCCTACGCAGTACCCTCACCCGTACCCTAACCCGTACCCTAAGCCGTACCCTAACCCTAACCCTAACCCTAACCCTAACCCATACGCTATGCCGTACCCTCACCCGTACCCTAACCCGTATCCTAAGCCGTACCCCAACCCTAACGTTAACCCTAACCCCTACCCTATGCTGTACTCTCACCCTTACCCCAACCCGTACCCTAACCCTAACCCTAACCCTAACCCTAACCCTAACCCTAACCTGTATCCTAAGGCATTCCCTAACCCTAATCAATACCCTACGCAGTACCCTCACCCCTACCCTCACCCGTACCCTAACCCATACCCTACGCCCTACCCTAACCTGTATCCTAAGCCGTACCCTAACCCTAACCCTAACCCGAACCCATACCCTACAACGTACCCTCACACTTACCCTAAACCGTACCCTAAGCCGTACCCTAAATCTAACCCTAACCCTAAACTATACCTTACGCCCTACCCTCACTCGTACCCTAATCCATACCCTAAGCCATACCCTAACCCTAACCCTAACCCTAGCCCTACCCCTAACCCATACCCTACGCCGTACCCTCACACGTACCCTAACGCGTACCCTAAGCCGTACCCTAACACTTACCCTAACCCTAGCACTAACCCTAACCCATACCCTACGCCGTACCCTAACCTGTATCCTAAGCCGTACCCTAACCCTAACCCTAACCCTAACCCTAACCCTAACCCTAACACGTATGCTAATCCTAACCCGTACCCTAAACCAATCCCTAACCCTAAAACTAACCCTAACCCTATCCCTAACCCATACCCTACGCCGTACCTTCACCCGTACCCTAACCCGTACCCTAAGCCGTACCCTAACCCTAACCCTAACCCTGACCCATACCCTATGTCGTAACCGCACACGTATCCCAACCCGTACCCCAAGCCGTACCCTAACCCTAACCCTAACCCTAACCCATACGCTATGCCGTGCCCTCACCCGTACCCTAACCCGTACCCTAAGCCATACCCTAACCCTAACCCTAACCCTAACCCATACGCTATGCCGTACCCTCACACGTACCCTAACTTGTACCCTAACCTGTACCCTAACACTTATCCTAAGCCATAACCTAACCCTAACCAATACCCTACGCAGTACCCTCACCCATACCCTCACCCGTACCCTAAGCCGTACCCTAACCCTAACCCTAACTCTAACCCTAACCCTAACCCATACGCTATGCCGTACCCTCACCCGTACCCTAACCCGTATTCTAAGCCGTACCCTAACCCTAGCCCTAACCCTATCCCATAACCTACGCGGTACTCTCACACGTACCCTAACGCGTACCCTAAGCCGTACCCTAACCCTAACCCATAACCTACGCCGCAACCGCACACGTATCCCAACCCGTACCCTAAGCCGTACCCTAACCCTAACCCTAACCCTAACCCATACGCTATGCCGTACCCTCACCCGTACCCTAACCCATACGCTATGCCGTACCCTCACCCTAACCCTAACCCATACCCTACGCGGTACCCTAACCCGTACCCTAATCCGTATCATAAGCCGTACCCTAACCCTAACCAATACCCAACGCAGTACCCTCACCCGTACTCTCAATCGTACCCTAAGCCGTACCCTAACCCTAACCCTAACCCTAACCCTAACCCCTACCGTACGCAGTACCCTCACCCGTACCCTATCCCATACCCTAAGCCGTACCCGAACCCTAACACTAACCCTAACCCTAACCCCAACCCTAAACTACCCTTGACTGCTTTGGCCTCCATTAGATTTCCTAAGCACTAGTGTTTTAAGGAACAGGATAAAAAGAAAATCCTAATGTGATTTTTTTATAATGTGTTTATTCTTTATCTTATCCTAGTGACTAAAATCTTCTCCATGGCTGGACCCCAAATAATATTCCTTTACGTGCTAAGTGGTATCTAGAGAGTGGGATAGGTTTAATAAATACCCTAATCCTAACGTGTACCCTAACCCTAACCCATACCCTAACCCTAACGCGTACCCTAACCCTAACCCAAACCCTAACCCTAACACGTACGCTAATCCTAACCCGTACCCTAAACCAATCCCTAACCCTAAAACTAACCCTAACCCTAACCCTAACCCTAAACTATACCTTACGCCCTACCCTCACTCATACCCTAACCGTACCCTAAGCCGTACCCTAACCCTAACCCTAACCCTAACCCATACGCTATGCCGTACCATCACCCGTACCCTAACCCGTACCCTAAGCCGTACCCTAACCCTAACCCTAACCCTAACCCTAAACCATACCCTACAACGTACCCTCACACTTACCCTAAACAGTACCCTAAGCCGTACCCTAAACCTAACCCTAACCCTAACACATACACTACGCCGTACCCTAACCCATACCCTAACCCTTATCCTAAGCCGTAACCTAACCCTAACCAATACCCTACGCAGTACCCTCACCCATACCCTCACCCTTACCCTAAGCCGTACCCTAACCCTAACCCTAACCCTAACCCTAACCCTAACCCATACGCTATGCCGTACCCTCACCCGTACCCTAACCCGTATCCAAAGCCGTACACTAACCCTAACCTTAACCCTAACCCCTACCCTATGCCGTACTCTCACCCGTACCCTAACCCGTACCCTAAGCTGTACCCTAAACCTAACCCTAACCTTAACCCTAACCCATACCCTACGCCGTAACCTAACCCATACCCTAAACCGTATCCTTAGCCGTACCCTAACCCTAACCCTAACCCGAACACATACCCTACAACGTACCCTCACACTTAACCTAAACCGTACCCTAAGCCGTACACTAAATCTAACCCTAACCCTAAACTACACCTTACGCCCTACCCTCACTCGTACCCTAACCCGTACCCTAAGACATACCCTAACCCGAACCCTAACCCTAGCCCTACCCCTAACCCGTACCCTACGCCGTACCCTCACACATATCCTAACGCGTACCCTAAGCCGTACCCTAACCCTAACCCTAACCCTAACCCTAACCCATACGCTATGCCGTACCCTCACCCGTACCCTAACCCGTATCCTAAGCCGTACCCTAACCCTAACCCTAACCCTAACCTATACCCTACGCCGTACCCTCACCCGTACCCTAACCCGTACCCTAAGCCGTACTCTAACCCTAACCCTAACCCTAACCCTAACCCATACCCTACGCCGTACCCTAACCCGTACCCTAATCCGTATCATAAGCCGTACCCTAACCCTAACCAATACCCTACGCAGTACCCTCACCCGTACTCTCAATCGTACCCTAAGCCGTACCCTAACCCTAACCCTAACCCTAACCCTAACCCCTACCGTACGCCGTACCCTCACCCTTACCCTATCCCATACCCTAAGCCGTACCCTAACCCTAACACTAACCCTAACCCTAACCCCAACCCTAAACTACCCTTGACTGCTTTTGCCTCCATTAGATTTCCTAAGCACTAGTGTTTTAAGGAACAGGTTAACAAGAAAATCCTAATGTGATTTTTTTATAATGTGTTTATTCTTTATCTTATCCTAGTGACGAAAATCTTCTCCATGGCTGGACCCCAAATAATATTCCTTTACGTGCTAAGTGGTATCTAGAGAGTGGGATAGGTTTAATAAATACCCTAATCCTAACGTGTACCCTAACCCTAACCCATACCCTAACCCTAACGCGTACCCTAACCCTAACCCAGACCCTAACCCTAACACGTATGCTAATCCTAACCCGTACCCTAAACCAATCCCTAACCCTAAAACTAACCCTAACCCTAACCCTAACCCTAACGCTAAACCATACCCTACGCCGTAACCTCACCCGTACCCTAACCCGTACCCTAAGCCGTACCCTAACCCTAACCCTAACCCTATCCCATAACCTACGCGGTACTCTTACACGTACCCTAACGCGTACCCTAAGCCGTACCCTAAGCCTAACCCATATCCTACGCCGTAACCGCACACGTATCCCAACACGTACCCTAAGCCGTACCCTAACCCTAACCCTAACCCATACACTATGCCGTACCCTCACCCGTACCCTAACCCATACCCTACGCCGTACCCTAACCTGTATCCTAAGGCATACCCTAACCCTAATCAATACCCTACGCAGTACCCTCACCCGTACCCTAACCCGTACCCTAAGCCGTACCCTAATCCTAACCCTAACCCTAACCCTAACCCTAACCCATACGCTATGCCGTACCCTGACCCGTACCCTAACCCGTATCCTAAGCCGTACCCCAACCCTAACCTTAACCCTAACCCCTACCCTATGCTGTACTCTCACCCTTACGCCAACCCGTAACCTAAGCTGTACCCTAACCCTAACCCTAACCGTAACCCTAACCCATACCCTACGCCGTACCCTAACCCATACCCTAACCCGTATCCTAAGCCATACCCTAAACCTAACCAATACCCTACACAGTACCCTCACCCGTACCCTCACCCGTACCCTAACCCATACCCTACGCCGTACCCTAACCTGTATCCTAAGCCGTACCCTAACCCTAACCCTAACCCGAACCCATACCCTACAACGTACCCTCACACTTACCCTAAACCGTACCCTAAGTCGTACCCTAAATCTAACCCTAACCCTAAACAATACCTTACGCCCTACCCTCACTCGTAACCTAATCCATACCCTAAGACATACCCTAACCCTAACCCTAACCCTAGCCCTACCCCTAACCCATACCCTACGCCGTACCCTCACACGTACCCTAACGCGTACCCTAAGCCGTACCCTAACCCTAACCCTAATCCTAGCACTAACCCTACCCATACCCTACGCCGTACCCTAACCTGTATCCTAAGCCGTACCCTAACCCTAACCAATACCCTACGCAGTACCCTCACCCGTACCCTCAATCGTTCCCTAAGCCGTACCCTAACCCTAACCCTAACCCTAACCCTAACCCCTACCGTACGCCTTACCCTCACCCGTACCCTATCCCATACCCTAAGCCGTACCCTAACCCTAACACTAACCCTAACCCTAACCCCAACCCTAAACTACCCTTGACTGCTTTTGCCTCCATTAGATTTCCTAAGCACTAGTGTTTTAAGGAACAGGATAAAAAGAAAATCCTAATGTGATTTTTTTATAATGTGTTTATTCTTTATCTTATCCTAGTGACAAAAATCTTCTCCATGGCTGGACCCCAAATAATATTCCTTTACGTGCTAAGTGGTATCTAGAGAGTGGGATAGGTTTAATAAATACCCTAACCCTAACGCGTACCCTAACCCTAACCCAAACCCTAACCCTAACACGTACGCTAATCCTAACCCGTACCCTAAACCAATCCCTAACCCTAACGCTAACCCATACCCTACGCCGTACCCTCACCCGTACCCTAAACCGTACCCTAAGCCGTACCCTAACCCTAACCCTAACCCATACCCTACAACGTATCCTCACACTTACCCTAAACCGTACCCTAAGCCGTACATTAACCCTAACCCTAACCGTAAACTATACCTTACACCCTACCCTCACTCGTACCCTAAACCGTACCCTAACCCGTACCCTAACCCTAACCCTAACCCTAGCCCTAACCCTATCCCATAACCTACGCGGTACTCTCACACGTAACTTAACGCATACCCTAAGCCGTACCCTAACCCTAACCCATACCCTACGCCGTAACCGCACACGTATCCCAACCCGTACCCTAAGCCGTACCCTAACCCTAACCCTAACCCTAACCCATACGATATGCCGTACCCTCACCCGTACCCTAACCCGTATCCTAAGCCGTACCCTAACCCTAACCTTAACCCTAACCCCTACCCTATGCCCTACTCTCACCCGTACCCTAACCCGTACCCTAAGCTGTACCCTAACCCTAACCCTAACCGTAACCCTAACCCATACACTACGCCGTACCCTAACCCATACCCTAAACCGTATCCTTAGCCGTACCCTAACCCTAACCCTAACCCTAGCCCTACCCCTAACCCATACCCTACGCCGTACCCTCACACGTATCCTAACGCGTACCCTAAGCCGTACCCTAACCCTAACCCTAACCCTAACCTATACCCTACGTAGTACCCTCACCCGTACCCTCAATCGTACCTTAAGCCGTACCCTAACCCTAACCCTAACCCTAACCACTACCGTACGCCGTACCCTCACCCGTACCCTATCCCATACCCTAAGCCGTACCCTAACCGTAACCCTAACCCTAACCCTAATCCTAATACGTACCCTACGCCGTACCCTCACCCGTACCCTATTCCATACCCTAATCTGTACCCTAACCCTAACACTAAACCTAACCCTAACCCTAACCCTAAACTACCCTTGACTGCTTTTGCCTCCATTAGATTTCCTAAGCACTAGTGTTTTAAGGAACAGGTTAAAAAGAAAATCCTAATGTGATTTTTTTATAATGTGTTTATTCTTTATCTTATCCTAGTGACTAAAATCTTCTCCATGGCTGGACCCCAAATAATATTACTTTACGTGCTAAGTGGTATCTAGAGAGTGGGATAGGTTTAATAAATACCCTAATCCTAACGTGTGACCTAAACCTAACCCATACCCTAACCCTAACGCGTACCCTAACCCTAACCCAAACCCTAACACTAACACGTACGCTAATCCTAACCCGTACCCTAAACCAATCTCTAACCCTAACCCTAACGCTAACCCATACCTACGCCGTACCCTCACCCGTACCCTAACCCGTACCCTAACCCGTACCCTAAGCCGTACCTAACCCTAACCCTAACCCTAACACATACCCTACAACGTATCCTCACACTTACCCTAAACCGTACCCTAAGCCGTACCTCAACCCTAACCCTAACCATAAACTATACCATTCGCCCTACCCTCACTCATACCCTAAACCGTACCCTAACCCGTACCCTAACCCTAACCCTAACCCTAACCCTAACCCTATCCCATAAACTAGGCGGTACTCTCACACGTACCCTAACGCGTACCCTAAGCCGTACCCTAACCCTAACCCATAGCCTATGCCGTAATCGCACACGTATCCCAACCTGTACCCTAAGCCGTACTCTAACCCTAACCCTAACCCTAACCCATACGCTATGTCGTACCCTCACCCGTACCCTAACCCGTACCCTAAGCCGTACCCTAACCCTAACCCTAACCCTAACCCTAACCCATACCCTACGCCGTACCCTAACCCGTACCCTAACCCTAACCCTAACCCATACGCTACGCCGTACCCTCACCCGTACCCTAACCCGTACCCTAAGCCGTACCCTAACCCTAACCCTAACCCTAACCCTAACCCTAACCCATACCCTACGCGGTACCCTAACCCGTACCCTAATCCGTATCCTAAGCCGTACCCTAACCCTAACCAATACCCTATGCAGTACCCTCACTCGTACCCTCAATCGTACCCTAAGCCGTACCCTAACCCTAACCCTAACCCCTACCGTACGCTGTACCCTCACCCGTACCCTATCCCATACCCTAATCCTTATCCTAACCCTAACACTAACCCTAACCCTAACCCCAACCCTAAACTACCCTTGACTGCTTTTCCCTCCATTAGATTTCCTAAGCACTAGTGTATTAAGGGACAGGATAAAAAGAAAATCTTAATGTGATTTTTTTATAATGTGTTTATTCTTTATCTTATCCTAGTGACTAAAATGTTCTCCATGGCTGGACCCCAAATAATATTCCTTTACGTGCTAAGTGGTATCTAGAGAGTGGGATAGGTTTAATAAATACCCTACTCTTAACGTGTACCCTAACCCTAACCCATACCCTAACCCTAACACGTACCCTAACCCAAACCCTAACCCTAACACGTACGCTAATCCTAACGCGTACCCTAAACCAAACCCTAACCCTAACCCTAACCCTAACCCATACGCTATGCCGTACCCTCACCCGTACCCTAAGCCGTACCCTAAGCCGTACCCTAACCCTAACCCTAACCCATACCCTACAACGTACCCTCACACTTACCCTAAACCGTACCCTAAGCCGTACCCTAAACCTAACCCTAACCCTAACACATACACTACGCCGTACCCTCACCCGTACCCTAACCAATACCCTACGCCGTACCCTAACCTGTATCCTAAGGCATACCCTAACCCTAATCAATACCCTACGCAGTACCCTCACCCGTACCCTAACCCGTACCCTAAGCTGTACCCTAACCCTAACCCTAACCCTAACCCTAACCCATACGCTATGCCGTACCCTTACCCGTACCCTAACCCGTATCCTAAGCCGTACCCCAACCCTAACCTTAACCCTAACCCCTACCCTATGCTGTACTCTCACCCTTACCCCAATCCGTACCCTAAGCTGTACCCTAACCCTAACCCTAACCGTAACCCTAACCCATACCCTACGCCGTACCCTAACCCTAACCCTAACCCTAGCACTAACCCTAACCCATACCCTACGCCGTACCCTAACCTGTATCCTAAGCCGTACCCTAACCCTAACCAATACCCTACGCAGTACCCTCACCCGTACCCTCAATCGTACCCTAAGCCGTACCCTAACCCTAACCCTAACCCTAACCCCTACCGTACGCCGTACCCTCACACGTACCCTATCCCATACCCTAAGCCGTACCCTAACCCTAACACTAACCCTAACCCTAACCCCAACCCTAAACTACCCTTGACTGCTTTTGCCTCCATTAGATTTCCTAAGCACTAGTGTTTTAAGGAACAGGATAAAAAGAAAATCCTAATGTGATTTTTTTATAATGTGTTTATTCTTTATCTTATCCTAGTGACAAAAATCTTCTCCATGGCTGGACCCCAAATAATATTCCTTTACGTGGTAAGTGGCATCTAGAGAGTGGGATAGATTTAATAAATACCCTAACCCTAACGCGTACCCTAACCCTAACCCAAACCCTAACCCTAACACGTACGCTAATCCTAACCCGTACCCTAAACCAATCCCTAACCCTAACCCTAACGCTAACCCATACCCTACGCCGTACCCTCACCCATACCCTAAACCGTACCCTAAGCCGTACCCTAACCCTATCCCTAACCCTAACCCATACCCTACAACGTATCCTCACACTTACCCTAAACCGTACCCTAAGCCGTACCTTAACCCTAACCCTAACCGTAAACTATACCTTACACCCTAGCCTCACTCGTACCCTAAACCGTACCCTAACCCTAACCCTAACCTTAACCCTAACCCATACCCTACGCGGTACCCTAACACGTACCCTAATCCGTATCATAAGCCGTACCCTAACCCTAACCCTAACCCGAACCCATACCCTACAACGTACCCTCACACTTACCCTAAACCGTACCCTAAGTCGTACCCTAAATCTAACCCTAACCCTAAACTATACCTTACGCCCTACCCTCACTCGTACCCTAACCCGTGCCCTTAGCCATACCCTAAGCCTAACCCTAACCCTAGCCCTACCCCTAACCCATACCCTACGCCGTACCCTCACACGTACCCTAAGCCGTACCCTAACCCTAACCCTAACCCTAACCCATACGCTATGCCGTACCCTCACCCGTACCCTAACCCGTACCCTAAGTCATACCCTAACCCTAACCCAAACCCTATCCCATAACCTACACGGTACTCTCACACGTACCCTAACGCGTACCCTAAGCCGTACCCTAACCCTAACCCATACCCTACGCCGTAACCGCACACGTATCCCAGCCCGTACCCTAAGCCGTACCCTAACCCTAACCCTAACCCTAACCCTAAGCCATACCCTACAACGTACACTCACACTTACCCTAAACCGTACCCTAAGCCGTACCCTAAACCTAACCCTAACCCTAACACATACACTACGCCGTACCCTAACCCGTACCCTAACCCTTATCCTAAGCTGTAACCTAACCCTAACCAATACCCTACGCAGTACCCTCACCCATACCCTCACCCGTACCCTAAGCCATACCCTAAACCTAACCCTAACTCTAACCCTAACCCATACGCTATGCCGTACCCTCACCCGTACCCTAACCCGTATCCTAAGCCGTACCCTAACCCTAACCTTAACCCTAACCCCTACCCTATGCCGTACTCTCACCCGTACCCTAACCCGTACCCTAAGCTGTACCCTAACCCTAACCCTAACCGTAACCCTAACCCATACCCTACGCTGTACCCTAACCCATACCCTAAACCGTATCCTTAGCCGTACCCTAAACCTAACCCTAACACGAACACATACCCTACAACGTACCCTCACACTTACCCTAAACCGTACCCTAAGCCGTACACTAAATCTAACCCTAACCCTAAACTATACCTTACGCCCTACCCTCACTCGTACCCTAACCCGTACCCTAAGACATACCCTAGCCCTAACCCTAACCCTAGCCCTACCCCTAACCCATACCCTACGCCGTACCCTCACACATATCCTAACGCGTACCCTAAGCCGTACCCTAACCCTAAACCTAACCCTAACCCTAACCCATACGCTATGCCGTATCCTCACCCGTACCCTAACCCGTATCCTAAGCCGTACCCTAACCCTAACCCTAACCCTAACCTATACCCTACGCCGTACCCTCACCCGTACCCTAACCCGTACCCTAAGCCGTACCCTAACACTAACCCTAACCCTAACCCTAACCCTAAACTACCCTTGACTGCTTTTGCCTCCATTAGATTTCCTAAGCACTAGTGTTTTAAGGAACAGGTTAAAAAGAAAATCCTAATGTGATTTTTTTATAATGTGTTTATTCTTTATCTTATCCTAGTGACTAAAATCTTCTCCATGGCTGGACCCCAAATAATATTCCTTTACGTGCTAAGTGGTATCTAGAGAGTGGGATAGGTTTAATAAATACCCTAATCCTAACGTGTACCCTAACCCTAACCCATACCCTAACCCTAACGCGTACCCTAACCCTAACCCAAACCCTAACCCTAACACGTACGCTAATCCTAACCCGTACCCTAAACCAATCTCTAACCCTAACCCTAACGCTAACCCATACCTACGCCGTACCATCACCCGTACCCTAACCCGTACCCTAAGCCGTACCTAACCCTAACCCTAACCCTAACCCATACCCTACAACGTATCCTGACACTTACCCTAAACCGTACCCTAAGCCGTACCTCAACCCTAACCCTAACCATAAACTATACCATACGCCCTACCCTCACTCGTACCCTAAACCGTACCCTAACCCGTACCCTAACCCTAACCCTAACCCTAACCCTAACCCTATCCCATAACCTAGGCGGTACTCTCACACGTACCCTAATGCGTACCCTAAGCCGTACCCTAACCCTAACCCATAGCCTATGCCGTAACCGCACACGTATCCCAACCTGTACCCTAAGCCGTACTCTAAACCTAACCCTAACCCTAACCCATACGCTATGTCGTACCCTCACCCGTACCCTAACCCGTACCCTAAGCCGTACCCTAACCCTAACCCTAATCCTAACCCTAACCGATACCCTACAACGTACCCTCACACTTACCCTAAACCGTACCCTAAGCCGTACCCCAAACCTAACTCTAACCCTAACAAATACACTACGCCGTACCCTAACCCGTACCCTAACCCTTATCCTAAGCCGTAACCTAACCCTAACCAATACCCTACGCAGTACCCTCACCCATACCCTCACCCGTACCCTAAGCCGTACCCTAACCCTAACCCTAACCCTAACCCATACGCTATGCCGTACCCTCACCCGTAACCTAACCCGTATCCTAAGCCGTACCCCAACCCTAACCTTAACCCTAACCCCTACCCTATGCTGTACTCTCACCCGTACCCCAACCCGTACCCAAAGCTGTACCCTAACCCTAACCCTACCCGTAACCCTAACCCATACCCTACGCCATACCCTAACCCATACACTAACCCGTATCCTAAGCCGTACCCTAACCCTAACCAATACCCTACGCAGTACCCTCACCCGTACCCTAACCCATACCCTACGCCGTACCCTAAACTGTATCCTAAGCCGTACCCTAACCCTAACCAATACCCTACGCAGTACCCTCACCCGTACCCTAAACCGTACCCTAAGCCGTACCCTAAGCCTAACCCTAACCCTAGCCCTACCCCTAACCCATACCCTATGCCGTACCCTCACACGCACCCTAACGCGTACCCTAAGCCGTACCCTAACCCTAACCCTAACCCTAACCCATACGCTATGCCGTACCCTCACTCGTACCCCAACCCGTATCCTAAGCCGTACCCTAACCCTAACCCTAACCCTAACCTATACCCTACGCCGTACCCTCTCCCGTACCCTAATCCGTACCCTAAGCCGTACCCTAACTCTAACCCTAACCCTAACCCTAAACTATACCCTACGCCGTACCCTTACCCGTACCCTAACCCGTACCCTAAGCCGTACCCTAACCCTAACCCTAACCCTAAACCTTACCCATATCCTACGCGGTACACTAACCCGTACCCTAATCCGTATCCTAAGCCGTACCCTAACCCTAACAAATACCCTACGCAGTACCCTCACCCGTACCCTCAATCGTACCTTAAGCCGTACCCTAACCCTAACCCTAACCCTAACCCTAAGCACTACCGTACGCCGTACCCTCACCCGTACCCTATCCCATACCCTAAGCCGTACCCTAACCGTAACCCTAACCCTAACCCTAATCCTAATACCTACCCTACGCCGTACCCTCACCCGTACCCTATTCCATACCCTAATCCGTACCCTAACCCTAACACTAACCCTAACCCTAACCCTAACCCTAAACTACCCTTGACTTCTTTTGCCTCCATTAGATTTCCTAAGAACTAGTGTTTTAAGGAACAGGTTAAAAAGAAAATCCTAATGTGATTTTTTTATAATGTGTTTATTCTTTATCTTATCCTAGTGACTAAAATGTTCTCCATGGCTGGACCCCAAATAATATTCCTTTACGTGCTAAGTGGTATCTAGAGAGTGGGATAGGTTTAATAAATACCCAACTCTTAACGTGTACCCTAACCCTAACCCATACCTTAACCCTAACACGTACCCTAACCCTAACCCAAACACTAACCCTAACACGTACGCTAATCCTAACCCGTACCCTAAACCAAACCCTAACCCTAACCATAACCCTAACCCATACCCTACGCCGTAACCGCACACGTATCCCAACACGTACCCTAGGCCGTACCCTAACCCTAACCCTAACCCATACCCTACAACGTACCCTCACACTTACCCTAAACCGTACCCTAAGCCGTACCCTAAACGTAACCCTAACCCTAACACATACACTACGCCGTACCCTCACCCGTACCCTAACCCATACCCTACGCCGTACCCTAACCTGTATGCTAAGGCATACCCTAACCCTAATCAATACCCTACGCAGTACCCTCACCCGTACCCTAACCCGTACCATAAGCCGTACCCTAACCCTAACCCTAACCCTAACCCATACACTACGCCGTACCCTAACCCGTACCCTAACACTTATCCTAAGCCGTACCCTAACCCTAACCAATACCCTACGTAGTACCCTCACCCGTACCCTCAGCCGTACCCCAAGCCGTACCCTAACCCTAACCCTAACCCTAAACTATACCTTACGCCCTACCCTCACTCGTACCCTAACCCGTACCGTAACCCGTATCCTAAGCCGAACCCTAACACTAACCCCAACCCTAACCTATACCCTACGCCGTACCCTCACGCGTACCCTAACCCGTACCCTAAGCCGTACCCTAACCCTAACCCTAACCCATACCCTACTCCGTACCCTAACCTGTATCCTAAGCCGTACCCTAACCCGAACCAATACCCTACGCAGTACACTCACCCGTACCCTCACCTGTACCCTAAGACGTACCCTAACCCTAACCCTAACCCTAAACCTAACCGTAACCCCTACCCTATGCCGTACCCTCACTCGTACCCTAACCCGTACCCTAAGCTGTACCCTAACCCTAACCCTAACCCTAACCTTAACCCTAACCCATACCCTACGCCGTACCCTAACCCGTACACTAACCCGTACCCTAAGCCGTACCCTAACCCTAACCCTAACCCTAACCCTCACCCGTACCCTAACACATACCCTACGCCGTAACCTAACCTGTATCCTAAGCCGTACCCTAACCCTAACCAATACCCTACGCAGTACCCTCACCCGTACCCTAAACCGTACCCTAAGCCGTACCCTAACCCTAACCCTAACCCGAACCCATACCCTACAACGTACCCTCACACTTACCCTAAACCGTACCCTAAGCCGTACCCTAAATCTAACCCTATCCCTAAACTATACCTTACGCTCTACCCTCACTCGTACCCTAACCCGTACCCTAAGCCATACCGTAACCCTAACCCTAACCCTAGCCCTACCCCTAACCCATACCCTACGCCGTACCCTCACACGTACACTAACGCGTACCCTAATCCGTACGCTAACCCTAACCCTAACACTAACCCTAACACATACGCTATGCCGTACCCTCACCCGTACCCTAACCCGTATCCTAAGCCGTACCCTAACCCTAACCCTAACCCTAACCTATACCCTACGCCGTACCCTCACCCGTACCCTAACCGCTACCCTAAGCCGTACCCTAACCCTAACCCTAACCCTAACCCTAACCCCTACCGTACGCCGTACCCTCACCCGTACCGTATCCCATACCCTAAGCCGTACCCTAACCCTAACCCTAACCCATACCCTAAGCCGTACCCTAACCCTAACCCTAACCCCTACCCTATGCCGTACCCTCACCCGTACCCTAACCCGTACCCTAAGCTGTACACTAACCCTAACCCTAACCCTAAACGTAACCCTAACCCATACCCTACGCCGTAACCTAACCTGTACCCTAACCCGTGTCCTAAGCCGTACCCTAACCCTAACCAATACCCTACGCAGTAACCTCACCCGTACCCTCACCCGTACCCTAACCCATACCCTACGCCGTACCCTAACCTGTATCCTAAACCGTACCCTAACCCTAACCAATACCCTACGCAGTACCCTCACCCGTACCCTAAACCTTACACTAAGCCGTACCCTAACCCTAACCCTAACCGATACCCTACAACGTACCGTCACACTTACCCTAAACCGTACCCTAAGCCGTACCCTAACCCTAAACCTAACCGTAAATTATACCTTACGCCCTACCCTCACTCGTACCCTAACCCGTACCCTAAGACGTACCCTAACCCTAACCCTAACCGTAACCCTACCCATATCCTACGCCGTACCCTAACCCATACCCTAACACGTATCCTAAGCCGTACCCTAACCCTAACCAATACCCTACGCAGTCCCCTCACCCGTACCCTCACCAGTACCCTAACCCATACCCTACGCCATACCCTAACCTGTATCCTAAGCCGTACCCTAACCCTAGCCCTACCCCTAACCCATACCCTACGCCGTACCCTCACACGTACCCTAACGCATACCCTAAGCCGTACCCTAACCCTAACCCTAACCCTAGCCCTAACCCTAACCCATACCCTACGCCGTACCCTCACACGTACCCTAACGCGTACCCTAAGCCATACCCTAACCCTAACCCATACGCTATGCCGTACCCTCACCCGTACCCTAACCCGTATCCTAAGCCGTACCCTAACCGTAACCGTAACCCTAACCTATACCCTACGCCTTACCCTCACCCGTACCCTAACCCGTACCCTAAGCCGTACCTAACCCTAACCCTAACCCTAACCCTAACCCATACCCGACGCGGTACCCTAACCCGTAACCTAATCCGTATCCTAAGCCGTACCCTAACCCTAACCAATACCCTACGCAGTACCCTCACCCGTACCCTCAATCGTACCCTAAGCCGTACCCTAACCCTAACCCTAACCCTAACCCTAACCCTATCCCATAACCTAGGCGGTACTCTCACACGTACCCTAATGCGTACCCTAAGCCGTACCCTAACCCTAACCCATAGCCTATGCCGTAACCGCACACGTATCCCAACCTGTACCCTAAGCCGTACTCTAAACCTAACCCTAACCCTAACCCATACGCTATGTCGTACCCTCACCCGTACCCTAACCCGTACCCTAAGCCGTACCCTAACCCTAACCCTAATCCTAACCCTAACCGATACCCTACAACGTACCCTCACACTTACCCTAAACCGTACCCTAAGCCGTACCCCAAACCTAACTCTAACCCTAACAAATACACTACGCCGTACCCTAACCCGTACCCTAACCCTTATCCTAAGCCGTAACCTAACCCTAACCAATACCCTCCGCAGTACCCTCACCCATACCCTCACCCGTACCCTAAGCCGTACCCTAACCCTAACCCTAACCCATACGCTATGCCGTACCCTCACCCGTAACCTAACCCGTATCCTAAGCCGTACCCCAACCCTAACCTTAACCCTAACCCCTACCCTATGCTGTACTCTCACCCGTACCCCAACCCGTACCCAAAGCTGTACCCTAACCCTAACCCTAACCGTAACCCTAACCCATACCCTACGCCATACCCTAACCCATACACTAACCCGTATCCTAAGCCGTACCCTAACCCTAACCAATACCCTACGCAGTACCCTCACCCGTACCCTAACCCATACCCTACGCCGTACCCTAAACTGTATCCTAAGCCGTACCCTAACCCTAACCAATACCCTACGCAGTACCCTCACCCGTACCCTAAACCGTACCCTAAGCCGTACCCTAAGCCTAACCCTAACCCTAGCCCTACCCCTAACCCATACCCTATGCCGTACCCTCACACGCACCCTAACGCGTACCCTAAGCCGTACCCTAACCCTAACCCTAACCCTAACCCATACGCTATGCCGTACCCTCACTCGTACCCCAACCCGTATCCTAAGCCGTACCCTAACCCTAACCCTAACCCTAACCTATACCCTACGCCGTACCCTCTCCCGTACCCTAATCCGTACCCTAAGCCGTACCCTAACTCTAACCCTAACCCTAACCCTAAACTATACCCTACGCCGTACCCTTACCCGTACCCTAACCCGTACCCTAACCCTAACCCTAACCCTAAACCTTACCCATACCCTACGCGGTACACTAACCCGTACCCTAATCCGTATCCTAAGCCGTACCCTAACCCTAACAAATACCCTACGCAGTACCCTCACCCGTACCCTCAATCGTACCTTAAGCCGTACCCTAACCCTAACCCTAACCCTAACCCTAAGCACTACCGTACGCCGTACCCTCACCCGTACCCTATCCCATACCCTAAGCCGTACCCTAACCGTAACCCTAACCCTAATCCTAATACCTACCCTACGCCGTACCCTCACCCGTACCCTATTCCATACCCTAATCCGTACCCTAACCCTAACACTAACCCTAACCCTAACCCTAACCCTAAACTACCCTTGACTTCTTTTGCCTCCATTAGATTTCCTAAGAACTAGTGTTTTAAGGAACAGGTTAAAAAGAAAATCCTAATGTGATTTTTTTATAATGTGTTTATTCTTTATCTTATCCTAGTGACTAAAATGTTCTCCATGGCTGGACCCCAAATAATATTCCTTTACGTGCTAAGTGGTATCTAGAGAGTGGGATAGGTTTAATAAATACCCAACTCTTAACGTGTACCCTAACCCTAACCCATACCTTAACCCTAACACGTACCCTAACCCTAACCCAAACACTAACCCTAACACGTACGCTAATCCTAACCCGTACCCTAAACCAAACCCTAACCCTAACCATAACCCTAACCCATACCCTACGCCGTAACCGCACACGTATCCCAACACGTACCCTAGGCGGTACCCTAACCCTAACCCTAACCCATACCCTACAATGTACCCTCACACTTACCCTAAACCGTACCCTAAGCCGTACCCTAAACGTAACCCTAACCCTAACACATACACTACGCCGTACCCTCACCCGTACCCTAACCCATACCCTACGCCGTACCCTAACCTCTATGCTAAGGCATACCCTAACCCTAATCAATACCCTACGCAGTACCCTCACCCGTACCCTAACCCGTACCATAAGCCGTACCCTAACCCTAACCCTAACCCTAACCCATACACTACGCCGTACCCTAACCCGTACCCTAACACTTATCCTAAGCCGTACCCTAACCCTAACCAATACCCTACGCAGTACCCTCACCCGTACCCTCACCCGTACCCCAAGCCGTACCCTAACCCTAACCCTAACCCTAAACTATACCTTACGCCCTACCCTCACTCGTACCCTAACCCGTACCGTAACCCGTATCCTAAGCCGAACCCTAACACTAACCCCAACCCTAACCTATACCCTACGCCGTACCCTCACGCGTACCCTAACCCGTACCCTAACCCTAACCCTAACCCATACCCTACGCCGTACCCTAACCTGTATCCTAAGCCGTACCCTAACCCGAACCAATACCCTACGCAGTACACTCACCCGTACCCTCACCTGTACCCTAAGACGTACCCTAACCCTAACCCTAACCCTAAACCTAACCGTAACCCCTACCCTATGCCGTACCCTCACTCGTACCCTAACCCGTACCCTAAGCTGTACCCTAACCCTAACCCTAACCCTAACCTTAACCCTAACCCATACCCTACGCCGTACCCTAACCCGTACACTAACCCGTACCCTAAGCCGTACCCTAACCCTAACCCTAACCCTAACCCTCACCCGTACCCTAACACATACCCTACGCCGTAACCTAACCTGTATCCTAAGCCGTACCCTAACCCTAACCAATACCCTACGCAGTACCCTCACCCGTACCCTAAACCGTACCCTAAGCCGTACCCTAACCCTAACCCTAACCCGAACCCATACCCTACAACGTACCCTCACACTTACCCTAAACCGTACCCTAAGCCGTACCCTAAATCTAACCCTATCCCTAAACTATACCTTACGCCCTACCCTCACTCGTACCCTAACCCGTACCCTAAGCCATACCGTAACCCTAACCCTAACCCTAGCCCTACCCCTAACCCATACCCTACGCCGTACCCTCACACGTACACTAACGCGTACCCTAATCCGTACGCTAACCCTAACCCTAACACTAACCCTAACACATACGCTATGCCGTACCCTCACCCGTACCCTAACCCGTATCCTAAGCCGTACCCTAACCCTAACCCTAACCCTAACCTATACCCTACGCCGTACCCTCACCCGTACCCTAACCGCTACCCTAAGCCGTACCCTAACCCTAACCCTAACCCTAACCCTAACCCCTACCGTACGCCGTACCCTCACCCGTACCGTATCCCATACCCTAAGCCGTACCCTAACCCTAACCCTAACCCATACCCTACGCCGTACCCTCACACGTACCCTAACGCGTACCCTAAGTCGTACCCTAACCCTAACCCTAACCCAACCCTAACCCCTACCCTATGCCGTACCCTCACCCGTACCCTAACCCGTACCCTAAGCTGTACACTAACCCTAACCCTAACCCTAAACGTAACCCTAACCCATACCCTACGCCGTAACCTAACCTGTACCCTAACCCGTGTCCTAAGCCGTACCCTAACCCTAACCAATACCCTACGCAGTAACCTCACCCGTACCCTCACCCGTACCCTAACCCATACCCTACGCCGTACCCTAACCTGTATCCTAAACCGTACCCTAACCCTAACCAATACCCTACGCAGTACCCTCACCCGTACCCTAAACCTTACACTAAGCCGTACCCTAACCCTAACCCTAACCCTAACCCTAACCGATACCCTACAACGTACCGTCACACTTACCCTAAACCGTACCCTAAGCCGTACCCTAACCCTAAACCTAACCGTAAATTATACCTTACGCCCTACCCTCACTCGTACCCTAACCCGTACCCTAAGACGTACCCTAACCCTAACCCTAACCGTAACCCTACCCATATCCTACGCCGTACCCTAACCCATACCCTAACACGTATCCTAAGCCGTACCCTAACCCTAACCAATACCCTACGCAGTCCCCTCACCCGTACCCTCACCAGTACCCTAACCCATACCCTACGCACTACCCTAACCTGTATCCTAAGCCGTACCCTAACCCTAGCCCTACCCCTAACCCATACCCTACGCCGTACCCTCACACGTACCCTAACACGTACCCTAAGCCGTACCCTAACCCTAACCCTATCCCTAGCCCTAACCCTATCCCATATCCTACGCGGTACTCTCACACGTACCCTAACGCGTACCCTAAGCCGTACCCTAACCCTAACCCTAACCGTAACCGTAACCCATACCCTACGCCGTACCCTAACCCATACCCTAACCCGTATCCTAAGCCGTACCCTAACCCTAACCAATACCCTACGCAGTACCCTCACCCGTACCCTCACCCGTACCCTAACCCATACCCTACGCCGTACCCTAACCTGTATCCTAAGCCGTACCCTAACCTTAACCAATACCCTACGCAATACCCTCACCCGTACCCTAAACCGTACACTAAGCCGTACCCTAACCCTAACCCGAACCCATACCCTACAACGTACCCTCACACTTACCCTAAACCGTACCCTAAGCCGTACCCTAAATCTAACCCTAACCATAAACTATACCTTACGCCCTACCCTCACCCGTACCCTCACCCGTACCCTAATCCGTACCCTAAGCCGTACCCTAACCCTAATCCTAACCCTGACCTATACCCTACGCCGTACCCTCAACCGTACCCTAACCCGTACCCTAAGCCGTACCCTAACCCTAACCCTAACACTAACCCATACCCTACGCCGTACCCTAACCCGTATCGTAAGCCGTACCCTAACCCTAACCAATACCCTATGCAGTACGCTCACCCGTACCCTCACCCGTACCCTAAGCCGTACCCTAACCCTAACCCTAACCCTAACCCTAACCCTAACCCTAACACTAACCCTAAACTACCCTTGACTGTTTTGCCTCCATTAGATTTCCTAAACACTAGTGTTTTAAGGAACATGTTAAAAAGAAAATCCTAATGTGATTTTTTTATAATGTGTTTATTCTTTATCTTATCGTAGTGACTAAAATCTTCTCAATGGCTGGACCCCAAATAATATTCCTTTACGTGCTAAGTGGTATCTAGAGAGTGGGATAGGTTTAATAAATACCCTAATCCTAACGTGTACCCTAATCCTAACCCATACCCTAACCCTAACCCAAACCCTAACCCTAACACGTATGCTAATCCTAACTCGTACCCTAAACCAATCCCTAACCCTAAAACTAACCCTAATCCTAACCCTAACCCTAACCCATACCCTACAACGTACCCTCACACTTACCCTAAACCGTACCCTAAGCCGTAACCTAACCCTAACCCTAACACGAAACTATACCTTACGCCCTACCCTCACTCGTACCCTAACCCATACCCTAAGCAGTACCCTAACCTTAACCCTAACCCTAGCCCTAACCCTATCCCATACCCTACGCGGTACTCTCAAACGTACCGTAACGCGTACCCTAAGCTGTACCCTAACCCTAACCCCTACCCTACGCCGCAACCGCACACGTATCCCAACCCGTACCCTAAGCCGTATCCTAACCCTAACCCTAACCCTAACCCATACGCTATGCCGTACCCTCACCCGTACCCTAACCCGTATGCTAAGCCGTACCCTAACCTTAACCCTAACCCCTACCCTACGCCGTACCCTCACCCGTACCCTCACCCGTACCCTAAGCCGTACCCTAACCCTAACCCTAACCCTAACCCTAACCCTAACCCATACCCTACGCGGTACCCTAACCCGTACCCTAATCCGTATCATAAGCCGTACCCTAACCCTAACCAATACCCTACGCAGTACCCTCACCCGTACTCTCAATCGTACCCTAAGCCGTACCCTAACCCTAACCCTAACCCTAACCCTAACCCCTACCGTACGCCGTACCCTCACCCGTACCCTATCCCATACCCTAAGCGGTACCCTAACCCTAACACTAACCCTAACCCTAACCCCAACCCTAAACTACCCTTGACTGCTTTTGCCTCCATTAGATTTCCTAAGCACTAGTGTTTTAAGGAACAGGATAAAAAGAAAATCCTAATGTGATTTTTTTATAATGTGTTTATTCTTTATCTTATCCTAGTGACAAAAATCTTCTCCATGGCTGGACCCCAAATAATATTCCTTTACGTGGTAAGTGGCATCTAGAGAGTGGGATAGATTTAATAAATACCCTAACCCTAACGCGTACCCTAACCCTAACCCAAACCCTAACCCTAACACGTACGCTAATCCTAACCCGTACCCTAAACCAATCCCTAACCCTAACCCTAACGCTAACCCATACCCTACGCCGTACCCTCACCCATACCCTAAACCGTACCCTAAGCCGTACCCTAACCCTATCCCTAACCCTAACCCATACCCTACAACGTATCCTCACACTTACCCTAAACCGTACCCTAAGCCGTACCTTAACCCTAACCCTAACCGTAAACTATACCTTACACCCTAGCCTCACTCGTACCCTAAACCGTACCCTAACCCTAACCCTAACCTTAACCCTAACCCATACCCTACGCGGTACCCTAACACGTACCCTAATCCGTATCATAAGCCGTACCCTAACCCTAACCCGAACCCATACCCTACAACGTACCCTCACACTTACCCTAAACCGTACCCTAAGTCGTACCCTAAATCTAACCCTAACCCTAAACTATACCTTACGCCCTACCCTCACTCGTACCCTAACCCGTGCCCTTAGCCATACCCTAAGCCTAACCCTAACCCTAGCCCTACCCCTAACCCATACCCTACGCCGTACCCTCACACGTACCCTAAGCCGTACCCTAACCCTAACCCTAACCCTAACCCATACGCTATGCCGTACCCTCACCCGTACCCTAACCCGTACCCTAAGTCATACCCTAACCCTAACCCAAACCCTATCCCATAACCTACACGGTACTCTCACACGTACCCTAACGCGTACCCTAAGCCGTACCCTAACCCTAACCCATACCCTACGCCGTAACCGCACACGTATCCCAGCCCGTACCCTAAGCCGTACCCTAACCCTAACCCTAACCCTAACCCTAAGCCATACCCTACAACGTACACTCACACTTACCCTAAACCGTACCCTAAGCCGTACCCTAAACCTAACCCTAACCCTAACACATACACTACGCCGTACCCTAACCCGTACCCTAACCCTTATCCTAAGCTGTAACCTAACCCTAACCAATACCCTACGCAGTACCCTCACCCATACCCTCACCCGTACCCTAAGCCATACCCTAAACCTAACCCTAACTCTAACCCTAACCCATACGCTATGCCGTACCCTCACCCGTACCCTAACCCGTATCCTAAGCCGTACCCTAACCCTAACCTTAACCCTAACCCCTACCCTATGCCGTACTCTCACCCGTACCCTAACCCGTACCCTAAGCTGTACCCTAACCCTAACCCTAACCGTAACCCTAACCCATACCCTACGCTGTACCCTAACCCATACCCTAAACCGTATCCTTAGCCGTACCCTAAACCTAACCCTAACACGAACACATACCCTACAACGTACCCTCACACTTACCCTAAACCGTACCCTAAGCCGTACACTAAATCTAACCCTAACCCTAAACTATACCTTACGCCCTACCCTCACTCGTACCCTAACCCGTACCCTAAGACATACCCTAGCCCTAACCCTAACCCTAGCCCTACCCCTAACCCATACCCTACGCCGTACCCTCACACATATCCTAACGCGTACCCTAAGCCGTACCCTAACCCTAAACCTAACCCTAACCCTAACCCATACGCTATGCCGTATCCTCACCCGTACCCTAACCCGTATCCTAAGCCGTACCCTAACCCTAACCCTAACCCTAACCTATACCCTACGCCGTACCCTCACCCGTACCCTAACCCGTACCCTAAGCCGTACCCTAACACTAACCCTAACCCTAACCCTAACCCTAAACTACCCTTGACTGCTTTTGCCTCCATTAGATTTCCTAAGCACTAGTGTTTTAAGGAACAGGTTAAAAAGAAAATCCTAATGTGATTTTTTTATAATGTGTTTATTCTTTATCTTATCCTAGTGACTAAAATCTTCTCCATGGCTGGACCCCAAATAATATTCCTTTACGTGCTAAGTGGTATCTAGAGAGTGGGATAGGTTTAATAAATACCCTAATCCTAACGTGTACCCTAACCCTAACCCATACCCTAACCCTAACGCGTACCCTAAC